>NW_028270171.1:61325485-61649985 GCF_037043375.1 Chiloscyllium plagiosum
GGAGATTCACGGATCTTAGAGAATGAAATGATTCCCTTCAGAGTCCTCTGCTTTCGCTGTTGTCATTGGCAGGAAGAACAAACCTGCATTCTCTCACCAGAAATCGAACTGGTCGTCAAGGCGTAAGGATCACTCCCCACTAGACAACCACGGATAAAGGCGAAATCTACTCCACCGTTTCTTCATGTCACAGCTTTTGGATTTTTAAAAAAATCATTGGAAATCAGTTTCTCCTCTAAAATGATGAAGTCGTCGACTTTTTTAGACCATGGAAAGAGGCCCATGATCCCAGTTTCCAGCACATGGACTGTAGTCTTGTGTGCTCTGACGTTTCAAATGCTCATTTCAATGGCATTTTCCCTGCAACGTTTTTATTAAATATAACAAAACGAATAGTACTGAAGATTGAGATGGAAATAAAAACAGAATTTGCCGGAAAAAAACTCAGCAATTCGGTCAACATCTTTGAAGAGAAATTAGATTTAAAGTTTCTGGTTCCATGACCCCTTCTCATGAACACAATTTCCAAAAAAAAAATTATGTTTTTACTCTGGGATACGAAACTTTGTTCACGCCCACCTCAGGTAATTGAACCTCATTTTCACAGACAGAGGGAAACACACAGACACATTCTCTCAAGACTGACACAGGCCTGAGTAAACACCAACTCCAGAAAGTAGGATTTCACCCACTTGGCTTATATTGTTCCAGTTCAGACTTCAAAACCAGAGATTGTTTAAAACAAAGTGCACCTTTAGGTTGCTAAGTGCGGCAAGTGTACAAAATTCACAGATCAACATGACAATCAAATTGACGGCACATAGTTTACACAACCGAAACGTCGATTGTGCTGCTCGTCGGATGCTGCCTGAATTGCTGTGCTCTTCGAGCACCACTGATCCAGAATCTGGTTTCCAGCATCTGCAGACATTGTTTTTACCTCGTTGATTTTAACCCTACTGCGAATCCTCTTGCAAGGATGCCTGCCTTGAAGAAGTTTTCCTCCTCTCTCCACAAGAATCTCAGGGAGTCCCTCTCCCACTGCAACTCCCAGGTCCTCCCCACTCACCTATTGTACTCTATGCTACGTTCTCCCCACCCCCACCCTCCTCTAGCTTATCTCTCCATGCTTCAGGCTCTCTGCCTTTATTCCTGATGAAGGGCTTTTGCCCGAAACGTCGATTTTGCTGCTCGTCGAATGCTGCCTGAATTGCTGTGCTCTTCCAGCACCACTGATCCAGATACTAGTTTCCAGCATCTGCAGTCATTGTTTTTACCTCTTACACAACCAATACTCTAACAACTGAGTTACAGAGCCACGGAAATGCACACTGGCAATGGGGGTTTCATACATTAGAAACTGTAATATAACAGATGGTTGTTTAACCTGTATATGATAAAGCAGCATGTAACAAAGACGATACAGAAATGAGGGGATCATGTGCAGAAAGTTGGGAAATTGCAATGCTGAATCAGACAGTGCATTGAGTGATATGAACAGAAATTGTTCCTGCGTAGTCTTGCTATAAGGATTCAGTGCTTCGACAGTAATAACCTGTTAACGGGTAACATTTACACTGATCCATGTAAAAGACTATCTGCTCTTTGGAAGCAGAATGATTCTGTGTACCAGACAGAATCGTTTCAATGCAAGTGACAGTTTCACATCAGCAATGTCAAGTAGTTTTGGCTGATGTGCAACCAGTTTAAAAGAACAATAGAGGAGACGCCAGGAAAAGGGAAGGGTAATGGTTGTTTGTGACAGGTGACTGTGGGCCTAGTGAAGCCAGGCTCAATGTGTGTGCTGAAGACCAGTGTTCCTCTTTTACCCTGGTACACTAATCACTCTGGATTAATCACTCACAATAACTGTACTTTGTGTGTTGGCCTTTGCACATATCACCTCGGTTCAGCGTCTTGACGGGATCCACGCATTATTAGTTTGGCAAACTTTACTCAGTTAACTCTCTGGTACTAGACTGCTATAGGAAGGACAAGTTCCTTATCGCCCCTTTTCATCCCCTCCGATCCCGTCGCCAATCCAAACCTCCGCCTTGGCACTGGCCTCTTAAACTGTCTTAACTGTCCATCTTCCTTCCACCTATCCGCTACACCTATCCAGCCATGTTATTTACCGGTTTTCAAAATATGCACAGATCTTAATTATCCAAATGTAAGCTTGTGAACACTTTCTATTGTTCGTCACTGCATTCCTACCCATTTCCATTGGGTGTGAACTCTCTCCTGATTGGTAAAAGACAGTTTATCCGAGGAGAAGGTGTCACTGTCTTGATCATGTCAAAATGGTGTCCCATTCCCCTGGCCAAATTAATACTTTCATTCGGTTGTTCCTCAATTAGCTACATGTATTGTGGGACCAATCCAGTGCAAGTTCACTGAATTTACACGTTCTTCTATATATAAACACATGGTATCTGCACATTCACTGATACCACAATATCATGATATATACTAACTTTCAGGTGCATTTATCAAAGTGGATGCGTGTCTCAACATCTGCCTGTGTGGTCCTGATCTGTCAAGAATTTGTTGATTAGCATTTTTGGTAAACTATTTATAAACAACACAAATATTTCCAAGGAAGCATATCAATGTATTCAAATCATCTCAACATTCCCGGTTTTAAATGCAACATAGGAGGATACTAGATTGGAAGTTTGTCCTGAACTGCATCGGAAATGAGTTATTTCATTCCATCTGTTATTCTTCACAATTTACCCACAAATGTCTTTTTAAAATTGGAGGCTCATTGGTGGATTTCAACTTGCAAGTTTATTGGGATAGAACAATGACTGACATTTGTTCTAAACAGATCCAGATTTACCTCCTTATCTCCCATCCTGTTCTGCCCCAATTACTCTGTGATCGAAAGCGGGGAGGATCAGCTGCTCCAATACATCCGATCATCTGAAGTCCTGAATCACTGATGAAATTCTTATAATACATGTCTCACCCATCTCAATAATTTTTAGGTCGTTCTACAAAGGTATGGCTCATATGTTGGGTCCTTTCTCCAGGGATAAAATTGCAAAGGAGGAAGATGATGTTTCATTTAATTCAAACTAAAGCTAACTCCACTGGTTGCACTATCTACATTTGTCATCGTCATTTGAAGAAAGGAAATAGAGGCACTGGAAACATGTTACAAAGATTCACAAAGAATTTCTCTGAACTGAGAGTTTATGAACCTCTGGAACAGCTGCGGAACTTTTCCCTAGAAAAGAGAAGACCGAATGGTGATCTGATAGAAGCCTTTAAAATGATGACAGGGTTTACAATTCCAACAGGAATTTGATAAGAAGCTTCTTTAAACAAGGAGAGATCATAATGTGGAACTCACTCCTAGATCGGATAGTTGAGGTGTACAGTAGGAGTATATTTAAGGAGAAGCTGGATTAAAATGTAAGAGAGACGGAATGCGGTGATGATCCCAGAAAGTGCTGCATGTGTTCTTCGAGAAAGTAGAGATGGTGCATTTGAAAACTGCTGTCATGCTGTGTGTATAATGCAAACTAAGAAGTGCTCTAACTTCTATAATCAATTGTGAAATTTCTTATGGGTCTACAAAACGGATTACAGAGTGAATCCCTTCCCACAATCAGAACACGTGAATGGCCTCTCGCCAGTATGACCTCGCTGGTGGACCTGTAGGCCAGATGAATCCCACACTTATTACGTTTGAAAGGCTCCTCCCCTGTGTGTGAATGTACTGGTGTTGCAAGAGGGCCAATGACTAAGTTGTTTACTGTTCCACAATCAGAGCAGGTAAATTGTCTCTCCCCAGAGTGAACTCGCTGGTGTGCACACATGCTGGATAAATATTTAAATATTTTCCCTCAGTCCAAGCACAAAGGTGGCCTTTTTCCTGAATGATCTTGCTGGCGTCTCAACAGGATTAAATACTCATGGAATTTTTCGTCACACTCGGAGTAATTGCATGGCCTCTCCACAGTACAGCACGATGGTGCTTCCATAGAGCAAATGAATCAGGCCACCCTTCCAACACTTGGAGCACGTGAGGAGACCCTCCCTGGTGTGACCACGTCAATGAAACTCCAGCGTTGTCAAGCAATGGATTCTTTTCCGACAGTGCTCACATTTTCGTGGTTTCTCTATATCATGTCCAGCCTTGTGTCTCTATAGATTCCTACTGTGAATGGTGTTAATGTTTCTTTCAGCTGTGACTGGTTGAAGGTACATATATTCACAAAATCTTCATATTGGGTACATCTCAGTGTTTTTCCAGACTAAGTGTTGTTTCAAATATTTTGAAACAGACAAGAAATTCTTGATCTATGACTTCAAGCCAATTACTTCAATGTACCAGTTACATAAATGACTCCATGAGATCTTCTCATGTTGTTACTTTTGAGATTTTTGTCTGAAAGTCTTTTCTTCCTAACATTTTGCGAAAAAAGTTCAAGAAGCCATCACTGTTCGATTGGAAATTAGTGTAGAAATTCACAACAGTAACATATAAGTGATCATCACTTCTTGGAATGGGCAGAATTTGTGCTTCCCTACCTTCAATTCCATTCTCGATTTTTGAGTGCGAGCAGCAGCTGAGTTTAAACGAACCTGGAAGGCTACAGCTAAGGTGAGACAGTTTGTTTTAAAATTAGTTACCGGTAGCGGGCAGCGGTGTTTTTTTCTCTTCACAGAAAGAGTGGGAGCAGCAGGGGGAAGTGACGACGACCAGAGGGGCAGCCGGTAGCTGGTGTAGCGCAAGCTTACCTGGGTAGGTTTTTTTTTTCTATAAAAGCGCGCAGGAGAGGAAGTATACGAAATAAGGTAGGTGAACTTGCAGCGTGAGTTGGTACCTGGGATTTCGATGTTGTGGCTATTACGGAGAAATGGGTAGAACAGGGACAGGATTGGCTGTTGCAGGTTCCAGGGTTTAAATGTTTTAGTAGGGTCAGAGGTGGGGGTAAAAGAGGGGGAGGAGTGACATTGCTTGTCAAAGATAGTATTACAGCGGTGGAAAGGACGATGGATGAAGACTCGTCATCTGAGGTAGTTTGGGCTGAGGTTAGGAATTGGAAAGGTGAGGTCACCCTGTCAGGAGATTTCTACAGGCCTCCTAATAGTCCGAGAGAAGTAGAAGAAAGGATTGCGAGGATGATTCAGGAGAAGAGTGAAAGAAATAGGGTGGTTGTTATGGGGGACGTTAACCTTTTAGATATTGACTGGGAATCTATAGCTCGAGTTCGTTAGATGGGTCGGTGTTTGTCCAATGTGTGCAGGAGGGTTTCCTGACACAATATGTAAATAGGCCAACAAGAGGTGAGGCCATACTGGATTTGGTTCTGGGTAACGAACCAGGCCAGGTGTTAGAATTGGAAGTAGGTGAGCACTTTGGGGACAGTGACCACAATTCGGTGACTTTTACTATAGTGATGGAGAGGGATAAGTGTGCACTGCAGGGAAAGAGTTATAGCTGGGGGCAGGGAAATTATGATGCGGTGAGGCACGACTTAGGATGCGTGGCTTGGAAAAGTAGGCTTCAAGGCATGGGCGTAATTGATATGTGGAGCTTGTTCAAGGAGCAACTATTGAGTGTCCTTGATAAGTATGTACCCGTCAGGCAGGAAGGAAAGGGTCGTGTGAGGGAGCCGTGGTTTAATAAGGAATTAAAATCCCTTGGTAAATGGAAGAGGGCGGCCTATGTAAAGATAAGGCGTAAAGGTTCAATTGGGGCGATTGAGAGTTATAAGGTAGCCAGGAAGGATCTGAAGAGAGAGCTAAGAGCAGCAAGGAGGGGACATGAAAGGTCCTTAGTTGGTAGGATAAGGGAAAACCCAAAGGCTTTCTATAGGTATGTCAGGAATAAAAGAATGACTAGGGTAGGAATAGGTCCATTCAAGGATAGTAGTGGGAAGTTGCGTGTGGAGGCTGAAGAGATTGGGGAGACACTGAATGAATACTTTTCGTCAGTATTAACTCAGGAACAGGACATTGTTGCCGATGTGAATATTGAGTCACAATTAATTAGAATGGACGGCTTTGATATATGTCGGGAAGAGGTGTTGGAAATTCTGGAAAGGGTGAAAATAGATAAGTCCCCTGGGCCTGATGGCATTTATCCTAGGATTTTCTGGGAAGCAAGGGAGGAGATTGCAGAGCCATTGGCCTTGATTTTTATGTCCTCGTTGTCTACAGGAATAGTACTGGAAGATTGTAGGATAGCAAATGTGATTCCCTTGTTGAAGAAGGGGAGTAGCGATAACTCTAGTAACTATAGGCGGGTGAATCTCACTTCTGTTGTGGGCAAAGTTTTAGATAGAATTGTAAGGGATAGGATTCATGAACATCTGGATAGGAATAATGTGATCAAGGATAGTCAGCATGGTTTTGTGAAGGGCAGGTCGAGCCTCACAAACATTATTGAATTCTTTGAGAAGGTGACTAAGGAGGTAAACGAGGGTAAAGCGGTAGAGGTGGTGTATATGGATTTTAGTAAGGCGTTTGATAAGGTTTCCCATGGGAGGCTACTGCAACAAATAAGGAGGTATGGCATTGAGGGTGAGTTGGAGGTTTGGATTAGGAATTGGCTGGCTGGAAGAAGACAGAGGGTAGTAGTTGATGGTAAAGGTTCATCTTGGAGTACAGTTACTAGCGGTGTTCCGCAAGGATTTGTTTTGGGACCATTGCTGTTTGTCATTTTTATAAATGACTTGGAGGAGGGACTAGAATGTTGGGTGAGCAAGTTTGCGGATTATACGAAAGTCGGTGGAGTTGTTGACAGTGAGGAAGGATGTGTCAGGTTACAGCGGGATATAGATAAGTTGCAGAGCTGGGCAGAAAGATGGCAAATGGAGTTCAATGTATGTAAGTGTGAGGTGATTCACTTTGGTAAGAGTAACAAAAGGATGGGGTACTGGGCTAATGGTCGGATACTTGGTAGTGTGGATGAGCAGAGGGATCTTGGTGTCCATGCACACAGATCTTTGAAAGTTGCCACCCAGGTAAATAGTGCTGTGAAGAAGGCATATGGCATACTGGCTTTTATTGGTAGAGGAATTGAGTTCCGGAGCCCTGAGGTCATGTTGCAGTTGTATAAGACTCTGGTGCGGCCGCATCTGGAGTATTGTGTGCAGTTTTGATCGCCATACTATAGAAAGGATGTGGAGGCACTGGAACGGGTGCAGAGGAGATTTATCAGGATGTTGCCTGGTATGGTAGGAAGATCGTATGAGGAAAGACTGAGGCACTTGGGGCTGTTTTCATTGGAGAAAAGAAGGTTTAGGGGTTGACTTGATAGAGGTGTACAAGATGATTAGGGGTTAGATAGGGTTGACCATGAGAACCTTTTTCCACGTATGGAGTCAGCTATTACGAGGGGGCATAGCTTTAAATTAAGGACAGATGTTAGCGGTAGATTCTTTACTCAGCGAGTCGTGAGTTCATGGAATGCCCTGCCAGTAGCAGTGGTGGATTCTCCCTCTTTATGGGCATTTAAACGGGCATTGGATAGGCATGTGGAGGATAGTGGGCTAGTGTAGGTTAGGTGGGTTTGGATCGGCGCAACATCGAGGGCCAAAGGGCCTGTACTGCGCTGTATTTTTCTATGTTGTATGTTCTCTTTCAGTTGCTGCAAGTAAATCATTTCACATTCGATTTTACTGAAGAGAATGTCAGGAGAAACTGTTTGCTTACAGATAAAGTCAGAGATTTACAGACAGAAACAGATGCTTCGCTCCAACCCATCCATGCCAACCACATATCCTCACATGATCTGCTCACAACTTGGCCCATAATTCCTCTCAACCATTTACATGTCCACGCAGATGCCTTTAAACAATGCAATTATATAAGCCTCGACGACTTTTTTTGAGAGGTCATTCCATACCCTCACAACCGTCTGCATGAATAAAATGCCCGTAAGGTCACTTTTAGCTTGTTCACCCGTCACTTCAAACCCGTATCCTCTCGTTCTGAATTGCCCAACCTGAGGGAAAAGATCTTGTCTATTTGCCCTATCCATACCCGTCATAAATTTATAACTTCTGTAAGTATATAGCTCATACCTCCACGAAAAACAGCTCCAGCCGACTCTGCCTCACCATATAGCTTAAACTCTCCAAACCTGCTTTGCTGTGCAGGAAGAATCAACTTCGCAAGCTCATGTTTCAAGTTCACGCTCAGACAATAGGGAGCTCTCATTGGCTGGAGTTCCAGAGTGGTTCGGGTCCTCCAGTGCGCCCGACTGGTCACAGTGTCATGAAATGGGGAGTAATACGTGATGACGCATGAGTTTGACATAATGATGTTTAAATGCTTCCACCAATAGACAAACAGCCTGCTATGATAACCGGCCAATGACATTGAGGGAGACAGTCTCGCTCCAAAGCCATCCTTGCTCGTGCGTCGTGTGCGATTTCTCCGAATATGTGAGGTCCTTGTCTCATGACCAGTAGAGGTTTGGATGTGGGGATTGAAGTCCCCTTAAAAGCACTCGAGCTTGTCTGCGAGAAGTGGATGAAAAGTGTGATGCCAAACCTGCTGGGAACGGGATCCCGAAACGTTAATGCTGATTTCTCTTCACAGATACTAATCGACGTGCTGAGCTTTCCCAGCAATTTCTGTTTTAGTTTCGCATTTTCACCATCTCCTGTCATTTCAGTGTTTCTATAGACTTATAGACCTGTGTGACAGGTTTTAGGGGAGAGGTGGAATAGAAGACTGTTATTTTGAACCGAAAAGCACCTTCAGGGAATGACATTTGGGATAAGAGCAAGGTGATAGTCAGATGAAATAGCACTCCAAATTTAGATAAGAAGAGAGAGAGAGTGCGGAATAGAGAGATTTATACTTTTTGACTGAGAAGTAGAATCACTCAATTCAAAGTGTTTTTTTTCCAGAATGTCTATCCTATGCTTCCAATACCTTTTAAAAAACCATGTTATTCTTCTTGAGCTGGGACCATCGTAAAGGACAATTTACTTTCAGTCCCGTGTTATGGTTTCTGAGGTTATGAATTATTTGAATACCGAATGCACCAGCATGGCCACCCAAATAAGGTACCCAGAGCTGAACAAAATACTCTACGTAACGTCTGAGCAAAGATTTGTCGAGCTGTAGTATCAATTGCAATATAGAGCATTGAACATAGAAAAATATAGCGCAGAACGGTCCCTTTGGCCGACGATGTTGCACCGACCTGTTAACTAGCCTAAGCCCATCCCAGCACACTAACACATCATTATCTATGTGCTTATCCAAGGATGGACTAAATGTCCCTCATGTCACTGAGTTAACTACATTGGCTGGCAGGACATTCCACGCCCTGACCACTCACTGAGTATCGAACCAGTCTCTGAAACCTGCCTGAAATCTATCACCCATCAATTTGTAGTTATATCACTCGTATAAGCTGACGGCAACATCTTAGAAAAACGTCTTTCACTGTCTACCCTAACTAATCCTCTGATCTTGTATATCGATCAAATTCGCCTTAGCATTCTCCTTTCCAATGAGAACACACCCACGTCCGTTAGCATTTCGAAATAAGACCTTCGCTGCGGACCACACAACCTCTTGGTAAAACTCCTCTGCAACCTTTTAAAATGCTTCCACATCCTTCCTGTATTGGGGCGACCAGACCTGTACACAATATTCCAAGTACGGCCGCGCGAGTGATTTGTATAGTTCCAGCATGAAATTACTGCTCCGGAACTCAATCCCTCTACCAATAAAACCTAACACAATGCATGCCTTCTTCATAGCACTATCAACCCCGTTGGCAACTTTTAGGGATCAATGTACGTGGGCTCCAAGATCACTCTGCACATACACACGACTGAGAATCTTTCCATTGACCCAGTATTCTGCCTTCCGGTTATTCTTCTCAAAATAAGTCGCCTTACATTAATGTGCATTGCGCTCCATTTGCCAGCTCTCAGCCCAATTCTGCAGTTTATCCAAGTGCCCCTGCAACAGTCTTTCCTATTGTCCAGTCCTCCACCGACTTTAGTGTAATCTGCAAACCTAATAACCGGCTACCTATGCCTGCATCTAACTTATTTATAAAAATGACAAACAGTGGTCCTGAAACACATCCTAGTGACTCACCACTAGTAACCGGCCTCCAGGCTGAATATTTCCCATCAATCACCACTTGCTGCCTTTCGACAGAAAGCCAGTTTCTAATCCAAACTTCTAAGTCATCCTCAATCCCATGTCTCTGCATTTTCTCCAACAGCCGACCAAGTGGAAACTTATCAAAGACTTTACTGAAGTCCATGTACACTACGTCAACTGCCTTACCCTGATCCACTTCTTTACTTCCACTCATTCGAGAAATAGTAACACTTCGTCCTTCCTTACTTAATAATTTCTAGTCAAATATCTCATATTGTATTGTTCTTCTCCACAATATCCTCCGTTTACTGAATGAAAACCAATGAGAAATGTTAGTTTAACACCTCTCCAATCTTCACAGGGCCCACACACGACTTCCCACTTCTGTCTTCGACTGACATTATTCCTCCCCTCGTCATCCTTTTATTACTCACATACCTAGATAAAGATTTCGGGGTCCCCTTTATTCTCCCTGCTAAAGTCTTTTCATGTCCTTTCTTTGCTCTTCTTAACTCTCTCTTTCAATCCTTCATAGCTAATCAGTAACTCTCCATCGCCTCATCTGAACAATCTCGTGTCATTGTCATATAACCTTCCTTCTTCTGCTTAACAAGTTCAGTAGGAAACCACGGTTCCCTTACCTTATCGCTTCCTCCCTGTCTGACAGGGACATACATATCAAGGGCATGCAATATCTCTTCCATCAAACAGCTTAACATTTCAATTGCCCCCATTCCCTGCATTTTGCTTCTCCATTCTACGCAGCTTAAGGCTTGACTACTCGCATTATGATTGTCCTTCCCCCACTTATAATTCTTGCACTGTGGCATGTTCCTATTCCTTTCCATCACTTAGCTAAATGTAACCGAATTATGGTCACTTTCACCAAAGTGCTCACCTTCCACTAAACCAAACACCTGACCTCGTTTATTACCAAGCACCAGATCCAGTGAAGCCTCTCATCTTGTCGGCCCTTCGACATAATGTGTCATGAACCCCTCCTGCACACATTGGACAAAAACAGATCCATTTGATCTGCAAGAGTTGTAGTATGTCCAGTTAATGATGGGCAAGTTAAACTCCCCCATAATGACCACCCTGTTCGTTTCACTCCTACCCAGAATCATTTTGCAGATCCTCTCTACCACATCCCTGGAACTCTGCGGAAGCATATAAAAAGATTCCCTGCAGAGTGACCTCTTCTCCCCGTTTCTAAAATCAGCCCATACTACCTCAGTGGACGAGTCTTCGTCGAAGGTCACGGTTATACTGTCGTTGAGTAAGACGGCCACACCTCCCTCTCTTTTACCTCCTTTCCTGTTCATAATGAAAGATTTAAACTGTGTAACCGGCAACATCAATTCCTGACCACGGTCTCTTCATGTCATTGAAATGCCCACAATATCGAGGTCCCAGGTACATATCCGTGCTGCAAGCTCACCTGCCTTATTTTTGATGCTTCTTTCATTGATGCAAACACACATCAAACCAGCTAGCATTTTGCTAGCACATTCTGATCCCCGTGAAATCCTCTCCATGCCATCCCTACGCTCACCCTGCTGTGCAATGCAACTATACCTCAGGTTCCCATCCCCTGCTGAGCTCGATTCATCCCACCCGAATAGCACCAGTCAATTCCTCACTCAGAATATTAGTACCCCTCCGATTCAAGTGAAAACCCTCCTGTTGTAGAGGTCCGACCTTCCACAGAATGAGCTCTAATTATCCATGCATCTGAAAACATCCCTACTGCACAATCCCTACAACCACGTGGTCAGCTGATGTCCCTCCTTGCTCTATGCGTCACTATCACGTGGAAAAGATACAAACCAGAGATAACAATTCTGTTTGTTCTCGCTCTCAGCTTCCACCCTAGCTCCCTGCAATCCTGTCTTACATCCTGTCCCTCTTTCTCCCTATGTCGTTTGCACCTATATGGACTATGGCTTGGGGTTGGACCAATCTCCCTACAGAACCGCAAAGACACGATCCGAGATGTCATGAACCCTGGCACCTGGGAGGCAACAGAGCAATGTGAGTCTCGTTCATTAACAACAAACCTTCTATCTGACCCTGTAACTATCGAGTGCCCAATGACTAAAACTCTCCTCTTTTCCCTCCTTCCCTTCTGTGCAACAGAGGCAGACTCTGTGGCAGAGACGTGCACCCCACTGCATACCCCTGGTAAGTCGCCCCCCAACAGTATCCAAAATGGTACACTTCTGTATCAGGGGAACGACCACAGGCGATCCCTACACTGACAGTTATTTTCCTCCTTCAAACAACTTTCTTCGTGCCTCGAAATAACTGCTTCCCTCTAACTCCTATCTATCACAGCCTCTGCCTCCCGAAAGATCCGATGTTCATCCAGCTCCCGCTCCAGTTCCTGAACACAGTCTTGGAGGAGGAAGATATGGGTGCACTTCCTGCAGACGTACTTGGATGGGATACTAACGGTGTTCCTTCTCTCTTTCTCTCCCGCTCTTTCCCTCCTTGTCCCGATGTCTGACTCTCTCTCGCTATCTTTCTCAATACCTCTGTCTGACACTCTCCCTTCCGCTCATTTTGTCCGAATCTCTCTATCTTTCTTCCTCTGTCCGAGTCATTCCTCTGTCTGTCTCTCTGTGTCTCTGTCCCGCGACACACCCGCCCACTATTTGTCTCTCTCCCTTTCCCTGTGTGGCTCCCTCTCTGTCTCTCTTTCTGTCTGACTGTCTCTCTCCCTTTTCCGCTGTCTGACTCCCTCTGTCTCTCTCCCTCCCTCTGTCTTTCTCTCTCTCCATCTCTCCCTCCCTGCCCATCTGTCTGACAGTCGCTCTCTCTCGCTAACTCTCTTCCTACCACCCCCGTTTAACACACTCTCTCTATCGCCCTCTGTCTGACTCGCTGTTCTTTCTCTCCACTGGCCCCCACTGTCTGTCTTTCTCTCTGCCTCTGTCTATGTCACTCACTCCCTTTCCCTGACACTTCCTCTCTCCCAGTGCCTGCCTGACTACCTCTTTCACTCTCCCTCACCGCCTGCCACAGTCTGACTGCCTTTTTCTTTCTCTCTCCCTCTGCCTGAGTCGGTCTATCTCTGTCGCCCTCTCTCTCTGTCTGACTCTATCCCTCGCTTTTCCTCTTTACCTTCATCTCTCTCACCCTCTGCCTGACTCTCTCCCTCTCAAACTATTTCTCCCCTCCATCTGACTCTCTCTCTCTCTTTCTTCCCCCGTCTCCCACTGTATGACAATATCTCTACTCCTCTCCCTCTGATTTCTCTCTCTGTCTCTTCCTCCTTTTCTGTCTGTCTGTCGCTTCTCTCTCTCTCTCTCTGTCTCTCTTCTCTACACCTCTGAATCTCTCTGTCTTTCCCATTCCCTGATGTTCTCTCCCTCCCTCTCCTTCTCTTCCATACTCTCTGCCTCTGTCTGTCTGATGCTTTCTCTCCTTCTCCGAGTTTAACACCATCTCTCTCTTCCTTTCCCTCTCCCTCCTTCTCTCTGACTCGACCTGTCAACTTCCCTACTTGTCCATCGGCCTGATACTCTCCCTCTCTCTGTCCGCCTCTCTGTCTCCCTCTCCTTCTGCCTGACTCTCTCTCTCTATCCGTGTCACTCTCCATCTTCCTCTCTCCGACTGTCTGACTCTCTCTCTGGCCGACTCTCTCTCCCTTTCCCTACTCTCTGCCTCTCTTTCTCCCCACTTCTTACTTGCTATCCCTCACTCTCTCATTATCCATCTGTCTGACTCCCGTTCTCATTCATTTTCCCTCTTTTTCTCTCCTTCTCCCTCTGTCAGTCTGACTCTCTCTCTCCCTCTCTCGGACTCTCTCCTCCCCCTTAAACTCTCTCTCCCTCACTCTCTCATTGGTCCACTGTCACTTTTTCTTTCCCACTGTCTCTGTCACTCTCTCTCCCTTTTCAATGTTACACACTCTTTCTCCCTCTTCTTGACTCTGTGTATCTCACTGTCCCTCTGCCTGACTATCCATCATCCTCTTTCCCTCTTTTTCTCTCGCTCTCGCTGTGTCTGTCTCTCACTTTCTCTCTCTTCTGACTATTTCTTTCTTCATCTCCCTCTGTCTGACACTCAGTCTCTCCCGCTCTCTCTCTCCCTCCCTGTTCCGCTGCCTGAAACTCTCTCGCACTCGCTCCCTCTCCTTCTGCCTCCTCCCTCTTTGGAACACACTTGTTTCTGTATGTCTCTCCCCCCGTCTGACTCGCTTCTCTCTCTCCCCCCTCGCTCTCACACTGTTTGACTCTCTCTCCCTTTCCCTGATATTCTCTCTCCCTCTGCGTGTCTGACTCTGTATCTCATCCACCCTCACCCTCTCCGTTGGTCTGTCTTCCTCTCTCTTTCTCTCCATGAGTCTGAGTCTCTCTGCCTCCCTCTCACTCTGTCTGACTGACTCCATTACTCTCTCTCTCCCTGTCTAACCCCATCTATTTCACTCTGTCTCCCTGACTCTCTCCCCCGTCTACTTGACTCTGTCTCTCCCTTTCCCTCTGTCTGACACTCTCTTTCTCCGTGTCCATCTGATGGCTCGATCTATCTATCTATCTATCTATCTATCTATCTATCTATCTATCTATCTATCTATCTATCTATCTATCTATCTATCTATCTATCTATCTATCTATCTATCTATCTATCTATCTATCTATCTATCTATCTATCTATCTATCTATCTATCTATCTATCTATCTATCTATCTATCTATCTATCTATCTATCTATCTGTCTATCTGACTGTCGCTTCTCTCTCTACCCCTCTGACTCTCTGTCCCGCCCTTTCCCTGACACACTCTCCCTCCTCTCTCCATCTTCCTCTTTTCCTCAATATCATCCTCTCAATCTGTCTATATGAATCTCTCCCTCCCACTCCCTCTGACTCTGTCTCTGTCTCTTCCTCTCTTGAAACGCTCTCTTACTCTCTCTCCCTCTGTCTGAGTTTCCATCTCACCCTCTTACTCTCCTTCTGTCAGACTGACTCTATCTCTTTCCGACTCTGTCTCGACACACAGTGTGTGTGTGTGTGTATATATATATATATATATATATATATAATATATTATATATATACTCACACATCCTGTCTCTCTCTATCTCCCTTTTCCTGAATGTTTGACACTCTCTCTCTTCCCTCTGTCTGATTCTTTCTCTCTCTTCATTTCCCTGCAACCCACTGTCTCTCCCTGTTTCTTAATCTCTCTGTCACGCTCCCTCTGTCTGACTGTCTCTCTTTTTATTTTGCCCTCTTTATTTTTCCATCTCCCTGTGTCTATCTATCTCTCCCTCTCCCTCTGTCTCGCTCTCTCTTCTTTCTCTACCCATCGGTCAGAATCTGTCTCTCCTTATCCCTGACACACACTCGCACTCTCTCTCCTTCTCCGTAACTCTCCATCTCACACGTCCCTACTCTCTCTATACGTGTCTCTCTATCTTTCTCTTGCTGAATGATTGACTCTGAGTGCGTCTTCCTGACTCTGTCTCTCTCAGTCTCTCTCTCTGTCGGACTCTCTATCATTCTCAGTTGCCTCTCACGGTCTCTCTTTCTCTCTATCTCCCTGCCCCGTTGTCTGACGCTCTCTCTCATGCTCCCTCTCGCTCTCTCTCCCTCTGCCCCCACGTTAAACAAACGCTCTGTCTCCCCTCCCTCTGACTCGTTCCTCTCTGTCTCTCACACACACTTTCTCTCTCCTACTCTCCCCCACTGTCTAACTCTCTTTCCCTTTCCCTGACTCAGACTCTCTCTCCCTCTTCCTGATTCTCTCTCACTCTCCCTCTGTCTGACTCTCTCTCTTTCTCTTTCCCTCTTTTTTCTCCATCTCCCTGTGTCTACGTTTCTCATATTTGGGGGAGTCCAGAACTAGAGGGCATAGGTTTAGGGTATGAGGGGAAAGATATAGAAGCGACCTAAGGGGCAACTTTTTCACGCAGAGGGTGGTACGTGTATGGAATGAGCTGCCAGAGGATGTGGTGGAGGCTGGTACAATTGCAACATTTAAGAGGCATTTGGATGGGTATATGAATAGGAACGGTTTAGAGGGATATGGGCCGTGTGCTGGCAGGTGGGACGAGATTTGGTTGGGATATCCAGTCGGCATGGACAGGTTGGACCGAAGGGTCTATTTCCATGCTGTACATCTCTATGACTCTAAGACTCTATCTGCCTCTCCCTCTGTCTGACTCTCCGTCTTTCCCTCTTTCTCTCTCCCTGTCTCCCTCCGTAACCGACACTATCTCTCTTTCGGTCTCTCTCGCTATCTCGCCCTCTCCCTGTCTCCTCCTGTCGAATACTCTCTCTCTCTCTCTCTCTCTGTGTCCCCTCTACCTTACTCGCTCTATTCTCTCTCTGTCTCTCTACCACTGTCTGACTCTCTCTTTCTTTCCCGATACTCTCCCTCTCCATGTCTCTGTGTGACTCTCTATTTTCCCTTCCCTCTCTGTCTTTTTCCACCTCCCTCCTTCGGTCTGAATCTCTCCCTCTCAATCTCTGTCTGATTCTCTCCCTCTACCTCCCTCTGCCTGACGCTCTCATTCTTTCTGTGTCTCTCTACCTCCATGTCTCTTATTGCCTGACTCTCTCTCCCCTCTCTCTGCCTCTCTCACTCTTTCTCTCACGTCTGACTCTCTCTCCCTCTCTCGCTTTGTCTCTCCCCATGTTCTCTCTACATTTCTGTCACTGTCCTCTATCTGACTCTCTCTTCTCTATCTCTCTCCCACTGCCTGTTTCTATCTCTCTCTCCCTTTCCCTGACAGACACTCTCTCCCCCTCTTACTGACTCTCTCCCCCTCTCCCTCTGTCTGAGTCTTTCCCTCATTCTCTTTCATTATTCCCTGCTGCCCCTCTGCCTGTCTCTGTCTCTCCCTCTCTCGCTCTCTCATACCCCCTCTCACACTCTCTCTCTCTGACTCTCCCACTCTCTCTGTCTGACTCTCTCTTCTATATATCTCCCTCCCACTGTCTGTCTGTCTGTCTCTCCCCCGTTCCCTGTTACACACTTGCTCAGCCTCTTCCTCTCACGGTCTGTCTACACCACTGACTCACTCTCCTCTGTCAGACTCTCTCTTCTCTATCTCTACCCCCCCATTGTCTGTCTATCCCTCTCTCCCGTTCCCTGATACACACTTGCTCAGTCTCTTGCTGACTCTCATTTTCATTCTGCCTCATCTGACTCTATCACTTGTTCTCTTTCACTCTTTTTCTCCCCTTCTCCCTGCGCCTGTCTCCCTCTCCCCCTCTCCCCCTCTCTGCGTGACTCTCTCTTTCTCCCTTTCCCTCGGTCTAACTCTCTGTCTCTCCATCTCTCTCATCCTCTCTCGCTCCCTGTCTCGCTATCTGATGCTCTTTTTCTAGCTGTCTCTCGTTCTCTCTCCCTCTCCAGTCCCTCTGTCGAACAATCTCTCTCCTGCTCGCTCTTCTGTCTCTCTCTAATCCCCACTCGATGAATCCGTATCTCTCCCTCTGCCTGTCTGACTCTGTCTGTCATTTCCGTCTCCCTCTCATTCGGCCTGGCTCACTCTCTCTTTATCTCTCCCTCTCCCTGATTTGACTCTCCCCTTCTGTCTCTCTCTCTCTTTCAGCCTGACTCCATCTTTCTCTCTTTCTAACCTCTGTCTGTCTCTCTCACCCTTCCCCAGACGCACACTCTCTCCCTCTTCCTGATTCTCTCACTCTCACCCTGACTGACTCTCTTTCTATTTCTCTTTCCTTCTCTTTTCCTTCATCTGCCTCTGTCTGTCTATCTCTCTGTCTCGCTCTTCCTCTGTCTGGCTCTTTGTTACTCCCAATTCCTCTGTTTGATTCTCCCTCCTTGCCTCTCTCTCTCTCTCTCTCTCTTGCTCTCTCGCACCCTCTCTTTCTCCCACGTTCCCTCTCTTCGACTGTCTCTCTCTCTCCCACTCTCCCACTGTCTTTCTGTCCTCTTTTTTCTGACACACATTTGCACTGCCTCCTCCTGACTCTCTCACTCACTCTCCTCCGTCTTTCTGACTCTCTCTCTCATTTTCTTTCCCTGCTTTTCGCTCAGTCTCCCTGCGTCTATCTGTCTTTTTGTCTCCCTCTGGTTCTGTCTGACTCTCTTTCTCCCTCTCCCTCGGTTGGGCTCTTCCTCTGTTCCTTTCTTTCCCTCTCTCGCTCGCTGTCCCGCTGCAGGACGTCGTCTCCCTCGCCCCCTCTCGCTCGCTCTCCTCTGCCGCACCTCTGTCAAACACTCCTTCTCTCCCCCTCTCAGTTTCGACCTTCTATCTCTCCATCTCTTTTTCTTCCCCTCTGTCTGACACTCTCTCTCAATTTCCGTGATACTCTTTCTCTCCCTCTGACTGTCTGAATCTGTCTCTCACTCTCCTTCTCCCTCTGTCTGGCGCAATCTCTCTTTCTATCTCCCTCCCCTTCGGTCTGACTCTCCCTCTCTCCCTCCCTCTCACACACTCTCCCTCTGTCTCTATCTCTGCCCCGCTGTCTGACATTCTCTCTCTTTGGATCTCTCTCGCTCTGGCCCTCTCCCCATTTCGAATACACACACACACACACACACACTCTCCTTCTGTCCGACTCGCTCTTCATTCTCTATGTCTCTCTCTCCGACGATCTGACGCTCTCTCTTCTTCCCGCTGCCCCTATCTCTGACTCTCTCCCTCTCAGCCTCTCTCCCTCTCCTCCTCTTTGACTGTCTCCCTCTGTCTAACACCCTCTTCTCTCTTTCTCTCTAGCCTTCGGTCTTACTCTGCCTTTCCTTATCCCGAACGAGCTCTCTCACTTTCTCTTCCTCTCCCTAACTCTGCATCTCACTTTCTCCCTCTCCCTCTCTCTGAGTCTTTTTCTCCCTCTTCCTCTGTCGCACACTATCCGTGGCTCTCTAGCTTCGTCTCTGCGAATTTTGGGGTCTCTTTCTCTCTCACTCCCTCTGTCACTCTTTCCTTAATATCCGACTCTGTGTCTCCCCCTCTCTCGCTCTCTCTCTATCCTCGGTCTCTCTCACACTCACTCTCCATCTGTCCGATTCTCTCTTCTCTATCCCTCTGTCCCACCGTCTGTCTGTCTCTCTCCTTTACCCTGACGCACATTCTCTCCGTCTTCCTTTCTCTCTCTCTCTCTCTCCATTCGGCTGTCTCTCTCTCATTCTCTATCCTCATTTTTCTCTCCCTCTCCCTGACTCTGTCTCACTCACTGTCTCTCTCTCCTCTCTACCTGACTCTCTCTTTCTCCCTCTCCCTCGGTCTGACTCTCCCTCTATCCATCCCTTTCTCCCCCTCTCCTCCTCCCTCTATTGAACACTCTGTCTTTGTCTTTCCCTCAGTCTGACTCACTGTCTCACTCTTCTTCTGTCGGACTTTGTCTTCTACCTCTCCCCCACTGTCTGTCTGTCTCTCTCCTCTTTGCTGACACACACTCCCTCTCCCCCTTCGTGATTGGTTCTCACTCTCACTCTGTCTGAATCTCTCTCTCTTCCTCTTTCCCTCTTTTACTCCCGCTCCTTGTGTCGTTTTCTCTCTCTCCCCGCCCCCCCCCCCCCCCCCCCCCCACTCCCGACCTCTCGGACTGACTGTGTCTTTCTCCTTATCCCTCTGTCTGACTCAAATTTTTTCTCTCTCCCTCCCGTCCCCGCTGTCAGACGCTCTTTCTCTCTTTCTGTCTCTCTTCTACCTCTACATGACTGATGCTCCCTTCCTCTTCCTATGTTCGACTCGCTCTTCTATTTATGTCTCTCTCTCTCTCTCTCTCCCTCTCTGTCTCTCTCTCTCTCTTTCTCTCCTCCTGTCGCTGACATTCTCCATGTCCATTTGGCTGACTCTTTCTCTCTCTCTCTCTCCCCCCGACTACCTCTGTCGGACTTGCTCTCTCTGCCTCTATCTCTCTCCCTCGCCCGCCCTCTCTCACTCTTATCCTCTGACTGATTCTCTCTTTCCCTCGCTATCCTTTCGCCTGACTCTCTTCCCCTCTCTCTATCTCCCTCTGTCTGATTTTCTCTCCTGCACCCACTCCCTCTCTCTGACTCTTTCTGACTCTCTCTGACTCTCTCTGTCTCTCTTGCTATCTCGCTCTCCGTCTCGCTCTCTCTCCCTCTCTCGAACTATCTCTCCTCCTCTCTCTCTTTCTGACTCTTTCTCTCCCTTTCCTTGATCACCTCTCTCTCTTTCCCTCTGCCTGTCGTTCTCTGTCCTTCTCCCTCTGTCTAACACCCTCCCTCTGTATGTCTCTCTCACCCGCTGCCTGACTCTCCCTCTCTCTCTTCCCCCTCCCTCACTCTGCATCTGTCATGCTGTCTCTCGCCGTCTCTCTCTCTCTGAACCATTCACTCTGTCTCTCTCACCCCCTCACCCTGACTCACTCTCTCGCTCGCTCCACTCCTCGTCAAATTCTTTTTCTCAATGTCTTTTTCTCAACAGCTACCTGACTCTCCCACTCTCTTTCGCACTGTCTGATTCGCTCGCTCTCCCTCTGTCTGATTCTCTCTCTCTCTCCCCCTCTCCCTGACATTATCTTACCCCCACCTGTCTGATTCTCACTACTGCTTCCTTTCTCTGACACTCTCTGTCTGTGCCGGATCCACTCCCTGTCTCTCTCTCTCTTACCCTCTGTCTGAATCTTGCTGTCTCTCTCCCTCCTCCTCTCTCTCCCCTCTGTCTCTCTGCTTGTCCAAATTTCCCTGTGTCCGATTCTTTCTCTCTCCCTCTCCCTGACTCTCTCAGTCTTACTCTCTTTCTCTCCCCCGGCTGACTCTCTCCCTCTCTCAATTTTCTGTGCGACTGTCACTCTCTACCTCTGTCTGTTTCTCTCTCGCATCTCCCTCTCCCTCTGAGTGACTTTATCTCTCTCTTTTCCACCCCTAATTTTCACTCTTCCCTTTCTCTCCCTCTGTTCTGACTATCTCTCTCTCTTTCTATCACTCCACCTCCCTGTCTCTCTCTCCTTCCCTGGATTGATCTCTGTCCACTCTCCCTCCTTCTCTATCTAACATTCTGTCTCGCTGGACCTTCCGTCTCAATCTGACGCAGAGAAGGGAGAGTGGAATGGAGAGGTTTGGGGGCGGATTGGAGAGATGTGGTGGGTAGGAGGAGTGAGATCATGGGGGATGGATAGAAAGGTGGAAGGGAGACAAAGACAGCAGGAGAGTGGGAGACAAAAGGAAGGAGATAGAGAGTAGAGGCGGGTGGAAAATCTTGCGCAGGGAGGTGAGCGACGGCGAAAGAGAAGGAAAGGGAAGGGGCAGAGAAAGAGAGCGTGTGCAGATAGACAGGGAGAGAAATGTGCAGAAAAAGAGGCGGAGAAGAACCGAGGAGAGAGTGCAGGAGAAGAAGTAAGGGGGAGGAGGGAGAGCGAGTGTTGGAGAGAGAGAAAGAGAGAATGAGTGAGAGAGAGAGATGAATGCGGTTGATTGGGTAAAGGGGGAGCGGGATAGAGAGATTAATTCTGCCCAAGGCCATGTTCGAATGGGGCTACCCAGTGTTGTAAGTAAAGACAGAGGGACTTAAACCCATCTACTGAGCTCAGGCACCCATCCCGTCAACTTCCCTGAGGACTAGGACTTGGGGCTGAATATTTCTCTCCCCAAATCAGCTTCTTCAACACGAAGACAAATAACAACATCGTTCACTCTGCTGCCCGACACCTTTTAATGAACATTTTTATAGTTTACAAATTGAAGTGATAGATACAGTCAGTATTATGCCTTTCCTCAGTGTCCCTGAGTTGTGATAAACATTGAAATGTGTCCTTGTAACTCCCTGTGCGATCAGGTTGGACAATCAAGCACTCCCCTCAGTCTGTTACCATAGGTACAGGGTGCTCCGTCACCGAAACGCTGAACTGCAATGAGAACATTACGGATGAATTGACTAGTGAGTAGATTTGGTCGATTCATGAATTTTGGTAAAGGGATATTTCAGCACATTGTTCAGCTGCTGTCTGAACTTAGTCTGGGTCACGGCATAAATCGCAGTGTTTGTGCAGCAACTGAGGAGCTGCAGCATGAAGCCCAATTCCCGCACACACCGTAACGGAGACACTGACTCATACCCAATATACCACATCCGGTACCATATAGAATACACCATTAACACAGAGCATAACAGGATGAAATTGGCCGAAATCACAAACAGTAAAGTGATGGATTTTTTTCGGTTTTTCATTTCTGTGTCAGACTGAGCATCCCCATTGTTGTGAGTGCGAAGTCTCCTGCGGGCTCTGCTGGTCACTACAATGTGTCTAACGGTGAAAACATTGAGCAGCAAAATCAGGAGAAATGGGAGAGCCGGAGTTAGAATGTGGTGGAGGAACTCGATTGTGATCCAGACACGGGATAATCGAACAGCCTCTTTTACCCAACAAAACCAGGGGCCGTTCCACAGCCAATTCCAAGGTGTGAGCATAAAATACCAGAAAACGTTCTTTAAACAGCTCAGCACAGTCACTGCTCCCAGAACCACAGCCGCTGTTTTCTCACTGCAATATTTACTTTTCAGCTTCTGGCAACTAATGGCGACAAACCGATCAAATGTGAAAGCGACGGTGAACCAGACAGAACAGTCAGTAGCTGCATAAAGCAGGACGGCGTGGATATTACACACGGGGATGGACCTCATGAAATAAAATTGTTCCCGATAAACAATGGGAATGTGTCTAAATATCAGGTCCAGGATAATGACCAGTAGATCCATCACTGCCATGGCCTCCAGGTAACGTCTGATACATGGAGATAATCCACAGTCTTTATAAAGCAGGACGTAGATCGTCACTACGTTAACTGTGAGGACGAAAAACAAACACAGTATTCATTAGTCTGGAGGCAAAGTAACCATTTGATTGAGGACAGAGTGAGATTTACAAATGTGTCACCGTATTCAGAAATTTATTTACATAATGAGAGCTGAAATAACAAATGGGATGCTCTGAATTCCTGACAGTAATATGTCATGTTCACAAGAAACCCTCCCTTTCCAAAAACTCAGAGGCAAATCCAGATAAACAGATGTTTTCCAGAATATGACCATACACTCGAATACTCGAGAACAGACACAGGCTACTTATTTCCAGTTCCGAATACGAAGGCTGAAAACGTCCTGAATTAATCTCCCCCAATTCCTTGAAGACAAACAGAGTTTGGAAATTTCTGTCCTTGAATCTTAATTGTGGTTGGTCTTGTGTCATGAAGGAATATAAACGCAGGGAACACCTATTCACCGATTTCACTGCCTAAAGGGAGTTCAGAACAGTGTCTCCTGCTCCCTGGAACGGGAACACTTTCATTGTGAACTTATCATTTGTTCAATTCACTTTCGTTCGGCAGTTTCCAAATAATGTCAGTTTTGGAATGTTCCGGGGAATATCAATTTTAGAATGTCCTGGAGAATGTCAGTTATAGAATGTTTCAGCAGATGCCATTTACAGAATGTTCGGTGAAGATTGTTGGGCATGGAATGGTCCAGAAAATATCAATAGCATGGACGGTTCCGGAGAATGTTGGGTAGAAAATGTTCAGGGGAATGTCAGTTAAAGAATGTTTCATGGATGTCAGTAATAGAATGTTGGGTGTACAATGTTCCAGCGAATGTCAGTTACCGAATGTTGGGTACATAATGTTCCAGGGAACGTTGGGGATAGAATGTTCCGGTAATGTCAGCCACCCAATGTAATGGTCTCATAAAGACCCATATCAGAAAGGCCCTTCTGATTATTCGGTTTCGTGAGATCTCCTCAGCCTCACATTGGAAATATCTCCCCAAACTCAAATGAAATGGCATTTTGTAACAAAGGAAAATGCAGTTAAGGCACGATCTCAATCTTTGGATGGACGATCCTCTTTTCCGATCATCTCTTATTCCGAGACCTACCTCACTTCCTTTTTGTTTTTGTATATCTCTGCTAAATATGAAATATTCCCCATATTCAGTACCCAAGTTCGGTCACCCTGTGGCCATATTTCTCTAATGCTATAAAATCATATCCATTTTCCTCAACGTATGCACTGAATCCATCAGTATGTTTTGAGAAGGCAACATTGAGTCAGACAGAATATTTTTCATTCAGTTTTTAAACCCAATATCTTTCACTCCATTGTTAGCTTTATTCCTCATGTTGATCCGGTCAAGTAACAGTCTGACATCGTCGTACACACAGAAACAACCCTGATGTTTCATGAAGACCCATCACCATCCCTAGGTATATCCTGTACAACCGGCAGGACCTCCAAACAGTGGTGCACACAAGGTTGGATACAATCAAGAAAGGATCTACCCTGGAATTCCCCAACATTGATTCAAGAATCTGGCACACCTCATGATAACAGGTAAAATATGATCAAGGAAATCATCTGATGATGGATATCTACTGCCCTACGCACCACCACTCGGTGATAACGCAGTTCCCGTCGATGTTGAAAACAAATTCGAGGAAGCATGGAGTGTGAAATTGGTGCAGAACATACTCTGAGTGTGGGAGTTCAATGTCCATCAACAAGGATGTCTCCACAGCAGCCAGAGTATGTGGAGAGAAGGGGAGGAAACAAGAGGGGAAAATTCTCACCAAGTTACATGTCAGATTTGGACCTGTCTAGAACAGTATCTGTAGGAGCAGCGAGCACACAGCCCTGGTGGAGAGAAAGTCTCAGCCTCATATTGAATACATGACCCATTGTGTTATGTTGCACTAACTCCTGCGAGGTCAGACATACTTCTAAATGACGGAGCAAATGGAAACGGGGCATCCATGAAGTACTGTCGTCTATCAGCAGCTGCAGCATCAATGGCATTGCCTTCATCATAAAATCAGAAGTGGGCTATTCATCGATTGTTTCCAGAAGTTCAGTAACAATGACAACTACACGTGTGCAGAAGCAGTCTATTCAGCCCATCAAGAGTTTAAAACAGGAACATAATGAGGCCATTCAGCCATTCAGGACTGTTATTCAGCCTTTGGAGTATATCCTTTCATCTCTCATAGTTATTACAGAGTAAAGGGAAGGGAGCATTCAGCCTTTCAAAGGAATACTGCGAGGACGGGTACTGCTCCAGGGACAGGGATAAAAATAGAATAAATTAGTCTCCACCAGTTGAGCACAAATTAACGACTGCAGTGAAAAATAGATCAGCGCTGGGGCCTCAAATAATTGCATACATATCAATATTTTGCATAAATTGATCATACGTGTTCCACTGACATTTAAAATGACACGAAGATAGACTGGAAATAATGTTGTGAATAGGAGTTATAGAGTCTTTAAATGGATAAACAAACGACAACAACTTGTCAGATGGAATATAAGGTGAGTAACAGTGAACGTGTAATTTTTTCAGGCAGAATGAAACATTGTAAACTACATAAATGCAGAGATATTACAGGACTTACTGATACAGTATGTACTGGAGGGCTCTCTCTCACCCGTTCACAAATCGAAAGTTTTTGATCCATCTCTCTGATGATCTCCTCCCACATGCTCTCTGTGGAACCATTGCTCTCAGTTCACACGGGCTTTTTTGATGTGGTTGGTTAGCAGTGATGAGTGTTGACGGAGAGTGTGCGTTGAGCCATGTACCGAGGGGACAGCATCTATACAAGAAGCCATCGTTTAATTCTACGTGGAGACATGTAGACGATGGTGAATGGCTGAATATTTCTGAATGAAGAGGCTGTGGTTGCTGCCAGGACACTGCATAACCCCCAAACGATGTACTGTACCTGGTCACACTGCAACATTAATGGCGTGAGAAGCAGGCTCGTATCATGATAGTGAGAACTGAAGGCACTGCCACATCAGCTGAAATGGTTCCGCTATCTGAATCCACTATCGAGAGTTATTAACACAGAGGAGATGTATGTTCAGCGCGGAGCTCTGCGTAGATCAAGATCTAGTCATCCAACCCAGGTATCTGCCGGCTGCGAAAAACTGTGCAGATCAAACCAGTGCTTTGAACTATACATCTCGACTAGGTATCTGTCCAGGGCAGGGAGCTGTGCAGACCACAGCAGTGCATTGAGCGATAAGCCCGGACCAGATATCTGCCAGTACTGACATTTGTGCAGACCACAGCACTGCACTGATCAATAAATACGGACGAGATGTCTGTACAGCACCGGGAGCTGTGCAGACTACAGCCGTGTATGGATCTGTAAACATGGACTGGACATCTGTTCAGCACTGGGTGCTGAGAGTACCACAGCAGTGCACTGACATGTAAACCTGGACTAGATATTTGTCCAGCACAGGTCGCTGTGCAGACCACTGCAGGGCATTGATAAAAAAGGACGACATATTTGTTTTGCACAGGAAGCTATGCAGACCACAGTGCATTGGTGTATACACGTGGAACAGATATCTGTCCAGAATGGGGAGCTTTTCAGACCACACCAGAAGAACAATATCCAAGCCACTCTGAGTAATTCAGTTTGGAAGATGGTTAATGAATTTTCTGGCACTTTCTCGAACTTCCAATGCTTTTCCAAATTACAGTGAGAATGGATTGTAAAGCTCTGAAACAAACTCAATGACAGCACACGGTCCATATATGGGCATATTCATTTCTTTCTGATAATATCTCGGAGACAGCTTTGCAAGGACTTGGATAAAAAACAGATTTTAGTCTTCAAAGTTATTCTTTGAAGAAGGAAACAGCCGCAAAATGCCCTAAAGATGGTGGCACAATCAAAATCTTCCAGCCGGAGCTTCTCTGCTTGGCCATTGTTTCTTTTTCTCTTTTTCTCTGTATTGTGAAATTAACCTTTCCAAGTTAGTCCGAGAGGAATGGAGAAGGTGAGTGCCATTGGGAAGCGTGTTGTGGGGAGGTGAGGCATCGAAATTTAAAGCACAGTGCAGCACGGAGACAGGGTCCAGTGTGTCCTGGAGACTGGGTCAGGTGTGGCCTGATAACTCGGCCTGGTGGGGTCTTGAGACTGGGCCTGTTGAGGTTTGGTGAGTGGGCCAGGTGTGGTCTAGAGACTGGGACAGGTGCGGTTTGGAGATTGGGACTGTTGTGGACTGCAGTTTGGGACTGGTGCAGACCGGAGATTGGGCCTGGTGCCGTCTGGAGACTGAGCCAAACGCGGTCTAGAGACTGGGCCCAGTGCAGTCTGGACACAGGGACCAGTTCAGTCTGGAGACTGCCCTGGTGCTGACTGGAGATTGCCCCCAGTGTGGTCTGGAGACAGGGCCTTTTGAGGTTTGTTGATTTGGCAAGGTGTCTTGAGAATGGCATTGATGTCGTCTGGAGACTGGGCTTTCTTCAGTCTGGAGACTGGGACCGGTGCTGTTTGGAGACTGGGCATGGTGTGGTCTGTTGACGCAGCCCGCTGCAGCCTGGAGACTCAAACCGGTGCTGTTTGGAAACTGGGCGCAGTGAGGTATGAAGACTGGGCCTGGTGCTGTCTGGAGATTCTGCACAGTGTGGTCTGGTGCCGTCTGGAGACTGGGCCTCGTCCAGTCTGGAGGCTGGGCCCAGCGTTGCCTGGAGACTGGGCCCAGCACGGTCTGGGGGCTCGGTGTCGGCGCAGACTAGGGTGATAGGGAATGTAAATTAAATGTGTTATTTTTCTTATTACTCTTCTGGACTTTAATTTCTAATTTTATCAATTTTGTATCAAGTAGGTTCATATCTATACCTCGGTATCTTGCACCTAAGATGTCACCATAAGCGAAGACATTTCAAACTTTTCACTACATTCATTAGGGTGCAAACAACAATGAAGGCAAGTCGATTCAAATGTCAGAAAGTTACTGAATTTGATACCTTTTCCAAAACAAAAGCTGCTCCTTCTGCAGTGGTTTGAAGTGACCAGCAGAGGGTCATATTACATCATTTTAAACACAAGATGGAGGGACAGACGGAGCTAGTGTGAAGAAGTGAGGAAGGACATTTTGATCCCCATTTCAGTGGATTCACTACCAAAACAACAGAAACTCAAATGCTCAGAAACGCAGATGCAATGCTAAACACATTAATACACTAAATCACAAAAACACAGATAGACAGAAACACACACACACACACACACACACACACACACACATACACACTCACACAAACACCCATTAAACACAGGCACACGTAGACATTCGACCTATCATGCCTGTCCTGCCACACAGACCCTGGCTTATCTGATCTGTGGCTCAACATTATTTCTTCTTGGAAAATAAGGCAGGGAAAGTGACTGAGCTCCTAATATAGGTGTACTGTGGTACCAGTAAACGTAATTCTATTATTTTGAAAATGGTTCTGGAAAAGGATAGACCTGGTTCACAATTTAGCGTTATAAATTTCAGCAAGGCCCATTGTGATGGCTTGCACCGGCAACTTTCAAAAGTTGATTGGGGAAGATGTTGGCAGGTAAAGCGACATCTGGCAAATGGGAGTCTTTCTATAGCGAGATAATGACAATTCAGACACAGCATGATCCTGTTCGTGTGAAGAGCTATGCTAGCAGAAATAGGGGACAGCACGTGCCAGGTGATGTTGCGGCTCAGGGTAAAAAGGACGTACAGGTCAGGTACACTGAGCTGGGATCAAATGAATCCCTTGAACACATGGGGTGTCACAGTAGGCTTGCGCAGGAAGTCACGATGGCAAAAAGGGAACATGAGATGATTTGACTCATAAGGATAAGGAAAATTGGAAAATATCCGACAAGTATAAGAAGGGCAAAAGAGAAACTAAGGAGAGAATTGGCCCCCAAATATCAAACAGCCATCAATGTGTGATTCCACAGAGGATGCATTAGGTTTATTGTCACATGATGGAAGTGGAAAGAATACAAGTTACCACATGTGTTTCAATCTCAGGTAACAATGTTCCCCTTCCACGCGAAGTATTGAATCTTTGGACAAAACAGAAAAATAATGAACAAACAAACTCAAAATGTCAAACTGTGCAGCGCTTTCTGTAAAAGTGGAAAAGCACAGGAGCACAGTTAAAAGTTCAAGAAAACAGTCGATAAGTGCCTGACGATGTTGCGTAGACTCTCCTCCCAAGGACACGACCTCCCCCACTCCGTTGCTTTACAGCCTATTCTTGCCGAATCTTTCAGGTTCTACACAAAAATACGCATCACAACTGCACAATTACACATCAATATTTAACGTGGAAAATGCATGGAAGCAAAGGAACTTGAGAAAATGAATCTATATCGGGATATTTTGAAATGAGGTCACATTACAGAAGATAACTTGTTGAGGTCTTATAATACATAACCGTATATATATATAAATGTATCTCAGGTCTTTTTACGAAACTGGGTAATAAATTGCAGGGCCACGAGCTGAGATATTTGCAAAATTTTTTCGCGTTCTGATGAAGGGTCACGGGACCCGAAACATCAACTCTGATTTCTCTGCACAATATTTTAAATGATGTGATGGAGCCTGGATTTTTGAGATGTAATGATCGAATGTTTGGAATGTTTTCTTTTGCTTTTGCAAGCGAGGCAGAAAGGTGACCTTATATAGGTGTATAAAAGGGTGAGATGCACGGATGGAGTGATAATGCAAGGGTTTTAACAGAGGATAGAGCTTTCCAAATCCAGACAACATAAATTTAATGTGAGAGGCCCGACATTTCAAAAGGTTACTAAGAGGCAGCTGTTTCTCCCAGAGGGTGGTGTGTATATACACCGAGCTGTCAGAAGAAGTGACACAGGCGAGTATAATCAAAACGTTTAACATACAATTGAATGTGCACATGAACTGAAAGATTTAACGAGATATTGCCAAACGCAGGCTAAAAGAATGCATTCAGTTGAGGAAATCTTGGGATTTGGACGAGTTGCGCCGAAGGGTCTGTTTGCATCTTGCATGACTCTATAGTGTCTCTTTAATCACAAATAATTCACTGCGCTCAATTCATTTCCAGGTCAAAAATCCCATTTAAATACTTTCAAAGGTCTCCGAACTTTCTTGAACAGAGAATTCCCGACATTCATGTGGTGCTCTCGACGACAGCAACAGCATAAGCAGAATTTTATTCAACGACAAACTGTTATTTGTTTGCCTGGCGTGCTCCCTGGGCGGCACGGTGGCACAGTGGTTAGCACTGCTGCCTGACAGCGCCAGAGACCCGGGTTCAATTCCCGCCACAGGCGACTGACTGTCTGGAGTTTGCACATTCTCCCCGTGTCTGCGTGGGTTTCCTCTGGGTGCTCCGGTTTCCTCCCACAGTCACAAAGATGTGCAGGTCAGGTGAATTGGCCATGCTAACTTGCCCGTAGTGTTAGGTAAGGGGTAAATGTAGGGGTATGGGTGGGTTGCGGGTCGGTGTGGACTTATTGGGCCGAAGGGCCTGTTTCCACACTGTAAGTAATCTAATCAATCTACCATTAAAATTAACCTGATCTATGATTCAGCGACAAGTGTGGGTGAACATGCCATGGTCAGTACCATGCTTATCTAACACAGATGACAGCCCGTTAAAGCTATTGCACTTGATTGATTACATTCCAAACAGTAGGACGAGCACCTGATAGAGAGAGCGAAATGATCCCACGACCAACAAATCAGATCTAAGCTCTGCAGTCCTGCCACATCCAGAAATAATTGGAGATGGTCCAGCTGCAACTTTGACATCTACCTGACGATGTGAAAAACTACTCAATTAAGTCCAGTCCATTAAGAGTAGAGCGATTACATTCTGACCAATTTCCTTCCCCTCAGTCCGATCACGATAGTCAAACTTGAAGAATTTCTTTTTCACAGAGCTGTCAAGAAGCACAGACATAACCTGCTCAGTGTGGTTTCCAATAGGTCCCCATGTGGAGATGGCACTGTTGTGGAAATGTCAATTGATTACTAATCCATAACAGGCTAATATTCTGGCAACTGGCGGAAGTTAACACAGAAAAAATACATTGCGAAGTCTAAACTCTGGAGGCATTAACAGTGACCCTGAACCAATTAGATTAGATTACATTACAGTGTGGAAACAGGCCCTTCGGCCCAACAAGTCCACACCGACCCGCCGAAGCGAAACCCACCCATACCCCTACATTTACCCCTTACCTAACACTACGGGCAATTTAGCATGGCCAATTCACCTGACCCTGCGCATCTTTTGGACTGTGGGAGGAAACCGGAGCACCCGGAGGAAACCCACGCAGACACGGGGAGAACGTGCAAACTCCACACAGTCAGTCGCCTGAGGCGGGAATTGAACCCGGGTCTCAGGCGCTGTGAGGCAGCAGTGCTCACCACTGTGCCACCGTGCCGCCCTTAAATGCCGATTGTAAACATCAATTTGCTTCCCCAATGTGCTTTCAGGAAGCAAATCTCCCGTGCTTTCCAGGTCCGGCCTAAAATGTACTCCAGATACACAGACATGTTATGAACCCTTCAATTGTTCGCGACACAGCTGAACAGGACACTGACATGTCACAAACTGCTCCGAATTCTTAAAAGATAAACCCGGACAGATCATCTGGTCCGAGCTTCGCTATCGGTAAAAGGAACTGGAAATACTGTCCCGAGGAGAGTGATGCTCAAAAAGCACAGCACGTCAGGCAACATCCGAGGAACAGGTAAATCGAAATGCCAGGCAAAAGATCTTCATTAGGACCCTGCTGATCTAGACTGTCATCTCCAGAATCTAAATACCCACTTCTGCCTGGGAAACAGTCCTGTCGACCCTGAAGAGTTTTTCTTCAGGGTCGACACAGCTGAACAGGACACTGACATATCACAAACTGCTCCGAATTCTTAAACGATAAACCCGGACAGATCATCTGGTCCGAGCTTCGCTATCGGAAAAAGGAACTCGAAATACTGTCCCGAGGAGAGTGATGTTCAAAAAGCACAGCAAGTCAGGCAACATCCGAGGAACAGGTAAATCGAAATGTCAGGCAAAAGCTCTTCATTAGGACCTTGCTGATCTAGACTGTCATCTCCAGAATCTAAATACCCACTTCTGCCTGGGAAACAGTCCTGTCGACCCTGAAGAGGTTTTCTTCCTTACATCTGTGAGCTTGTCACAACATTAGCAGATCTTTCCCACATATTTCACAGAAGCATCTGGCCATTCAAGACATTGAGCCTCCCCCATTCTAGAACATGGCCGCATTTCTACTGTAAACACTTCTCCCATGCAATGCACACAACTCTTCCTGTGATTAATTATCAGAAAAATATGAATTCGGAGCTGCAGTAATCACTTCGGTCCATGGAGTTTGCTGCACTATTAGTAGTTTAATGGCTGTTCCTTTAACTCCACAGGATACACATACTCTCTCCGTATAGCTTTCAAGTCTAGAAATCCTCGTTTATATTCAGCGCCTTGGATTTCACACACTTTTGTGGTAGAGAGTTCACCAGTCTCTGAGTGCAGACATTTAATCTCATCTCTGTACAGAGTGGCCTGCCTGTGCCTAAAGCTTTGGCCTCTTATATTAGACATGCACTGCCAGGCGAATTATCATCCCTGCCTCCAAACCGCTTCGCCCTATCAGAGTTGTATACATTTCACTGAGACTTCCAATCACTTTCCTTAACCCAAAGGAATACAGTCCCAGTCGATGTAAACTCTGCTCTCACATCAAGCTTGCCATCTCCGAGATCACTCTCGTCAACATTCGCTGCGCTGCCTCAATGCCAATTGTGTCCTTTATTAGGTGAGGAAACAAAAACTGCACACAATACTGCACAATATTCGCGATGAGGTCACACCAAGAATTTGTACAGTTGCAGTAAGACAACTGTACTCCTGTGTGAAAATGAGGAATGCAGCTGCTGGTGATCATAGTCGAGAGTGTGATGCTGGAAAAACACAGCAGCTTAGGTCTCATCCGAGGAGGAGATAAGCCCATCATCAACACTTTCTCCTGTGCTCAAATTCCCCTTCAACTGAGCTTCAGCACGCTATTTATCTTCCTAACTGCTTTCTGTCCTGCAATATTGCGTTCTGTGACTGGTGCAGAGGTAGATCCAGATTTGTTTCAATGTTACAGGTACCCACTTGGTGGGCCTGTAAATATTGGTCGACGTGCCAATGCCATTCCTAGTGTTGAATTCTGGCCTCGGAACTCACTGCTCTGCATGGCCCTCGGAGCTCTGCCCAGAAGTGACCAAGAAAGTATAGAACGTAGAATATTACAGTGCAGTACAGGCCCTTCGGACCTCAATGTTGCACCGCCCCGTTAAACTAATCTGAAGCCCATCCCACCTACACTATTCCATGTACGTCCATATGCCTGCCCAATGACGACTTTAATGCACATAAACTTGGCGAATCTACTACCGTTGCAGGCAAAACATTCCATACCCTTACTATTCTCTGAGTAAAGAAACTACCTCCGACATCTGTCTTACACCTATCTCCCCTCATTTTAAAGCTGTGTCCCCTCGTGTTTTCCGTTCCCGTATTTGGAAAAAGGCTCTCCGTTTCCACCATATCTAACCCTCTGATTATCTGGTATGTTGCTATTAAGTCACCTCTCAACCTTCTTCTCTCTATCGAGAACAGCCTCAAGGCACTCAGCCTTTCCTCGTAAGACATTCCTTCCATATCAGGCAGCATCCCAGTAAATCTCCTCTGTACCCTTTCCAAAGCTTCCACATCCTTCTTATAATGCGGTGACCAGAACTGTACACAATACTCCAAGTGTGGCCACACCAGAGCTTTGTACAGATCGTAATTCCCTTCATAGAACATCATGTTTAAATGGAAGACTGCTGTTCTATTGTTCCCACCAAAGGGCACAATATCAATCTATCCACATTGTTCTTCCTTTGCAACGTATGTGCCTACGTACTCCACTTTTTCAGTCATTTTGAGCGCTATTGCATACTCCTCACCTGCTCACAATTCGACATGGGTTAGTGCCATCAGCAGCTTGGGATAAAATGCATTTGAGTCCATCAGACTATCGAACCAATGCTTACTGTGTTTTGGGAGTAGCTGGGGCCCACACCCGATTCCTTTATCGCCAACAAAGGATCCTTTTATTTCGGTGATTCTGGTCCAAAGGCTTCAGTGACGGAGCCTGTCCACTCTAACCTCTTCTTTTTCTGACTTATTCCCTCGCACTTTTCTTGTTTTAACTTACTTAAGCCCAGGATATCAGAAGGAAATTGAATTTGAATGTACTTTTTTGGAAACCTGGAAAAGCAATCATGTTTTGTTAGGGCGCTATGGGAATATTGCGTGCAATTTTGCTCTCCTTCCCCTCGGAAAGATGTTGTGAAACTCGAAAGGGTTCAGAAAAGATTTACAAGGATGTTGCCAGGGTTGGGGGAAGGCTTAACAGGCTGGGGCTGTTTTCCGTGGAGCAGCGGAGGCTGAGGGGTGACCTTATAGATGTTTACAAATAATGAGGGGCATGGATAGTGTAAATAGGCAAAGTCTTTTCCTTGGGGTCGGGGGGTCCATCATAGGTTTAGAGTGAGAGGGGAAAGATATAAAAGAGACCTAAGGGGCAAATTTTTCACGCAGAGGTTGGTACATGTATGGAATGTGCTGCCAGAGGAAGTGGTGGAGGCTGGTACAATTGCAACATTTAAGAGGCATTTGGATGGGTATATGAATGGAAAGGGTTTGGAGGGATATGGTCCAGGTGTTGGCAGGTGGGACTAGATTGATATGGGATATCTGTTCGGCATGGACGGGTTGGACCGAAGGGTCTGTTTCCATGCTGTACATCTCTATGACTCTGTAACCTAACGGGTCATGAGGGTGTATAAATCCGGTATTTTGAAAATTTGAGGGAGAGCAACTGCCATTGAACAGCAGAGCAATTGCTTTGGAGCCGGAGCGCTAACTGTGCATCTAACTTGTTGGTCTCAAGCAAATTCGAAAACGCTTCGATCATATTTACCTTTTCATGTAAAACCTGTTTGCAGAATAAAAAAAGAACGAGAAACGACCCAGGGAGATCACCAGATGAATGATTGAACACAGCAGAGCAGACAGTGACTGTGTGGTCTTGAGATTAATTTAATATGTTGCTTAAATAGTGGATTACTGGAACAGCACCTTTTTATGGATATACAGTGGAATACTGGGTAATTCAGAAAAGGGGATATTCAATTTTCTGAAAAGTCGTTGTTTAGAATTCAGTGTTAGATGTATGAAAACAAATTGTGAAATTTCTTTAAATGATGGAGGGTAGGATTCTCTGTTCCTCATATTTAACAAATCATGAGGCGAGCCGAGCTTTTCTGGACGCTTACTGATTGGGTCGACATCCACGTCATACATGTTCATTTCGGCGAAAGCCATTTCCCTGTTCTTGGTCCGTATCCCTCGTACGATTTCTATCCATGCATTTGCCCGATTTCCCTTCAAGTGTTGATCATATACTCAATTCAGCGACTTGCGTTGGCAGATACTACCATTTGTGTGCCAACCTCTGTGTTAAAATTACCCCTCAGGGTCCCTTTTGTTTCGTCCCCTCGTTGATGCTCCCTCGTCCTCGATTCTGCAAGCATTGGACAAAGTCTGACTGCTTTTACCCTATCAATGCCTCTCAAGATTTTATACACTTCTGTAAGATACCCCCTCAGTTTCCAATGTTGTGAAAAATAAATCGCAGCTTGTCCAACCTCTCCTGAAATCTCAGACCGTTACGTTCAGGCAACAGCTTCGCAGATTCCTTCTGTACTCTCTCCAGTTTCAGAAAATCCTGATGTAACAAGGTGACTAAAACTGAGCACAATTCTCCAAGTGCGGCCTCGCCAAAGACTTGTAAGACCTTAAAATATCTTCTCAAACTCTGTACTCAATATCCTGAATGATGAAGACCTTGCCAAAAGCCCTCTTCACTGCCCTGTCTACTTGTGACTTCACTTTGAGCTAACTGTGCATCTAATCACCAAGGTAATTCTGTTACTCTATATTCATTAAGGCCCTACCACTCACCATTACTTGACTTTCCAAACATTCGAGAACTCACACTTACCTATATTAAGCTCCATTTGCCATTTCTTGGCCCATTTCACCAGCTGATCATTGACCTGCTGCAATTTCTAATAACTTCTCTGACTGTCCATAATTCCACCCACTTAGGTAACATCACAAACTTACTAGTCGTGCCTTTTTACATACTCGTCCAAATCATTGACATAGCTAACAAACAGTTATGTTCCCAGCACAGGGACCGTGAGGAAATTCAGTGTGCACAGGCCAACAGTCGGAAAAGCTTCCTTCCACAATTACATCCGCTTCCTACCATCAAGCCAATTGTGTATCCAATTTTCCTTTTTATCCTCGATTCATGCAATCTAAATCTCCAGAGCAGCCTACCACATGGATCCCTACCACAGGCTTTTCAGAAATCCATATAGACTACGTCAAACACCCAGCCCTCGTCAACCTTTCTCGTCACTTTATTGATGAACTCCAAAAAGTTATCGAGGCATGATCTTCCACTCACTAAGACTGCGCCGACTGCGCCTAATAAAACCCTGTGTAGTCATGTTCCTGGAGGCAGTCGGAGAGGTCATGGGGTGAGATATTTGGGCTGTTCCATTACCCAAAACAAGACTCGAGTAGTTTCTTCCACCCATCTTCCTCCTCTAAACGTAAAAAATAAGTTCTGTGTCGGTTGGTGAGGTGACAAGTGTTTCCTTTCGTGTTTCATTGTTTTCAGGGGTCTATTTGGAAATTTAGAATAGTGGGAAATGGAAGTTAGGACAGGTGACTGCTCCTCTTGCAGTGTGTGGGAGACAAGGGTCACAGTTGGTGTCCCTGTTGACTTTACATTTTGGAAGTGCACCCAACTCCAGTACCTTCAGAACGGAAGCTAAAGCTGAATAAACATCGGACCATTCCGGAGGCAAGGAGGGTTATTGAGAAGAGTTACTGGGTGGTAGTTACTCTTCAGACATGTGAAGAATGTGGGTGGGTTACCGTCAGGAAAGGGAAAGGAAATGAGCAGGCATTGCAGGCATCTCGTGTGGTTGTTCCCCTCAACAAGGACATGTATATCAATTTGGATATTCTGGAGGGAGGACTTACGAGGTGTAAGCAATGGGGGACAGGTCTCTGGTGCAGAGTCTGCCCCCGTTGCTCAGAGGGGAAGGAGGATGAGGAGTGGAGCTTTAATTATTTGAGTCTCTTTTGTTAGGGGGACAGATAGGATGTTTTGTTGGGATGAGAAAGACTCACGATTTGTGCGTTATCTCCCAAATGTCTAGGTTGGTGACGTTTCTGATCGTGTTTTTAGGAGTCCAAGTCGTAGTCCACATAGGCACCAACGATATCGGTAGTAAGGCGGGGATCGAAGGCAGAAATTCAGGGAACTGGGGTAGAAGCTGAGAACTAGAACAAACAGAATTTTTATCTCTGCTTTCTTGCCCGTGCCACGAGGAGGAACAGGGAGAGAGTGGAACTGAGCACATTGCGGGACGGATGGTGCAGGAGAGAGTATTTTGGATTCATAGATAATTGGATGTTTTTCTGGGGAAGTTGGCACTTCGACAAACATTATGATTGTCACCTAAACCAGAGGAGTACCACTATCCTGTGGTGTGGAATTTGCTAATGCTCTTGGCGCCGGTGGTGTGGGGTGAAGTGTGAAACCATTGCAACGGGCTAATGGGAACCTAAATTGTACTTCCAATGTATAGATGATTAAGGGTAATGACGGCATGGATAGATTTACAAGGTCGTGAGAGGGCACTGGCAATCAGGGTGTTGGTTTGAAATGTGTCGATTTCATGCCAGGAGCGTCCAGTTAAGGTGGATGAAACTGCATCATGAGTTTGTACCTTGCATTTCAATGTTGTGGCCATTTCAGCGACATGGCTAGAGGAGAGACAGGGATGGCTATTGCAGATTCCGGGATTTAGATGTTTCAATAAGAACACTGAGGATGGTAACAGGCGGAGGGGTGTGAGACATTGTTAGTCATAAGTAATATTACAGCAACTGAGATAATTTTTCAGGATTAGTCACTGTGGTAGTGTGGGCTGAGGTTATAAACAGGAAAGGAGAGGTCACACTGTTAGGAGTTTTCTATAGTTGTCTGAATTGTTCCAGGGATGTAGTGGATGTAGCAACGATGATTCTCGATAGTAGCGAGAAGAATAGGGCAGTAGTTATGCGGGACGTTAACATCCTCAATATTGTCTGGGAATTTATAGTTCAAGTAGTTTAGATGGGTCAGTTTTTGTTCAAAGTATGCAGAATGATTTTTGTTTGGCACAATATGTAGACAGGGCAAAAAAAGGGGCGATATCATATTGGTTATGCTACTGGGGAATGACCTGGTCAGCTGTTAGATTTTGAGATAGGTAAGCATTATGGCGATAGTGACATAATTTAGTTATGTTGACAATAGCAATGGGCAGCGATAACGCTGTACCGCAGAGAAAGAGACTTAACTTGGGGAAATGCAACTGCGTTGCGATTAGGCAAGATTTAGGACGCATTGGATGGTGAAGGAAACTACAGTGACAGACACGCTTGAAATATCGAGCTTATTCAGGAATAGGTATTGCAGGTCATTGATAAGTTTATACATATCAGACAGGGAGGAATTGGCGAGACAGGCAGCCATGGTTTAGTAAAGAGGTTGAAACTCCTTTCAACAGAAAGAAGGTTTATATGAGGATGAGGTGAAAATGATCAGTTAGGGGAGGTGAGAGTTATAAGGTAACCAGAAAAGGTCTAATTACAGGGCTAAGAAGAAACAGGAGAGGACGTGCGGGTTGTTGCCAGATAGGATCAAGGTGTATATATATATATATATATATATATATATATATATAGAGAGAGAGAGAGAGAGAGAGAGAGAGATCGATAGATAGATAGATAGATAGATAGATAGATAGATAGATAGATAGATAGATAGATAGATAGATAGATAGATAGATAGATAGATAGATAGATAGATAGATAGATAGATAGATAGATAGATAGATAGACAGATAGATAGACAGACAAACAGACAGACAAACAGACAGACAGATAGATATTTATGTACCAGGAATAAAACAATGAGTAGAGTAAGATTATGACCAATCAAATACAACAGCGGGAAGTTGTGCGTTGAATCTGAGGACATAGGAGAAGCGCTTGAAGAATATATTTCGTCACTATTCACATTGGAAAATGGCAATTTTAGAAAGAATATGGAGTTGCAGGCTGTTAGATTAGATGGGAGTGCAGTTTCAAAGAGGAGGTTTTAGCAATTTTGGTAGATTTGAAAATAGATAACACCCCTGAACAGGATGGGGCTTAACCTCGTATTCTCTGGGAAGCCAGCGAGAAGATTGCAGAACCTTTGGTTTGATATTTCTGTCATTGTCGACAGGTGTAGTGCTAGATGACTGGAGGATAGCAAATACCTTGCCCTTCTTTAAGAAGGGAGCCGGGACAACCCTGATAATTATAGACCAGTGAGCCTTATTTCGGTTGTGGGGAAAGTGTTGGAAAAGGTTATAAGAGGGAGGATTTATAATCATCTGGAAAGGAATAATTTGATTGGAGATAGTCAACACGGTTTTGTGAAGGGTCGGTTGTGCCCAACTAAACTTATTGAGTTCTTCGAGAAGGTGACAAAACAGATGGATGAAGGTAAATTGCTTGCTGTGGTGTAAATTGACTTCAGTATGGCGTTTGATCAGATTCCACACCTTAGGTAAGTGCACAAAATACGGAATTTCGGAATTGAAGGTGATTCAGCGTTTTGGATCAGAAAGTGGCTCGCTGAAAGAAGGCAGAGCGTGGTAGTTAATGGGAATTAGTCATCCTCTAGCTCAGTTACCACTGGTGTGTCACAAGAATCTGTTTTGAGGCCACTGCTGTATGTCACATTTTTAAATGATCTAGAGCTGGATGCAGAAGAATGGGTTTCTAAATATGCAGATAACACGATGGTAGGCAGAGTTGTGGATAGTGCCGAAGGGTGTTGTTGGTTGCAGATGGACATAGATAAGACGCAGAGCTATGGGGAGAAGTGGCAGATGGAGTTTAATGCTGAAAAGTACGAGGTGGTTCACTTCGGAAGAAGTAACAGGGATGCAGAGAACTGGGCTAATGGCAAATTTCTTGGCAGTGCAGATGAACAGAGAGATCTCCGTTTCCAGGTGCATAAATTCCTACAAGTTGCTATCCAGGTTGGTCGGATTTAAGAAGGCATCGGTGTGTTGGCGTTTATTGGTAGGGGTATTGAGTTTCGGAGCCAGGAGGTCATGCTTAAGCTGTACAATACACTGGTGGGGCCGCAATTAAGTATTGCATATAGTTCTCTTCAGCACATTATGGGGAAAATGTGGAAGCTTTGGAGTAGGTTTAGAGGAGATTTACGAGGATGTTGCCTGGGATGGAATGAATGTCTTCCGAGGAAAGGCTGAGGGAACTGAGGCTGTTTTCGTTGGACTGAAGAATGTTGAGAATTCATTGAGACGTATAAGATAACCAGATGGTTAGATAGTGTGGACAATGAAAGCCATTTTCCTCAGATGCGGAAGGATAACACAAAGGGACATAGATTTAAGTTGAGGATTAATGCTTTTAGTATATAATCAGGAGTAGTTTATTTACTCAGAGAATGGTAGGTGAGTGAACGTATTGCCTGCAACAGTAGTAGACTCTCCGCCATTAAGAACATTTAAATGCCATTTTACATACATATACATACATACAGTTTATTTTCTTTCTTTGTTCCTTAAGAATTGGGCTACAGGTTTAGACAGTAGATTTGGATCGGCTCAGGCTTGGAGGGCCGAAAGGCCTGTTCCTGGCCTGTAAATTTTATTTGTTCTCTTTTCTTCTTAGGTAATAATGGAAGTGGGTTGGTGAGATGGAAACAAGCTTAATTTCACAGATCGGCGTTATATCGAGTGCCGAAGGGTCATTATATTACAGTCCACACCGACCCGGCGAAACGAAACGAAACCCACCCATACCCCTACGGGCAATTTAGTATGGCCAATTGACCTGGCCCTGCACATCTTTTGGACTGTGGGAGGAAACCGGAGCACACCCACGCAGACACGGGGAGAACGTGCAAACTCCACACAGTCAGTCGCCTGAGGTGGGAATTGAACCCGGGTCTCTGGCGCTGTGAGGCAACAGTGCTAACCACTGTGCCACCGTGCCACCGGGTCGGTACTAATGCAAGGTATTGTGGCAGTAAAGTAGTTAAGTTAGTGTTGCAATGTAAGCCAGGGATCTCGTTTCAGGTCATCAGTAACACATAATGGGAGTGCATTGTCAAAGATTCGATAAATCACTTGGAGATGAGGTAATGATGAAGATGATGGTCTTGTAATCTGATAGATTAAGTGTGATGAAGGGAACGAATGTGGCAGACTAACGTTGTTTTAGAAAGGCAAAGCAAGCCAGCATGATTGGCTATGCTAATGTTATCTGATAAGCGCATGAAGAACAAAGGTTTAAGTTGCAGAAGAACAACGAGTTTGCTGGGAGTCAGAGACCACATTTTGCTGGCTCCCACCGTTTTGATTTTACACGATTGAAGTTTAATTTCGTGAATAATTTTCTGCATCTCCGGTTTTTTTTTGCAGAACATTGAATAATTCTTTCACAACAAATTTGACACCCCAGATGAGAACGGGAAGAGATCTTTTCCTCTGAAAAGAGGCTGCAGCTGCAGGGCACTTCCCAGTTTAACTAAGGCAGACAGAATAAAAGGGTTGGCCAACCACAAAAGAAAGGGCAAGTGTTTTGCTGCTAATTTGGACGCTTTCAAATCAAGAAGATTCTCGGTAAAGTAGAAGTGCAAAGATAGCTGCTTGTGGATCTCTTCCGATCCAAAGAACGAGAAGGTGAATGATGAACTAAAGTTTGATGAGACGCAGAGGATTTTTCAGGAAAACCTCGCCGTGATGTGAGTAGTATAGAATAAAGATAATGCAAAAAATTCCAAATGGTGATAGTAAGTGTCTGTGGTTACCACGTCAGGGGTCACGTGCGGGTTTTGCCGATTGAGTGGCAGTGTGCTCAGGCAGGGCTGTGCAGTGTTACTGATTTTGTATTAAATTGAAAGCCAGCATATTGGCAGTTGATGTTTAAATGTAAAATAGTAGAGAATAATCATGATGTTGAACCGTTACGAGACTGTTGAATGTTTAAGACAAGGCCTATATGATAATTAGACTTCATTTTTATAAATGAACAAAACGTCTGTTGAGGGAAGGCTCTGTGTGTGAGGGAGAGACAGAGGAGCTCTGGCTTGCAGAAAGACTTTGTGTGTGTCTGCACGAGAGAGAGAGCAAAGGTCTGGCTCGCAGAATATCTGTGTGTGTATGTGTTTGAAAGAGAGTGTCTCTCCACATTTTAACCATTGTGATCTGGTTTATATGCAAATTGCTTCTTGCTGGTTAAATGTTTGTGTTTTGTCTGCCGGGAGCTCAAGATCAGGGGGTGTTTTGATTTTATTTTTCACTGTAAGAATTTAAGATTTTTTTAAATCTCAGGTTTCTCAAGGATCTGTCAGTGATTAGGGTTTTTACAAATATGTTAAGGACAAAAGGGTAAATAAGGAGAGGATAGGGTCCCTCAAAGATCCGCAAGGCCCCCTTTCTGTGGAGCCACGGAAAATGAGGGCGATACTAAATGAATATTTTGTATCAGTATTTACTGTGGAAAAGGATATGGAAGATATAGTATGCAGGGAAACAGATGGTGACATCTTGCAAAATGTCCAGATTACAGAGGAGGAAGTGCTGGATGTCTTGAAACGGTTAAAGGTCCCCAAGACCTGATCAGGTGTACCAGAGAACTCTGTGGGATGCCAGAGAAGTGATTGCTGGGCCTCTTGCTGAGATATCTGAATCATCGATAGTCACAGGTGAGGTGGCAGAAGAATGGAGGTTGGCAAACGTGGTGCCACTGTTCAAGAAGGGTGATAAAGACAAGCCAGGGAACTATAGACTGATGAACCTGACCTCTGTGGTGGGCAAATTGTTGGAGGAAATCCTGAGGGATAGGTGGTATATGTATTTGGAAAGGCAAGGAGTGATTCGGGATAGTCAACATGGCTCTGTGCGTGGGAAATCATGTCTCACAAACTTGATTGAGTTCTTCGAAGAATTAACAAAGAAGTTTGATGAGGGCAGAGCAGTAGATGTGATTTATATGGATTTCAGGAAGGCGTTCGACAAGGTTTCCCACGGGACTGTTTAGCAAAGAAGATCCCATGGAATACAGGGAGAAATAGCCATTTGGATAATGAACTGGCTCAAAGGTACAAGACAGAGGGTGGTGGTGGAGGGTTATTTTTCAGATTGGAGGCCTGTGACCAGTGGATTGCCACAAGGATCGATGCTGGCTCCTCTACCTTTTGTCATTTATATTAATGATTTGGATGCGAACATAAGAGGTACAGTTAGTAGGTTTGCAGATGACACCAAAATTGGAGGTGTAGTGGGCAGCAAAGAGGGTTACCTCAGATTACAACCGGATTTTGACCAGATGGGCCAATGGGCCGAGAAGGGGCAGATGGATTTTAATTCAGATAAAGGCGAGGTGCTGCACTTTGGAAAGCAAATCTTCGCAGGATGTTTACACTTAATGGTAAGGTCCTAGTAAGTGTTGCTGAACAAAGAGACATTGGAATGCAGGCTCATAGCTCCTTGAAAGTGGAGTCGTAGGTAGATAGGATAGTGAACAATGCGTTTGGTATGCTTCCTTTTATTGGTCAGAGTATTGAGTACAGGAGTTGGGAGGTCATGTTGCGACTGTACAGGACATTAGTTAGGCCACTGTTGGAATATTGCGTGCAATTAAGGTCTTCTTCCTCTCGGGAATATGTTGTAAAACTTGAAAGGGTTCAGAAAAGATTTACAAGGATGATGCCAGGGTTGGAGAATCTGAGCTACAGGGAGAGGCTGAACAGACTGAGGCTGTTTTCCCTGGAGCGTCGGAGGCTGATGGGTGACTTTATAGAGGTTTACAAAGTTATGAGGGGCATGGATAGGATAAATAGACAAATTCTTTTCCCTGGGGTCGGGGAGTCCAAAACTAGAGGGCATAGGTTTAGGGTGAGAGAGGAAAGATATGAAAGATACCTTAGGGGAAAATTATTTCACGCAGAGGGTGGTACGTGTATGGAATGAGCTGCCAGAGGAAGTGGTGGAGGCTGGTACATTTAAGAGGCATTTGAATGGGTATATGAATAGGAAGGGTTTGGAGGGATATGGGCCGGGGCCTGACAGGTGGGACTAGATGGGGTTGTGCTATATGGTTGGCATAGACGGGTTGGACTGAAAGGTCTGTTTCATGCTGTACATCTCTATGACTCTAGTGCATTCTGCAGATGCAGTCTTCAAATGGTTTCGGTATAACGAATGAGAAGAGATTGTTTTACTAATCAGTTGAAACTAAGGAAGATCAGGACTGTGAGATTGGCAAAGGACGGTTGCGAGTTGTAGAGTTGTAAAATATTTATAATAGGCACTATTGGATTGATGGCATTAGGGAGCGAATTGTGAGATAAGAGGTAATAGATGAGCTGGACTGAAATATATGTCAGGATGGATAAAGCGACTACAGTTGGAATTTTGATTAAGGGATTTCCAGTACAAAGACATGATTTTATAAAAATGTCTGGAAAATGGCAAAGAAGAACGATGGATTTATTAACTTTTTAGCTGAAAGAGGAGTCTTCTAAGAAAACATGTGCAATGAAATGGAAGAGTAAATTAACAATTAGTGACCTAAGCATGAATCATAAAAGAGAATATTGAAAAGTGAACAGGAAGGCGAAATTTTATGGCTGTTTGGAACTGTAGGAGAGGATTGACAAAAACATTTTCGGGCACTAGTTACGACTAGGGGTCCAGAGAGCAGAACGAGCAAAGACTTTGGAATAGAAAATCACAACGTGTTTAGAGCCTCTGCGAATGAAGGCTCAGCTAGGGAAGACACTTGTGAGGCTCTGAATTTGATATTGGAAAAACTTACCCGCACCTTCTTTCGGGCGAAGAGATCAATATACACTGTCATGTAATAGATATATAGCCAGAATCGGATTGTAAAGTAGTTGACCAAGAGTAGATTGCGGTCAAGATAAAACGAGAGGAAGGACAGGCGCATGGTGGCAAATAGAATTATTAACTTCACAAGTGGAAATGAAGAGATTGTGAGATGAAATTGAGAGATAAGCTGGTTAAGAAAACAAAGAGACTATGATGCACATCTATTTTATTCCAAGAATGTTGTGCAGAGACAGGCAGAGAATGATGGGGCGGGGTGGGAAGTGAGGGTGGTGGACTGAGCAAAGGAGGCAGTAATACAGACAGAAAGATGGGAGTAAATATAAGTGAGGTTAGATTTGGAATGTGGTGAGGAATCACAAGGTAGCAATTTTAATAAGAGAAAGAAGCTCCCACAGGGGAAGATGTCGACATTGTTTACAAAAGAGAGAAGAAAGCTGCCATACATTCCTTGGGGAACCTAGGATCTGGAAAGTCTGAGAAATGTGTTGCCCAGTTTACATGGTTGAGTAGGAAAATGGATTAGACTCTTTGAAGATGAAATCACAGTACAGTTGTTGGCTGTGGGAAAGTTGAAGGTACTGCTAATATAGGGATGAGACTCCCAGAATTCGGAGCGATTATGGATGGAGCCCTCCTGAAGAAACTGGTGGACAATGAATGGTTGATCGTGCTTGTTTTGAATGAATAAGGCAACGGGTATGGCAGTCCCGTAGACTGTTACCCACTTCAGGTCGACCCCAAAGCTTTGAGAGGGGATCCGGTGGGAAATACTGAAAACTTAGCAGCGTAGTTGGAAAATCCTTTGAAAAGGTGGAGTCTTGATTCAAATCAAGTTGTGGAAGGTAGTCAACTGCAAACCACCATGTTCCGGTCTGCTACTGTCGAGCTACCGACCCTCAAGTCAAATCTAAGCCACAGGAGGTAGTGGGTCTAACGTCTATGTACTGCCTGCAATTCAGAGGTCATGTAGTCTATGCAGTGGTAAGACAGTGGAAAGATAAAAAGAAGCTGGCTGCACAATAGGAGGAGGTGCAAACACAGTTGACACAAATAAAGTTAGGGCAACTTAAAAAGCCAGAGAGGGAAAACATCGATGATGTTGCCCGTAATTCCTGGGTTGATTGGCACTGATGAAATAACTGACTTGCCGGTTCAGGAAGAACCCTCTCCCGCCACCTTGCAAGGGCCAGACAGCCGCATGGCAATAATAACTGTGTTGGAGGAGCTTTCCATAGATACCATGCCAAGTGAAATATGAAATTAATTGACAGCTGAGGTGGGTCAGGGATCTACCATGGACAAGGACAAAGAGGTGGTGGTGGGGGCGGGGTGAGGTTACAGGGTATGGTGAGAAATCAGAAATTGCGAGGAGCCGGAGAAGTGGTTTGGGGTGTTATATTTGCCCTGGCCCTTGGAGCCACAGGGCAGATGTAAGAGGCAGGACCGTTCCGCTGTGCTGCCACAAATCCCGACAGGCCCGATGGGGCTTGTAAATCCAGATAGATTTGCTCGGAGAAACCAAGTGGGAAGTGACTATACACTCTGATGACACTGCAGGCTGAACAGTAACGTATTTTACAGATTAGTGTAGAAGGATGGTTGATGCCTATGATTATAGATACTGGAGAGATGTATATTTGCGTCCAACTGCAGTGTGCTTCCCACGTTCCCATGTCGGGTAGATGTATTAATAATACACGATTTTCCGGTAGTCCGCAGTTGACACGGTTTCCAGCTTCAGTAAGTTATCAAATTGATCGTTATATGGTCGTTTTGCCTTTCTTAGTCTCTAGGGGCACCAATTAATGTTCTAGCTCGGAACAACTTTTTGAAGTTTGAATTAGAATTGGAATGTATGCAAAGGGGGTTTAGTGTGTATCGAGCGAATTCTCAGTTGGAGTTGCAGGACACCAGGGTGGCCACTGTATATTATATAGCAGACTTAGATGGTTATATTTGGAAAACTTGGGAAAAATTGAGAAAAAAATGATTTAACTTTCCTGCCTTTGGCTGAGCCACCGTCATCTGAGCTGCATTTTACAGTGATTGTTGACGGGATTCAGAGTAAAGTATTAACGGAGCAGTGGCACTGTGTGGTTGTCACCCAGCAACATTTACACAGTGAAGGTAAAGTGACAAGGAAGCAAAAGGGATTCCAGAACAGCAATGGGGCTCCCATACAACATTGTCAGTGGATTGTCGAGTTCACAACCTCATACAAGAAAGGTGGTGATTTGGTGGTCAAGGGTAATCAGGCAACAGATGAAGTAAGATGGGTTGGCTTCTGGGTTTGCTTCGGCTATCACTACAACCCATGTTTATTTAGATCCGGAGCCAATCATAGCTGACATTATTGAAATGCAAAGTGAGGTGACCTATGCTTGGATGGTGTTGTGTGGACAAAGGGGATGGGGGCAAGGCGGAACCACGCAGCCCTGTGACGCACAGACGAAGGTTTGGGGATGGAACCTACCCCTTTCCTGACTATTCTTATTTCAGAAGCACATTGGTTGGATCACTGTGCGAGAGGTGAAGTGCTGAGGAAGATAATGAGGGATGGCTTTTGGTCACATTAGTTGCGCGATTTTCTGGTTTACATTGTTATTGCAATGTGATGTTTGTGCTCAACCAAATGTCAGAGTGGGGATAGCGACCGCTATAGGACATATACTTGTGTCTGAGGGGCCATTTAAGCATTTGGTGATTGACTGTCTGGACATGATAAAGACAGTGAGGAAGCAGAAATATACGTTGATGGTCATTGACAGGTTTAGTAGATGTGTACCCATCGAAAGATTCAGGGACAGACACTGTTGTGAAGTTTTTAACAACTGAAGATATTCCATGGTTTGGCATACCATCTGAGATCAGTTCGGATAATTGATCTGCTTTCATCTGGAAGGTGGTTAAGTTGGTGTTGCAGCCCTTGTGCATGAAGCAGGGGTTTGGCTGCGTGTATCATCCCCAGTCGCAGGGTATAATGGAACAGTTCATTAGTACTTTGGAAGCTGAGTTGAATATAATTTGTGCAAGTTAAAATCATACCTGTATCGATGTGCTGCCGCTAGCATAAATGGGATATGGTGTGCAGACTAACTGCATCACTAATTTGACGCTGCATTAAATGTTTACCAGTGGACCCATACCAGTGTCCGAGTGGAGGGGTCCGTTTGACGTGCCTAGCTTGGACGTATTGGAAGTTGAACTTATGTAGGAAATGCAACAGTTAACTATGATGTATGAGTCTATCTAGACACAGGAAATGCTGAGGTAGCCATTGTCGAGTGAAGAAAGGGCCCGATTGGACCTGGAAATCAGGCGTATGCACGAGTTTCCGTACAAAGTGGAATGAGCTAAGGGGAGATGGTCCCATTATAGTAACCAGATCGTCGCCTACTGCCGTTCAGGTGGACGGTCGATCCGTGTGATATCATCTTAGTCACTGTGCCGGGCGCTCGCACAGGGTCAGAAAGACTCCGGTTTTGATGTATGTGAGGGTTGAGATGTAGCTGCGACGTCTGAAACGATCTGCTGCAACCTCATACTCCTTTACGTCGTCTTGAGCAGTCGATAAATGAGGCTTGTGGAGGTGCTGGTGCCTACGAGGCCAGCAGTGATGCGTTTGTGGAAGGACACCTTTCTCCTGATTTTGTGGCTGAGGGCGGGTTGTGAAGGTCACTGAAGCCCCCTCCCCGGTTCAGAACCTCTCTGCTCCTCAGCTGACGTGGGGTCGGTCCATTTATTGGTGAACCTGGCGGATCTGACTTTGTAGTGCCAATGCCATATCACAACTGTCTCTGCACCGCCCTTAACAGAGGCATGACGCTGATCCAGAAATAAATGTTGTTGGTATCGGTTAGCCAAGCAGTTTTCCCAATGTGTTCAAGGCCGCGAAATTGGTTGCTGCGGGATGGGAATCGCTTTCCTCGCCATTGGGATTAACAAGGATGCTGAGTGGATTAGTTATATCCATTACAATCATCTGAAATTTGTTAATTACTCTGATGATACCTTCTCTCTGTTGAGTAAGAAATTGAATGCGACAAGTCGGATGGCATGCCATACTCAACAGAGCTTGGACTGGTTTTTGGCTGCGAATTTTGGTGTCTGTGTACAGTTAGCCAGAACGGATCTTTTGGTCATGCGATGGGAAAGCTGTGGGATTTACAGGAGGAGCTTAAGAAGAATGTGGGGTCTTGCCATCGGGCTTTTGCCTGGTTAGAGGGTGTTTTGGGTAAATCAGGGTTTTGATCCGCTAAGATTAGGATTGTCGCAGGTTTTGTGTTGCTTGTTGTTGGTGTTGTTGCCTTTGTCTTATTCTGTGCTCTTCCACTTGTTAAGGCTTCCTTAGTTCATCTTGCTGCACGACAATTCCAGGTTGCTCCAGTGGACTCTGGTCCAGCCCCATCTTGTGCTACGGTTTCGGTGCTCTGCTTCAATGATCTGATATCTGCTGTGGTGCTGAAGCCTTGTTCAGATGGAGGCGCCTGAATTGCATGTGGTGTGTGCACGTTTAGATTCTGTGGGATCTTTAGGACCTTTTTAATATTCCAGTTATTTTGGTTGTGTCTTTGGCCTGTGACTCCAGGTGCTTTGGAACCTGGAAATGCTTATTGCCCTCTTTCGGGGCGTTGTCAATCGATTTGGCTTTTGTGAGTCCTAGTTCCTTGTATTCCTTCTCCGTGTGAGGTATATTGGTCTCAAAGAGGGGAATATATGCGAGTTATTATGGCAGTAACGTAGATAACTTATTGTTGCAATGTATGCCCGCGATCATGTTACAGGGCTCCGGTAACAGTTAATGGTAGCGCACAGTGATCATTTAGTTAAAACAATGGGAGAGGAGCTGATACTGAAGATGATGAGGTCATTGAAGTGTGATAGATGAACCAGTGTGGCTGACGATGATTTGTTTAGATAGGCAAAGCAAGCCAGTATGATTGGCGATGCAAGTGTTACCTGCTTAGCTCGGGACTAACTACAGTTATAAGTTGCAGATGAACAAAGAGTTTGCGGAGAATCAGGGAAAAAGTTCTGCTGACTCTCACAGTTTTGTAGTTGCATGATTCAAGTACGCCAATGACGGGCTTTTGCCTGAAACGTCGATTTTCCTGCTCCTCGGATGCTGCCTGGCCTGCTGTGCTTTTCCAGCACCACTCTTATCTGGACTCTGGTTTCTAGCATCTGAATTCCTCACTTTTGCCTCGTTAATATGCACTTCACAAACTCAGCAATTCCTGTCTCAAGATTCTCAACGGCTGACCTTCCACAGCCATGCACTCACAGGAGTATAGACTCTGTACGGTCCACATTAGTCCCATTTTCCTGCACGAGGTCCGTATCCGGAAACATTATGACACGTCAAATGCTCGTGCAAGTACATTTTAATGGTTTTTTGATTACCTTGACATCTCCCATCTCAGGAAGTACATTCCAGAAACCAAAACCCTTTCGGTGAAGAACGATAATCAATTCCTCTCTCAACCTCAAACACTTCACTTTAAAAGTGTGCACCGTTGTTCTTGCGCTTTACCTAAAATGAACAACTTCCGTATATCAATGTTGTCCATGCCCCTCGTAATCTTATCTGCTGAATCACGACCCCCTCAGTCATCCTTGCTCCAAATCATGCAACTATCCTGAATATCCAACTATATCACGTCAATTGGTTCTCCATTGTTTGCGTGCGCAAGAGGTGTCTTGAAAATGTAAGTTTAAAAATTGAAACTTCCCTTTTATAAGAGCACAAACATTTTCTTGAAGTTTGCAATTACTTTGAAAATTTCAAAAATAACATTCGTTACAGTAGATTTTAACAGATTCCCTATTGTTGATGACAAGTTAACTGACCTGTAGTTCTGCGTGCTCCCTCGTCTTTCCTTCTTGAATTCGAAAAAAATACTGTGATCCCCAATGCAATCAATGTGTGTATTGCTGCTTCTCTGAAATTTCAATACATCTGGTTTGTCAGACTTACCAATCCTCAATTCGGTAATGTTGTCAAACACGACAACAACAACTGATATGAATGATTTTAGTCCTTAATTACGCAAGTCCCTTGGTCACTTCGTAATTGCTGGAGATGTTCTGCACCGTCCTCCATGAAGACAGACGCAATATAACTGTTTCGTTTCCCTGTACTTTGACTGTTCTCTACAATCATTTATTCTGCCCACACATTCACTGTTCCATACTTGAACTTGCTTTCATTTTACTTTCAAATGTTGATGCAAGTTTGTCTTCAGTCTTCATGATTCGAGTCAGATTGCATTCTTGATCTCTTTTTATTTTCCTTTTCTGTTTCTACGTCCTCCTTTCTTCCAATAAATCCACAATAACTGGCATTTTTCTGAACCACTTTCCTTGATCTAATACAATTTTTAATTTCTTTTGTTAACCATGGATCTGTCACCTTTCCATTTTGGTATTTGCACTTTGGAGGATATATGTATACTGTACATCTTCTCGAGTTTCTTTATATAACAAATATTGTCTATCTTCCATTCGATATTTGTCATGTCCCATTCAAATTCACTGAAGCCAACTTGTTTCTCATAAATTCACGTCCTGCATGGCTCAGATATATACACATAGCTTAACAAAATAAACTGGTTTGTATTCAAATGACATGTTAAATTCAATGTATTAAGATCAGTATCCCAAAAGCTCCTTTATTGCAAGTAAATGTTCAATCATTGCTTCTGATCACACACCAACTCCAAAACAGCCGGATGCCCAGCTCAGTGATAAACATATGATAAAAGGCAACCAGCCCCTATTTACTCATGATATCCATTCGCCCAACATTGGGGATAACCCAGGTTATACGCAAGTGGAATTTCTCCATCCTAACTGCAGTACCCACAATCTTGCATTTCCAATTTCCTGTTTTGTAACACTACCCGATATTTGAATCACCTTTTTGACTTTTATATGTAACTCCCATCATGTTTGCTTCTCCTTTCTTTATCTAACCTCTGCCTTACTAGATTCTATGAAATCTGAGTGAGTTGGGCTTTGGTGAGATTTATTGTTGCTGCAGGCGAGGTGTTTGGCGAGGCAAAACTTAACATTGCTATAATTCCTCCACAAATTATCCGTTGTTTCACCAGAACTCCCGTTATGCTGGTGGTGTAGAGAGGAAAGAAATGATCTTTCAACAATGCTATGCATTCTTCCACATAGTTGAGACTGCTCTAACCTCGGTGAGAACACTACGGAAGGCTGGTAAAACGATACTACTGCTGTAAAGGATCTTAGTGAGATCACATCTGGAGTGGTTTGCACACATTATATCACTTCACTGAAGAAAGATAGTGGAATTAACTCAGACACTAGTCACTCATCGGCTTTATGCAACGAAGATGATAATCATGGAATGCCTACAGTATGGACGCAGGCCACTTGACCAATCGACTCCACACTGGTCTTCTGAACGCCATCCCAACGAAACCCACTGCCCTACCCATTCTCTTTAAAACTGCATTTTCCATGACTAAAGCACCTCGTATGCATATCCCAGAACATTACCGGTAATTACCATGGCCAATCCATCTCTCCAGCGCATGTTGGAAATGTGGGAAGAAACTGGAGTACCCAACACAAATCCTTGCAGATACTGGGAGAATGTGCAAACTCCACACAGACGGTGACACGAAACTGAAATTGAACCCGGATCCCTGTGAGACAACCATGTTAGCCATTGCAGTACCCAGTGTGTGCAAAACAATTTCTCTGCACAATGATGCTGCAGCAGAGCCTGTTTGGGCCCAGGGACCTATTACATGCTGAGTGAATGTGATAGGCACTACATTACAGATACACAGTATGGTCACTGACCCAGTGAACGTTCTGTCCTGTGTCGCATCATACATCATTTTGCAAGAAAAAGATTACATTTTGTTGTGTTCAGTTTAAACAGAACTCACTCGCACGAAGATTCAGTGAGCACAATATCAGCACAGATGGCAGCGATGAGATCAAACCCAAAGCTACTGTTGCAGTGAATCCTAAATCCACCTTAGCCTGTTCGGCCACACAACCACACTGAACTGAACCCAGGAGCAGGTTTTGAATCCAGCTCCCGAGGATATTACTGCATGACTGGTTGCATAGGAAAGCGATGACACTAGTGAGCCATCACTTTAACTGAGCACAAGGTTCTCTGGTGGGGGACAAACTCAGGCGACAGGAGAAGGTCCACTGTTTCCTTCAAACACAGGAATTTCGTTCAGCCAATAGCTGTCTTCTTCCACATTATCAGGTTGGATGAACAGCATGATGGAACAGAACCATGATATTTGAGAGACGTTTAAGCAAAGAATGGTTAATATGACGTTCAGGTACTGCTAGGGCTTCAACCACGGATCTAACTGTTTGTTAAGCTGGCACTTGAGCCAACTAAGCCACAGTATCACGTCAACGTATGAGGGAGGGATGAGCAGATTGATCCAATACCGACTAAAGTTTACAAGAATGACAGATGAGCTTGTTTTGAGTCTCAACAACTGACGGAAATCACACAACAAATTCAGGAATCAATTCCACGTCTCGAAGTTGGAACACAGGAATAGCAGAAGTCGATTCTTTGAGCCTGTTACAGCAGATGATGAGGTGGCTGTTTAATTTCTGGATCCTAACCTACACTGTCAGGAAGAAGCCAACCAGCTCGTCTGTACATAACGCAGGACGAATAATAGACAATATCGGCCTGTATCCTGAACCACAACAACAGGTTGAGACTTTCAGCCTTCTCAATGCTGCAATGGAAGAACTGGAAGAGGCAACAAAATGAGTGGAAATTGTCACACCAGTTAATAACATTCAGCCCATTCAGTCTGTTGAACAGAAGGACATGTATCCGTCTGATATATTATTATGTGAACATAACAATGCAATTTAGCCACGTTTCTGTTATATGGGAACCAATCTCAGGGATATAGGAGGAGATTGTTCAGTATTTTAGCCTTTTACGGAGACAGTTCAGCCCTTCGACATGTTGCACGCATCAGGAATATTCCAAAATTTCCCGAAAGCTCTCATTTAGCAAAAACAGAATGATCTTGAGTGGCTTGGTCAGGAACTGGAGCAGAACATTTACCCTAACCAGTCTATAATATAGGAACACCACAACGGCATTCAGCCCATTTTGATTATAATGTAGGAGCAGCAGGAGAACATTCATCCCATCGATACTATAATGTAGGACTATCAAGAGTACATTTAGCCCATCGGAACTATAATGTAGGAAAATCAGGACTACATTCATCCCAATGACACCATAATGTAGGAGTACGAGCAGAGCATTCAGCCCATTAATATTATATTGCGGTAGCACCATGATGGCATTCACCAAGATCGACTACATTCAGACGATAATGTAATAGCACCAGGAGGAACTTCAGCCTATCTAGACGAAAATATAGAAGCACCAGGAGGATATTCAGCTCACTGAAACTATAATGTAGGCACACCAGGAGGATAATCAGCCTAATGGGTATGCAAAGTAGGAAGAAAATGAGTCCATTTAGTCACTCATGGCTTTAAAACAGCAATCGGAGCACATCTTTTACAGTCTTGTGCCTGTTACACAGGAACACATGAAAATGCCCGTAGAGGTTGTAGAAAGAGAAGAAGCTCGAATAATCGACTTTACATAGGAATGAAAAGTAGTCAGCAAACGAAAGTGATTGAATGCAAACTGTTAGGAACGATGAGTAAGGAATTGATAACCAGAGGTTGTCAATGTCAAACCATAATCCATCACAGTCAACGTGTTTTTATGAATGTTGAACCATGTTTGAAATTTTTGATTTTTTAAAATTTGACAAGCAATGTGGTTAAAGTGGATCCTACAGATGTCGGATATCTGGACTTCCAGAGGGCATTGTATAACATGCCTCACAAAGGATTAATTTGCAACACAAGATCATATAGGGGTTAAGAAAAATGCATTTGCTTGGAGAAAGAATTGGCTAACCAATAATAACCATGATATGGAAGTGCTAGCGTCGGACTGAGTTGGACAAAGCTAAAAATCACACGACGCCACACATGGTGCTATTGTCCAACATGTCAGGTGCTTGTGAGAGAGGAGGATCTCAGACACAGAATACACATAGGAAAGAACAAATGGTTGTCCAACTGATGTGCGTGAATTGAACACAACCCAGAAGAGTCTGAAATCTTAATCAATGAGAATGAAGATACAGGTTTTGATTAATTTGAATGCAAATCCAAGAACTTCTTTCCCTAATAGCCGAGAGATAACTTAAGGTATAATCGATGGAAAGAAGGTGACACCTGCAGTCAGATAATGTATTCTCAGCGTGAGGTCTTGTTTGGAAACTCTATATGTCTAAAATTGGGGACAGATGGCTTTTATTTCCAAAGTAGGAGTTTATAAAATGCCACGTTGTCTGTCTACAAATTTCGAGATTCTTCAACAGAATAGAATACATCCACAAATACACAACTTCAATTCCAAATTCACACTGCTGATTTGTGTCTGTGTATGCATGCACGGGTAACGCCGGTAAGGCACAGGGAGTGTGCGTGGGGGTTGGGGGTCTGGAGATAGACAGAAAGAGAGAGAGTGTGTGTGTGTATGTGTGTGTGTGTGTGGGAGAGAGAGAGAGAGAGAGAGAGAGAGAGAGACTGTGAGTGTTTCTCAGGGGGAGAGTGAGGGTGTGTGTGTTCTCAAGTGAAGATGCAGACAGATGTGTCAGATCCCTTTCACCACTCTGCAAGTTGTGCTCCATCTGTTGTTCATGCTGTAGACCCAGACCCATTAACCACAGTCCCCATGCTCCATCCAGAGTTGGGCCACCGTTCCTCAGGTCTCCCTTGAAGTTTGCGACAGCTCACAGCACAACTTCTGGCAAAGCATCCACAGCACCTTCACCAACATTTCAATTTTAAGCACCTCAGGTAAAAGTTTGATGCCTGCTCCTTTACAATATTTCTCAAGGGGCTTCTTCGTGTTACTGAACGCATGATCACCTGAGAGGAACACACACAGACTTTCAGTGGACAGGCACAAACCAAGTTTCAAAGAATGAGTCAAAGCTGTTGGAACCCCCTTTCGGACACACCGGGAAGTGAACAACACCACGACACACAATATTTCATTGTTTCCGAGCTTCACATCTCCAGCACTCGATCGACTAATAAGCCAAAAACCAAATGCACGGAAAGCACGGAGGGAGATTCTCGTAAAGATGGAAACAGACAATTCATTGACTAAGTACATGATGTGAAAATATGGGGAAAGAAAAGATAGGGGAGTGGGACTAACTGAGGGCTGAGATCTTGGAGGTCCAATTACAAGACTGGGATCATGAAAAAAAGCATTACCAGATGAGATGAAATGTTTTGTTACATAAAATTCTGAATATCGACCACAGAACCAGCAGACTAGAGTAAGGTAAGAGCCCAGCATGGAGAGTTGTGGAGACAATTCTCAGTCAGCTGAACTATCTCCCCAGTATGGCAAGCATTGCAAACCTTTCCTAGTATATTTCTGTTATACTTGCACTGGGTATCTTCCAAGCATGGGGAGATTTGAAGAACATATGGCGAGTAACTGAAAATGCGGCTTCCACAAATGTATGACATGTGTCTCATTGCGTCAGTGGTTAGCACCAGGGACCCGGGTTCAATTCACGCATTGAATGAATGTCTGTGTGGAGTTGCACATTCTCCCCGTGTCTGGATGGGGGTCCTCCGGGTGCTGTGGTTTGCTCCCACAATCCAAATTTGTGCAAGTCATTTGAATTGGCCATGCTAAATTGCTCATAGTGTTAAGTGCGTTAGTCGGGTAAATATAGGGTTGGGGAATGGGTCTGTGTGGGTTACTCTTTACACAGTCATTGTTGGACATGTTCGACCGAAGGGCCTGTAGGGAATCTAATCTAATCTAATCTAATCAGCTCAAAGCAAGGGGTTTTTATGTGTGCACACATATTTTTGTCTGGGGCAGTGATAGACTTGCAAGTAATTGTCTGAGAGAAAACAGGCATGGAGGAAATCAGTTTAATATTAACAACTGGCAGGGGTTGGGATAATGGACAGAGAGAGCCAGAGGGACGGTTCATGGACAGATTTGTGGATGTGCTAGAGAATATTACAGTAAATGCATTCCCAGACCCAATAACAATATAGATCAGTGCACCCAGGAATGATGGATGGATGGGATTTTCGTGTGAGTTAAGATATGAACCATGGAGTATTGATTCAGATTTGACACTGCAGGTTTAAAGCTGGGAGTGTGTTGCTGGAAAAGCGCAGCAGGTCAGGCAGCATCCAAGGAGCAGGAGAATCGACGTTTCGGGCATAAATCCTTCTTCAGGAATTATAGGGATCATGCTTTGAGCGTGGGAAATCAATTCTTACTAACTTGAATGATGCGTTTGAAGAAGTGATGAAGAAGATTGATGATGGTTGACTACATGGATGTCAGTAAGGCGTTCAACAATGTAGGTCCTGGTAATTTGGTTAGCAAGTTTAGATCAAATGCAATCCAGGGAGAGCTGGGTGTAATTGGTTTGAAGGTGAGTGGTGGAGCGATGTTTCTTGGATTGCAGGACTGTAACCAGCAGTGTGCACAAGGATCTCATGGATTTTGTCATTTATATCAATGACAAAAATATCAGTTAATATAGTGGGAATAGTTAGTGGGTTTGCACAGAACACCAAAATTCGTGGTTTAGTGGACAGTGAAGATGGTTACCTCAGAGTACAATGGGACCTTGATCAAATGGAACAAAGAGCTGAGGAGTGGCAGATTTTGTTTAATTTAAATAAACGTAAGGTGTAACATTTTGGTAAGTCAAATCAGGGCAGTACTTTTAGATAAGGTTTTGGGAAGTATTGACAAACACAGACATGATAATGTAAATTGTAGAAGCAATGCTGTCTGGAAACTGGTCAGTCGACCCATTGAATCGACACTGACAGTCCGAATAGAATTCAACGAGACACATCTGTACGTTGCCGCAGTAACTCTGCACGTCCCACAGCTAATCCACCACAACCCGAGATTTGGCAAGGCAATTTAGCGAGGTCACTGCACCAAACCTGCGCATGTTTGGACTGTGGAAAGAAAGCCAAGCACCCGGACCGCATCCATGGACAACGTACAAGTTCCACACAGAGAGCCACCCAAGGGGGGCTTCGAACCTTGACCATCAATTTTGGGAGCCAGCAGTGCCAACTACTGAGCCTCCATGCCGCCTGTGAGATGAGCTAAGCGTGACAGCCTTCTCCTACTTTCTCCAGAACCTTCCCATCTGTTCAGATGAGGTGGATTTGCAGTGGGGTACTCCGGCACGCCCTCCTTTATCCACAATCGATGATTCACACCACCTTGTCCCAAACCCTGGTGGACGGGCGAAATCAGATGCTTCCTGCACTTCTGCTCATACCCATTCCCCTCCTTCTCAGATCAATTCATGCATTAATACAGCAGTATGCACAATGTTTACAGATCTAAAATAAAGCAAAGAACTGCAGATGGTGGAGATCGGAAGCAAAATCAGTTCTGATGAAGAGTCCAGGATTTGAAATATTTCCTTTGCTGTCTTCTTACAGATGTTACACGATCCACTGAGTTTTGCCAGCAATGTTTTCATATCTAATTCCCTGTTTAGAACGTGCACAAATTTTGTTCTTCTGTTTGCCTTCGATACATAACTCAACCCAGTATTTGCTTCTCCTTGCTGCTTCTAAGCTCCAGCCTAATTATTTCTGTAAAATCTGAGCGCCATGAGTTATGGTGAGATTAATGGTAGATTCAGCGAGATGTTCGCTGAGGCTTTTTTTGATGTTAAGATTATTTCGCTGCTTCTTTTTTATTCTTCTCAAGGGGAATGGTAAGATTCTCACTTGGTCACCCCTTGCGGTGATGGATTGGAGAATGACAATGATCTCCCTACAATGCTGTACATTTACCCTAATTACTGATACTGCTCTAAACTGTGGAGCAAATTCAAAGCAGGCAGGCCTGGTCTCGTGTCAGAGACCTCATCCCTGGTCCACGGGAAGGGGATGCCCTGCGTGTGACCCTTCCCCCCAAGACGAACTCCATGCACATGTACACAGTGCGGGTTTGGGAAGGGCCATCATATCCCCCTCCTACCACCTGCAGACACAATATCATGGATTGTGCAAGGTAGCTTCACATGGGCTGATTGTACTGGTTCCCGGGATGCTAAGTAAATCCAGGTTCTCAGGTGAGTGTTTTTGGGGGTGCGGGTGGGGGGGGCGGGGAGGTCGGTGGGTGCGGGTGGGTTGCTCAGAGAATGGTGTGCAGTGCGAAATGAGCGAAACCTAATGCGAGTCTCATTGTGTGGGCTTGAACACCAATCAATGTGGGATATTGGTGGGATTCACTCAGCCTCATGTAGGAATCTCTCGCCCAATTCTACTCAGTTGGCACTTTGCATAAAAATATTACTTGTTAAGATTATTTTGTAGGAATGTAAGGAATAGGCGCAGGAGAAGAGCATTTGGTCGCTTCAGGCTCCTCCGCCATTCAATAAGTTCATGGCGAATATTTTCATAGACTCAGCTCCATTTACCCGCCTTCTCACCATACCCTTAGTTCCTTTAATGTTCAAAAAACAATCTTTGCCGTATAAACATCTCCTGCATTCGCCACAAGTGCTTCACTAAGCAGGAAATTCCACACATTCAGGTGAAGGTGTTCCTCCTCAACTCAGTCCTAAATCTGCTCCCCCTCGTTTTGAGGATATTCCCCTTAGTTTTAGTTTCAACCAACATTGGAAACAACTTCGCTAATTCTATCTTATCTCTTCCCTTCATAATTTTGTGTTTTTGTACGTTCCCCACTCATACTTCTAAATGCCAATGAGTACAGTCCAAGTCTACTTAATCTCTTCTCATTATTATACACTCTCAGTTATAGAATGAACGTAGTGAAGCTCTTTGCACGTACTACAGTGCTGGTGCATTCTTTCTCAAGTAAGCAGATCAAACCTGTACACAGTACTCCAGGTGTGACCCCATTATCACCCTGCTTTTAAACTGCATCCCTGAAGCAATTAATGATAATATTCCATTTGCCTACTTAATTATCTGAAAACCAACATTTTGTGAGTTGCACATAAGAACACCCAGGTCCGTCTGCACAGCAGCATGCTGCAGTTTTCACCAATTAAAACAATGGCGTTTTTTACATTTATTCCGACACAAATTGATGACCTCACATTTACTGTACTACATCTGGCAAACCTTTGCCCACACACCAAAATTATCTCTACCCTTCTGCAGACTTTCAGTCTCTTCTGCACACTCTTCTCTACCACTCATCTTCTGTAATCTGCAAACTTTGTCACACTCGAAATCATCAATGTAATGCCTTGATCATTTAATGTATGATCGTTCTTTACAATAATTCAGACGTCAACCTTTATTCGGAGATCTAACCTATCTCATCTTATTCATGTTTGTATAACATCCTTAAATATAAAATCAACAGTATGTTCAGTTGCCAAGGTTGGTTATTCAGTCACCATTTGTCTAATATCATTGAACCATATCCATTTCTCGTTCCCTTTTTGAGAACATAGAACACATTGACATAGAGTGCCTTTCATTCTGCTTCTTAAAACTATCATTCACTGCTGTACTTTTGCCTTTATTACTCATAGTGAAGCCATCCGGAATCAGCGTGACGTCGTCATACTCACTGAATCAGGCCCCATCATCATCCCTGAGTATATATTATCCCACCGACACAGCAGACTCGAAGGTGGTGGGGACACCGTGGGATAAAGTCTGGAAAGGAGTTACCCTTGAACTTCCTAACATTGATTCAAGAACTATCATATTGACAGGTCAGAGGTGGACTAGGAAATCATCTATGATGGACATCGACTGCCCTGCATTCTACCCCACGTTGAGAACTCAGTTCCACTCGATGTGGAAACAAATCGAAGGCAGCACTGAGTGTGACAAGAACACAGAACGTACTCTCGGTGTGGGACTGCGATGTTAATCACCAAGAGTGTCTCCATCGGGCCACTACCGACTGGGCAGGACGAGGCCACAAATATACAGTAGGCAGACTGTTGGGAGTGGTGTCAGAACCAACAAGAGGGAAACAATCGCATCAACCTACTTGCCCCAGATGGATCTGTTCTTCATGGTACATGTCGGAGCAGCCAGCACACAATCCTGCCGGAGGGAATGTGTTAACCGCATGTTGGCGATACCGTTATGTCGCTTTACCCCCTGTTAAGTAGGACTTGCTTCTAAATGACCAAGCAAATGGAAACTGGGCGTCCATGCTGCACTGTGGACTATCAGCGGCTGCAGCAGCAATGGCCTTCCCTCCATCAAAAAGGCGAAAGTGGGCTGTTTACGGGTGATTCCAAAATTTTCAGCACCGTTCACAACTTTATCTAAATTGAAACAGGCCAATCAGTCAATCAATTGTTTTATACGGAAGCAGAATGAGACTATTCAGCCATTCGAGGCTTTTATTCAGGAATTCGAGTCAAGAGTGCAGTGTTGGAAAGGCACATCAGGTTAGGCAGCATCCAACGAGCAGGAAAATTGACGTTGAGGGCAAAAGCCCTTCATCAGGGATAAGCGCTGCTTTGCTTTTACAGCATCAAATTCTCGACTCAGTTCTCCATAATCCGCATTCCTCACTTTCACTCAGGATTTGGAACCGAACTTTTAATCGCCCAAGTCTGTTATACCGGAAATGGAATGGAACACTCAGACTTTCAAAGCTGTTACACAAAAATACGAGCCGGGTTACTAAGCCGGAAGCAGGAATAAACATGAGATAAATTATTCTCTGTCAGTTTAGAAAAATATAATGACTGCCCTAAGACAGTGACCAGTGCTGTGACTTCAACTATTTGCAATCAATGCCAAAGTTTTGCATAAATGGAACAGACGTGATCTAACTCAATTTAAAATTACACTAAGATAGACAGGAATTGAAGTTATCAGGAGAAAGTAGAGAATCTGTAAATGAATAAGCAATGGACAGACACTCGTTAGATAGAATATAACGTAGGTAACCGTGAACCTGTGATTTTTTTCAGTAAGAATAAAAGGCTGTATATGACATAAACGGAGAGAGATGACACGACTTAATGAAACACTGAGTCCTGGAGGGTTCGTTCTGACGCGTTCAGACATAAGAAGTGTTGCTACATCTCCCTGATGGTCTGCTCCCTGATGTTACCAGTGGTCCCATTACTCTTAGGACACACATGCTATTTTGATGTGTTTGGTTGGCAGTGGGGAGTGGTGACAGGGAGTGTGTTTTGAGCCTTGTATCAAGGGGCTGGCCATTTTTCGAAAGGCCATCTGTTCATTCCACGTGGATAATGGCTGAATGCTTCTGAATGAAGAAGGTGTGGCTGCTACGAGGACAGTGGTTATTTAACAAAATGATGTACTGTGCTTAGTCATTGGCAAACTCTTGGCACACACCACACGGAGTGAATGAAATATTGACAAAACACGGAGCAAGATACATTAATGGAGTGAGAGACAGAGGGTTTAATCACATGAATGGGAATGTAAATTAAATGCGTTGTCAGATCAGCTGAAATGGTTAATTATCACTTTCTCAATGCACCTCACAGAAGCAGCCCAGACACCATAAAACTAGAAGAGATATATGTACACCATGGAACACTGTGGAGACCAGGCCAGCGTAATGCTTAGTACAAACCAACAATCTTTCCAGAGTGGAACATTGTGCAGAGGATCATCGATTGCACTGATCAATACAATCCAGCAATTTGCCCTGAATGAAGTACTGGATAGCACATATCAGATCATTGATCTATAAACCAGGGTTAGACATCTGTTCAGCACCGGGAACTATTAAGACCACAACATTGCATTGAATTATAAACCTCAATTAGATAATCTAACCAGCACAGTAAGCTGTACAGTGATCAATCGTGAATTCATCTGTAAACTGGAGTAGTTATACACCCAGCATGTCGACCTGTTTACACCACCCACTGCATTGCGTGATAACACGGTTTGAGTTCATTGCACAGCGTGGGGAAACTTGCAGCCCACTCTGGAAAAAAAGGATGAGCAGCTCCATTTACTGCCCTATATCTCCACTGTGACATGATAAGGGATGCTGCAGGTGAAACTCACTGGACCAGCGAGATGGTGGTGCTATCAGTCTAAATACTAACAATTGGGAGTGTTCGGGGATCTAGGCAGCGAGTAGAAGATCGAGAAACGTGCCATGGAAGCATATGTTCACAGTTTTCAGAATTTGGAAACAAAGTTATTTCGATTAGATCTTGCAATATCAGCCAATAAAACCAGGAATGATGGGTGAACATAGCATTGATGTGCGTTCAGATGACTCAGTAATTTGGATGGACATTTGCTCTGCAGCTTTCCAACAGTAACTTGTCTCAGTGACATTTTCGTTCAGAGTGACAGAGGGATCGTCTGCATGCGGCCGAGGAAGTTTGTTGGTGCTACCTTTTCCAATTCACTTCCTTAACTACCCACCACATTCCAGAATGCCGCTCTCATCTAATGCCAGCACGATTCCCAACCCATCCTTGGTGGGGGTACTCACCGTTGCTCGGAAATCCCTGGATATTCCGTGATCTCTGGCACTGGTGCCATCTTAAAAAAATCAATTGGCACACATTTGATTTTTCTCAATTCGGACCTGCCCTGCAGAGTTTACTCCGAGAGTGACAGATAAGGGTCTCTTATACCACTATTTGTCGACAGGGCACGAAGGTACTGGTGGATGGGCTAATACAGAGGAGGACCATTCTCATCGCAGAGGAGGCGACACAACCCGACCCAACGCGTACAGTCTGAACTCACCAACCAGCTCAGTGCATTATCTGCAGCCTGAATAAGCATCAGTACAGAATAAGCATCAATAACCTTCCCTGCTGTGTCCGGATCAGGGCCATCGTATTCTCTCTGTGTCCTCATACTCACGGTATATGTGTTATCGGACTGAAAGCTGAATAAAGCTCTGAAACCCTCTCACTGCTGCATGAATTACATCCCGCTTTCTCTCTCTCTCTTTCTGTCCACACCGCCCCCCACCCTTCCAATATGCCCCTACCGCCCCCCCCCCCCATTATTAACCCTGCATGAATATAACACTGTGCAGTGACTCACTCCGGGCAGCTCACCATATCCCCCCATCTACACGAGCACAAACAGCAGGGCCACCAACTCACAAAGTCACTCCCATTATCCTTTTTTTTTCCATTCCAGAAGAAACGGCCTGGAATAGGACAGAAAGTGTCAAGCCGTGAGATGGAGTGTCCAACATGCTTTCCCTCAACCAGCCTCCCCCCACCATGTGGTGAGGACGCTGGAACAAGCCGGAGAGGAAACGGGAGGACTCGTGTGGAGATTCTGGAACACCCACGTTCCACCAACCGAGTAAGGAGCAATGTCCAGTGAAGGGCAATTCGCACTTTCAACCCACTTTTTGTTCCATTTCCCCCGATACAACTTTGAATCCGTGGTGCTGATTTCTCTTTTGTGTTGAGTTGGCATAAATGGAACGCCCAGGTTTTCAGTGGGCAGGAGGGTGGATTTTCAACACATCGTCTCACCACCTCCAAGGAAGGAAGCAACTGCTTCCTACAGCAGCTTCTGTAAGCAGCATAAATACTGAAACTGATGTGTCATGACTTAATTGTCCTGACATCTTCAATAGTCTGTGCTCATATACACCATGGACGCTCTGCTCCTGCCCCTTCTTTATTACGGAGGACCTCTTTTAAATGTCTTTCAATGTCTTCAAACTGCTTGTTATCATCGGCCATATACCTGAAAACTACATCAACGCGCGACAGTCCTGTTGGAGTTCCACACTGTCCTCCACAGAGTTTATATGGCTTGTAGTTTTGGTGCCATCTACAAGTACTAAGATTGTCAGCGTATCACAGTCCCGATGGAGCAACTGAAATCCTGTCACACGCAATAGTGTCAGCTCGTGAAATATCGATGTATTCCAATGGATGGAGTCAAGTAATGATATGCTATCAACGGTGGAACAAAACTCTTGGCACACACCACACGGAGTGAATGAAATATTGACAAAACACGGAGCAAGATAATTCTGGATCGGCTCCAATTATCTGTGTTGACTCAATGTTATGAAGTTGAAGGAGTGTACAGTACCTTTAAGAGAGTGTGGACGCTGTTCTGAGCTGGAAGCATGAAAGCACTTGCAATATGAGAGGATGGCAGCCCATGAGTCTAAAGGAAAATTAAAAATACGTAACATTTGACTGTGAAATCGATACCTGAGTTTGTTGCTGTTTCGAAAATAATTCGAATGTAACCAATCAGTCTAAATTGTGCCCCAGGGTGCTGAAAGGAAATCGAGTTTGATTTTATTGTTTTTCCAACATTGAACCTATGAGACGATCCGATGTTGGATATATATAAAAAAAAAACATGAGTTTTGAAAATTGCCAACAGAGCAAATATCATCAACATAGACTCAAGAAATTGAAAAAAAAAAACACTTTGTATCAAACATACCTATTCCGATGGAACATATTCACATTAACAGAAAGAAGATGATCCAGGGAGCTCCTCAGCCGGAGGAAGACATCGAAAATGACAGTTGCTGTGTGGTTTTGAAATTAAGTTGACGTTATGTTAATAAGATTTCTTATTTGAACTTTTTTTTAACAACTGGAGGCAGGTAATAAGCAGTTAAGAGAAAGGGGACCTTAGAATCCGGATTAGCTGTTGTTTAGTGTTCACTTTCAGAATTTAATTTTTTTTAACAGTGGAATTAGCGAGTTCTCTGGCACTCATACTTTAACAGATTGAAAAAAAAAAGCGAGGTTACGTTTTCTAGCCCTTTAGTTTGCATTACCAGAAGAATCCACCTAGGTGTTCTAACAATTCCGGTGTGTGTGTCTGTGTGGCTCTGTGTGGAGCAAGCATGTCGGTCTTTGTGGTGCTTAAAGTGACGCAATGCGATCATCTGCTGGCTTCCCCACACTACTGCTGAGGCATTGGCACTGTTTGAAAACCAAGGAACTACTAAAATGATACAATGCGACCTTCTGCTGGTCTCCCCATGGCACTGCATAAGCATTGGCAGAGGTTGAAAACCAACAAAACCAACAAAAATTATACAATGGGATTGTGGGAGGCATAGAAGTGTGGATCAGTAATTGGTTTGCTGAAAGAAAACACAGGGTTGTAATTGATGGAACATGTTCATCTTGGTGTCCAGTTACTAGCAGCATACCGCAAGGGTCAGTGTTGGGTCCACTGCTGTTCGTCATTTTTATAAATGACCTGGATGAGGGCTTAGAAGAGTGGATTAGTAAATTTGCCGACGACACTAAGGTCGGTGGGGTTGTGGATAGTGACGAAGGATGTAGTAGGTTACAGAGAAACATAGATAGTGTGCAGAGCTGGGCTGAGAGGTTGCAAATGAAGTTCAATGTGGACAAGTGTGAGGTGATACACTTTGGAGTAATCGGAATTCAAAGTACTGGGCTAATGGTAAGATTCTTGGGAGTGCAGATGAGCAGAGAGATCTCGGTGTCTATGTACACAGATCCCTGAAAGTTGCCACCCAGATTGACAGGGTTGTTAAGAAGGCATACTGTGTTTTGGCCTTTATTAATAGAGGGATTGAGTTCTGGAACCAGGAGGTTATGCTGCAGCTGTACAAAGCTCTGGTACGACCACACTTGGAGTATTGTGTACAGTTCTAGTCACCGCATTATCAGAAAGATGTGGAAGCTTTGGAAAGGCTGCAGAGAATATTTACTAGGTGGTTGCCCAGTATGGAAGGAACGTCTTACGAGGAAAGACTGAGGACCTTGAGGCTGTTCTCGTTAGAGAGAAGAAGGTTGAGAGGTGACTGAATAGAGACATACCAGATAATCAGAGAGTTAGATCGAGTGGACAGGGAGAGCCTTTTTCCAAGTATGGGAACGGCAAACACGAGGGGACACAACTTTAAAGTGAGGAGAGGTAGGTATAAGACAGATGTCAAAGGTAGTTTCTTTACTCAGAGAGTAGTAAGGGCATGGAATGCTTTGCCTGCAACGGTAGTAGATTCGCCAAGTTTAAGTGCATTTAAGTCGTCATTGGACAGGCATATGGACTTACATGGAATAGTGTAGGTGGATGGGCTTCAGATTAGTATGACAAGGCGGCGCAACATCGAGCGACGAAGGACCTGTACTGTGCTGTAATGTTCTATGTAAAACATTTAAATTGATGCAAAACGACCTTCGTTTGGCCTCTCCACGCCTCTGCGCAGGCATTGGCAGAGGTTGAAAACCAACATGGATGTATTCAGAGAGGGAGAGCGTAGGTGCTCACACTAACATCCAAACTGATTTGTTATCCTTGTACCGATCTCAATATCTTTTAAATATTCTTACGGGAATCACTTCTACCACTACTTTTGTTTCTGAGAAAAAATGATTGCCCTACTGAATTTTATAAACTATTCTCCTCTCACATTAAAATATTCCCCAGTCTTGACTACACCACTCTAGGCAAAAGGCATCTGCCCTTCAACTTATCTGCACCCTGAAGGTTTTATAAACCTCCGTAACGTCAGCCCTCAATCTCATACATTCCAGTGACAAATGTCCCAGCCTATCGACCCTTTCCTGATAGACCGACCTCTTCATTCCCAGCAACATTCAGGTTAAACCCTTTTGAACTCTCACCCGATCAATATTATCAAGGTCAATAATATCATGTTGAATAGTCAAGACCTTTTATAAGGATTGGGGAGCCGAACACTAGAGACCAAACGTTGAACGTGAGAGATAAAAGATTTAAATATAACACAAAATGCAACGATTTCACAAAAATGGTTGTGTGCACATGGAATAAGTTGGCGGGGCGACGAGATTTGATACAGTATTCCAGAAGAGGTATCACCAATGTTCTGTTCAATCTCAACTTGATGTCCCAATTCCGAAACTCAAAGATCTGAGCAATGAAGGCTAGTGTGCTTTCTTAATCACACTATTTATATGCAAAGTTAAAAATCACACAACACCAGGTTATAGTCCAACAGGTTTAATTGGAAGCATACTTGCTTTCGGAGCGACGCTCTATCACCTGATGAAGGAGCATCGCTCCAGAAGCTAGTGTGCTTCCAATTAAACCTGTTGGACTATAACCTGGCGTTGTGTGATTTTTAACTTTGTACACCCCAGTCCAACACCGGCATCTCCAAATCATATTTATATGCAATGCAACCTTTAAAAAATTACACCTGACGGCTTAGGTCTCTGTTCTACGGCACTGCCAAAGGTGTTACTTTCAATTGTATTCGTCATGCTCATGTTTGATTTACGAAGTTCAATGTCTCACATTAATCGAAACTAAACTCCATCTGCCACTCCTCAGCGCAGTGACTGATATTACCGTCTCCTCACCCTCCTCCTTCAGTTTTAAGTACCCACCGGCCTTGATTTTCATAAAGGACCTGAGCTCGGTTTGTTTTGTGCGGTTAAGAGTTGGAGGGAAAAATTGCAGACACAGTCAGTGGGGAGGAGAGGCTGGACAGTAATCAGCTGCCTTTTATCATTTCATGCTTTTAGGAAGATGGCAGCCACACATTAGAGGATGGAAACAATGGTCGGTATTTCGGATCCAGAAAGTATACTCTTTCTTCATTTCTATAGTTCAGTATTGATATCTAAACCTAAGAGGAGAAAGTGAGGTCTGCAGATGCTGGAGATCAAAGTTGAAACTTTATTGCTGGAACAGCACAGCAGGTCAGGCAGCATCCAGGGAACAGGAGATTCGACGTTTCGGGCACAGGCCCTTCTTCAGGAATGAGCAGAGAGTGTTCAGCAGGAGAAGATAAATTTTTTAAAGGTTGCATGCATACAACCTGAGCTACAAACCTTCACAAACCTTGCAGTATTGATATCTGTATGAGACCTTTCATAATGCAGAATGTGTCCACAGAACTTCTTTGCCTAATATTGCAGACTATGGATAATCGCAATTTAAGATGGAAAACATAGTCAGGCAATTAAATATGAGCACAGTTTATCTCGATGGCAGAGCACATGCACTGAACATCCTGCACTTGAGGCAAATATTTCACAGTTGTTTAACAATGACAAATATTTCGTGTACTTCAGTAATGTGAATCAAATTGTAATAAATCCATACCGAACTGAAAGCTGTATCTTAAAATGTGACCAAAATTTGGGTTTTATTTATATCTTGTGTCGTGGGTAGTGCTCCTGCCACTGAGCCAGAGCTCTGGATTTGATTCCAGTTCCGGAAGTTGTGTAATAATGTTCCTAGCTCTTGACCAGACGGTCTCGATTCAAGTCCTGCTTGTTTTGGCGGTAAGTCACAGCATGTCAGAACAGGCTGATGAACAAATTCACAGGAGAAAATTATTGCAGCTTCAGGAGGCATTACCGAATGGTGCACTTGTCCCTATCCCCAGGCACGGAGATATTTCATAATATGGCTAAAACAAACGTATTAATATGATTTTCGAATTGTACTGTGATACTGAAAGAAGATGTGTCATTATTGAATTTCAGAATTTAGTCCCAGGATAACTGAAAGCACCGCCATTCGTGTTAATTAGAGTCACATTTCGCAGCAGTAGACGTTTCGAAAATAATAAAACCCATGGATAGGGTGGGTAGTAAAGTGCTTTTTTCTCCCACGTTAGGGGCGTCTGAAACAAAAGGTTTAAAGTGAGAGTGGAAAGATTTTGAAGAGTCCTAACGGGCAACCTTTTTCAAGCAGAGTGTGGTATGTGTATGGAATGAGCTATCAGGGAAAGTTGTGCAGGCTGGTACAACTACAACGTTTAAAAGGCATCTGGATGCTGTCAGATCTTCTGAGCTTTTCCAGCAATTTCTGTTTTCGTTTTAAAATACGATGCATCCTTCTTAACGCAGATATTCTGAATACATTAAACATTTCATTATTAAATTGCACAGGTAATAAAAATCACATTTTCAACTCAACCGTGGCCATGTTCTGCAAATGACGTGGCTCCGTGTATGACAGCAGCAACGACGCATTTACATGGAGCAGGGAATATGCTGCAGTCATATTTCGGACAATATGCAAGGACATCTCGCATGGTCCACTTTGGGGTGGAATAACATTATTGTGTGATAAAAATCAGAGGAAGAACATGCAATCTGTCTAAAATTACAATTGCATTCTCGCTCCTTCTTTGTTCATCATCACAGCAATGCGTGCAAACTCAAAAAACATGTCAGTCATCTTCACCCCTCAGGAAGGATTCCGAATCAGAATTCATTCGAATCTCCTCACTGTCAAAACCAAAAGGAATTCAGCCAAATCAAATTGTTCAAGCAAGAAAAGCTGCTGCTTGCACCTTGTGTGAGCAGAAAAAATCCAGAAGCAGAATAACTTCAGAAGCAGAATAAACATTTTGGGCAATCTTACAATTTTTCATTTTGTCATGTGTTCACTGATATTTACATGAAGATCTTTCAATTTGGGGCTACAATTTGGCTCAGTGGTTAGCACTGTTTCCTTAAATCACCTGGAACACGGGATTGATTCTGGCATCGGGAGAGTGTCTGTGTGGAGTTGCACCTTATCCCCGTTACAGCGTCGGTTTCCTCCGGTTTTATCGCACATTCCAAAGATGTGCAAGTTAGGTGAATTGGACATGCTAAATAGCCCATAGTGTTCAGGCTATTTAAGAAGATTGTCTGATTCGTTCCTAAATTTGGCCCTACCCAAGTCTGAGATTATATCATCGGCCATTTCACCAACCTGATTACATTCAAAGTTTGTTAAGAACAGTCGTGAAATAGGAGTGGAAAAGGAAACAATGGTCCAAAAAGCCGGGGAATAATAGACCAGCGAGCCTGACATCAATGATGGCTATGTTATTGGAGGGAATTCTGAGGGACAGAGTTTATATACATTTGGGAAGTCGAGAACTGATTAGAGATAGTCAACATGACTTTGTGCACTAGAAATCAGGTCTAATTAATTTGAGTTTTTTGAAGAGGTGACGAAGAAGATTGATGACGGCAGTTTGGCAGAGATTGTATGGACTTCAGCAAAGTGCTCATAACGAACGATTGATAGGTTGATTAGTAAGGCTACGTCAAATGGGAATACAGTGGAAGCTAGCCAATTGGATTCACAACTGGCTTGCAGGAATAGAGTTAGTTTTCCGACTGGAAGCTTGTGTACAGCAGTGTGCTGCAAGAATCAGTACTGAGTTCACTGCATTTCATCATTTATATTTAGGATATGTATGCGAATATCGGAGATAGAGTAAGTAAGTTTATAGATGAAATGATTCAGGTGGGATAGTGGATTATTTCACAGTACAACTAGACCACAATTAAATGGGCCAATGGGGTAAGGAATGGCAGATGAAATTTAATTTAGATAAATATGCAGTTTTGCATGTTAGAAAGCCAAATCAAAGCAGGAATTATACACTTACTGATAAGGTCCTAGGGAATATTGCTGAACAAAGAGATTTAGCGCTGCAGGTGCACAGATCCCTGAACGTGGTGTCGCAGGTAGACAGTGTGGTGCAGAACACATTTGGCACATTTGACATAATTCGTCACAGCACTGAGTATAGAAGTTGGGGTGACATGTTGCATCGGTACAGGATATTGGTGAGGACAGTTTAAGAATACTGAATTCAATTCGGTTGGCTGCAAAAAAAATGACAGAAATATTCCAGGACAGTAGGGTTTGAGCTTTCGGGAAGGGACCAATAGGTTTAAGTGTTTCTCCAGGAGTGTCAGAGGTTGCAGGATGACATTATAGTTGTTTATTAAAACATCAGAAGCATGGAGAGTCTGAATAGCTATGGTCTGTGTCCCAGGATGGGGGAGTCCAAAACAAGAGGGCATAGTTCGAAGGCGAGAGGACAGTGATTTGGAATGGACCTTCGTGGCAAATGTTTCACACAGAGAGTGATATATGCACAGGAAGTGCTGTCAGAGTAAGCGGTGAAGATGGGTACACTTGCACACTTAAAAAATGTGTTTGAAATAGGAGGGATATTGGCCAAATGCTGGCAAATAAGTCTAGACTAGATTTGTGTACCTATTCGGAGTGGACAGATTGGACTAACAGATCTATTTCTATGCTTTATAAATCTCTAGTTCTATAAGAGGGATGAGGAAGAATTCTGAAAGGACCTTTCAAGTGGGAAAGCTGTTCACTGGAAGCTTATGAGTTCTCTGCGTATACATTTATTCAAAGCTGATTTAGTTAAATATTTGACAGAGAATTGAGTCACAGATAATGGGAAAAATGGAAAGTGGGTTTGAGCCCACGGCCATCATCTTTGGCCCTATTGGAAAGGCTCGAAGGGCCTAATGACCCAATCCTTCTCGAAACTCCTATATTCTTATGTTCCAATCAGGCCCTGAAACCTGCTAGACGGGAGTTGTTGGAGGCAACTTATTACTTCAACCTGGTGCACAGCAACAGAGGAGACCATTCATCCCTCTCAGACTTCCACACACGGTTTGGGGTCATTGTGAAAATGTAATTGGAAAACCCAGACTTGGTATGAAAGAGGCCCCTTATCTCTCTTTATAGAACTTCCCCTCTCTGCAACTTGTGCTTCATTTATTGGTCATGTTCGAGACCCAGATTCACTGTGAATACAGCCCCTGTACCCCACACCGAGATGGCTCACAACATCCTCTGATCTTCCTGACTGCTCCATTGAATAAGAAAACTTCCCGGAAACGAACACTCACTTACATTCCAATAACATAATGTGAAAACATCAGAAATAGGCGCATGTCGTTCACATCCCCCACCCGAAGCCTTCTTTGCCCTTCACTAAGGTCATTGCCGATCCGCTCTCAGTCTGAAATCCTCTTTAATGCCTTATTGTACATAGCCCTCAATACTCTGACATATATATATGCATCTTCTTCCTGTTCAAATACATTCAGTCTTCTAGCTCCAAAAAAAATCTGGAGTAGGGAGTTGCTGACATTCATAAGTCTCTGTTTGAAGGAAACGCTTCCAATTCCTATTGAATGACCTATTGATATGAACAAAAGAGGTGGACACATGGTAGTAAGAGTGGCTGGACCAAATATCAAGGCAGTGGTTGAGTGAAGTTGACATCAAAAAGTTGAACAAAACAGGATTTTTTGAGAATCAGAGTAACCTCCCCATTGGTTATAGTCAATCATAGCACAAAGGATTTTATCAAATCTCAGGGATATCCTCAGGGTAACATCCTCCGCAAACACATCTTCCGCTGCTTCATCAATGTCTCCCCGCCCCCACTCTCCAACTCCCCGGCCCACACCATAAGATCAGAAGTGGGATGGTCACTGAAAATTTCACAATGTTCAGAATAATTTGCTTCCCTCAGCTCCTGAACTCCTCTATGTCCATGTGCGGCAAGACCCGGATACAATTCAGGCTTGTGCTGTTCATGAATCGGTAACATTCTAGTAACGATACCGCGAGACTGTCCTTATTACAACAGTTAAAAACGAAGAGTCCATTCAGCACCTCACGCTAGTTTCACAGGTGTATGAGCAAGCGATTTAGCACATTGACAGTAGTGGAGTCGAACAGTAATAACCATCGAACCCACCAGCCTCGTATACAGGAACACAAGGAATCTAGTGGTGTGGACCACACCAGAGCCGCTCAAAAATAGTTTAAGGTGGTAGCAAAGATTCTAACGTTTTCTTGTTCGAAAGGAAACGTAAAGTGTTTGTTCCACATGCAATGTGACGAGCTAACCTACTCGGTGCTAAGCAAAACACAATTTATTTAAATGTTATAAATAAAATAACACTAAAGAAAAAGGAATATCGATTAGCTTAACTCTGTCGGAGAACTTAGCAGAATGATAGATCTTTAAAAAAAACACTGTTACTAATTAACTGTTCCAATATACGAACATCTCATAAAGATTGCACTTGGCAAAAATGAATTTTAAGAAACAGGGATTGTCAGAAACATTTCTCCACTCTAGAAAGAAATAATAGCACCCAGAGAAAATGCAGAAAAAGTAGCAACGTGGAGACATTCCCTGAAGCTTTCAACTCGTTTGAGACACGAACAGCTTCTGATTTTATTGAGAAACAAAGGCTCTGAAATCCGTTTCGGTGAGAGCTGGCCCCATCCACCGAGGCTGCATTAAAATCATCCCAAGGTCTCCCAAATTGGTGACTCAGTGGTATGAACGAGCTGGCTTGGTAAAATTGGTTCAATGCCTCTCTTGAAAGACACCAGGATAATATAACAACCTTAAGCTACAGCATTGTCAAATCAGTCACACACCGAGCTGCTAAACAGCAAACAGGGATCACCCGATCTGGAACTTGGCATGGTCGAATCATAAAGGAAGAAGACATTCGGTACCTTCAGTCACTTACACAGGAAAATGAGGGGGCTATTCACCCCTCAAGTCATGTACACTGAGACAGATTGGGTTAATTGATGCTGATTCTTGATGAAGGGGTTATGCTTGAAACGCCGATTCTCTTGCTCCTGGGAAGCTGCCTGACCTGCTGTGCTTTTCCCAGCAACACACGCTCTACTTTGATCTCCGGCATCTGAAGCCATCACACTCTCCGAATTGATACTCTAGCATGACAAACAAGTGGATCAGAGGCTGCACAGATAGAGTGCTCCACGTTGTTCCTTGTGTCTCCAATGCTCATGGTACACATGTAGAATTTTAATGTGGTTTTCGACCAGTGAGGAAGGAAGCGAAATATTTTGTGTGAAATCTCAAGAAGACATCTTTCATCTCCCAGAATAAAGACTGCTGTTCTCTACAGAGGTTAGAAGTTCGTGGAAATGACTAACTGTTTCAGAAGTAAGACATTGTGGCTGTTGTCGGGGTTTGTGATCAACATGACGTTCAGTGCAGGGTCACACAATAACTGCACATGAATGTGGCGAGAGTCACTGAGACATATTAATTATTACGAATACCATGTTAGGCTAATTAATGGAAACTGTAAGTTCAAATAGTATTGATCTTGTTCATGTTGAACTTGTCGAATGCATGCCTTCTGTAGTGTAACCTGGATGTCTTACTCTGTCCAAGTTTATGTTCAGCCTAAGATATGTCTGCTCATGTTTACTATGATCTGTTCATGTTGAACTTCTCTCGTGCACTTACTGTGTAGTGTAACCTGTAGGTCTTACTCTGTCCAAGTCGAGTTTCACCCAACAATCTCTCTGTCCATGAATACTAACATCTGCCTCTACTGCTCACAAATAACCTTTCCCTGTACTTAGGTATATACCACAATAAATCAAAATTAATCAATCCTGGGTAATGTGTGTAATTTCTCACTTTTTAAATGTCTCTTTTTGAAATAACTGATCGCTGCCAACCCTCAAGTTTCAGACTGACCGTCTCTTTTTCACCTACAGCTCTACTAATTAAACACTCAGTTTCCTCACTCTCTTCTAATTGTGCCATAATCTGGTTCTGTGTGAAGGGTGCCATTCGTCACAAAGAAGATCAAACCTAATGAGAATGACACAAATATTCTCTTAGGAAAGCTCTACAAAGGCAGGAAGATGGATTTACTTAATAAATTGAATCAAATTACAATTAAGTATAACATACTATTTATTGCCGTCATTAGTTAAACAGGGTCTGATTAGAAGCAGTCAGCATAGCCTTGTGAATGGGAGAGCATGCTTCACAAATTTGTTAGAGTTATTTGAAGTCGCCAGGAATGTTGACGAGGGCAGAGCAGTAGACGTAGTTTCCAAACATTTTAGTATGGCCTTTGATAAGGTTCCACATTTTTGGCTGCTCTGGAAGGATAGATCACATGGAATCCAGGAAGAGCTGGCAAACTGAATACAAACCTGGCTTGTAATTAGGAAGCAGAGGGAAATGGTGTGAGGATGCGTGTCGGACTGGGGGCTTGGGAGTAGTGGAGTGCCTCATGGGTCGGTGCTGTGATTATTACTGTTTGATATCGCTATCAATGATTTGGATGAGGATGATACAAGATCCGATTAGCAGGTTTGCCAATGAAAATAATATAGGTGGTTTTGTGGACAATGAGCAAGGTTATTAGAAATTGCAGCAGGACATTGATCACTGGGAAAGTTGGCCATGAAAATGGCAAATGGAGTTTAATATAAATTAGCGTTAGGTATTGAATTTTGGAAAGTCAAGTCAAAGTAGAAGGTTCATGTTGAATGGCAGGGCCTGAAGGGATGAGATGGAACAGGGACATATTGGAATTCAGGTTGACTAGTCTCTGAAAATGAAGTCACAGGTGGATAAGGCACACCGACCTTCATCCTTCCGGCCATGGATTCTAGAAGTTGGTAACTTATGTTGCAGTTATAAAGGACTGTGGTTCTGTTCGCCGAGCTGGAAGTTTTTGTTGCAAACGTTTCGTCCCCTGTCTAGGTGACATCCTCAGTGCTTGGGAGCCTACTGTGAAGCGCTTCTGTGGTATTTCCTCCGGCATTTATAGTGGCCTGTCCCAGCCGCTTCCGGTTGTCAGTTTCAGCTGTCCGCTGTAGTGGCCGATACATTGGGTCCAGGTCGATGTGTTTGTTGATGGAGTTTGTGGATGAGTGCCATGCTTCGAGGAATTCCCTGGCTGTTCTTTGTTTGGCTTGCCCAATAATGGTAGTGTTGTCCCAGTCGAATTCATGTTGCTTGTCGTCTGCGTGTGTGGCTACGAGGGATAGCTGGTCATGTCCTTTCGTACTAAAAGAAAAAATGGCCAAACTAACACACAACAAAGAGGACACCACAACACACACCTGGGTTAAAAACCTCTCCCACAGACAGCTCACAGACACGGAAAGAACAATACTGGCCAAGGGACTCAACTACAACCACAGGGACTCCAAGACAGCAGACTTCCTAGCAGCACCAGAATGCACACTCAGGAACAATGGACTAACAGAAGAGACACAACAAACAGTGAGATAAAGTATCGTACCCCTGATAACAAGGAAAAGACAAACACACAACCTCAACACCAAGGAGAGGGAACCACTAAAATCACTAAGTAACGATAAGAACATAATCATACTACCAGCAGACAAAGGCAAAATGACGGTTATCCTGGACAAAGCAGAGCACATCCAAAAAGCACAACAACTACTTGCAGATACCAACAAACAAAGAACAGCCAGGGAATTCCTAGAAGCATGGCACTCATCCACAAACTCCATCAACAAACACATCGACCTGGACCCAATATACCGGCCACTACAGCGGACAGCTGAAACTGACACCGGAAGCGGCTGGGACAGGCCACTATAAATGCCGGAGGAAACACCACAGAAGCGCTTCACAGGAGGCTCCCAAGCACTGAGGATGTCACCTAGACAGGGGACGAAACGTTTGCAACAAAAACGTCCAGCTCGGCGAACAGAACCACAGCAACGAGCAACCGAGCTACAAATCTTCTCACAAACTTTGAAGTTATAAAGGACTTTGGCGAGATATCATTTGGACCATTGTGTTCAATTTTTGTCACGTTGTTATAGGAAAGATCTCATTAAACTGAAAAGAGTGCAGAAGAAATTTACAAGCATGCTGCCACCATCCAAAGGTCGAGGTTACAGGGAGAGTTTCGACAAGCTGGGACATTTTTCTTTACAGTAGAAGCGACTGACAAGGTGACTTATAGAGGTGTATCATATCATGAGGGGCATGGATCTTTGAACGCTTTCGGTCTTTTTCCAAATTTTGGAGAATTGAAGGATAGAGGGCATCAGTTCAAGTTTATAGGGGAAAGAATAAAGGGATCCTGAGGGGCAACGCTTTTACAAAGACGCTGGTACACATATGGAATAAGCTGCCAGTGAATGTGTTTGAAGTGAGTATTTTAAGGACATTTAAAATGCACTTGGACAAACATATGGAGAGGAACGGATGAAAGAATGTGGACCAACTGCAGGAAATTGGGTTAGCATTTATGTTGCAGATGTCGCATCCCTCTGTTAATTAATCCAAACACCCAGATTAGCTACCCTTGCCTTTAATCTGTTACAATATAAGTGAAAGAGAACTCCTACATTCCACTGCATAAAGACAAATAATAATTTAGTTTCTTAATTTGAATAGAACATGGAACATAGAACAATACAGCACAGAACAGGCCGTTCGGTCCACGATGTTGTGCCGAAAAGTTGTCCGAGCTTAAACACCTATCCATGTACCTATCCAATTGTCACTTAAAGGTCACAAATGATTCTGACTCTGCCACTCTCACAGGCAGCTCATTCCATAACCCCACCACACTCTGGGTAAAGAACCTACACCTGACATCCCCCCTATACCTTCCACCCTTTACCTTAAATTTATGTCTCCTTGTAACACTGTTGTACCCGGGTTAAAAGTCTCTGACTGTCCACTCTATCTATTCCGCTGATCATCTTATAAACATCTATCAAGTCACCCCTCATCCTTCGCGGTTCCAATGAGAAAAGGCCTAGCATTCTCAACCTATCCTAGAACGACTTATTCTCCATTCCAGGCAACATCCTGGTAAATCTCCTCTGCACCCTCTCCAAAGCTTCCACATCTTTCCTAAAGTGACGCGACCAGAACTGCACACAGTTGTCCAAATGTGGCCTTCCCAAGGTCCTGTACAGCTGCAACATCACCTCACGACTCTTGAATTCATTCCGTCTGCTAATGAACGCTGAAACACCATAGGCCTTCTAACAAGCTCCATTCACCTGAGTAGCAACTTTCAAAGAGCTATGAACATAGAACCCAAGATCCCTCTGCTCCTCCACCTTACTAAGAACCCTACCGTTAACCCTGTATTCCACATTCTTATTTGTCCTTCCAAAATAGACAACCTCACACTTGGCAGGGTTGAACTCCATCTGCCACTCCTCAGCCCAGCTCTGCATCATATCTAAGTCCCTTTGCAGCTGACAACAACCCTCCTCACTATCCACAACTCCACCAATCTTCGTATCGTCTGCAAATTTACTGACCCACTCTTCAACTCCCTCTTCCAAGTCATTAATAAAAATTACAAACAGCAGAGGACCCAGAACTGATCCCTGCGGAAATCCACTTGTAACTGGGCTCCAGACTGAATATTTACCATCTACCACCACTCTCTGACTTCGAGCGGTTAGCCAGTTCTCTATCCAACTGGCCAAATTTCCCACCATCCCATGCCTCCTGACTTTCCGCATAAGCCTACCATGGGAAACCTTATCAAATGCCTTACTAAAATCCATGTACACTACATCCACTGCTCTACCCTCATCCACATGCTTGGTCACTTCCTCAAAGAATTCAATAAGACTTGAAAGGCAAGACCTTCCCATCACAAATCCGTGCTGACTATCCCTAATCAAGCAGTGCCTTTCCAGATACTCATAAATCCTATCCCTCAGTATCCTATCCATTACTTTGCCTACCACCGAAGTAAGACTAAATGGCCTGTAATTCCCGGGGTTATCCCTATTCCCTTTTTTGAACAGGGGCACAACATTCGCCACTCTCCAGTCCCCTCATACCACCCCCGTTGACAGTGAAGACGAAAAGATCATTGCCAACGGCTCTGCAATTTCCTCTCTTACTTCCCACATAATCCTAGGATATATCCCTTCAGGCCCGGGGGACTTGTCTATCCTCAAGTTTTTCAAAATGCCCAACACATCTTCCTTCCTAACAAGTATCTCCTCTAGCTTACCAGTCCGTTTCATACTCTCCTCTTCAACAATACGGACCCTCTCGTTTGTAAATACTGAAGAGAAGTACTCATTCAAGACCTCTCCTATCTCTTCCTACTCAATACACAGTCTCCCACTACTGTCCTTGATCTAACCTACCCTCGTTCTAGTCATTCTCATGTTTCTCACATACGCATAAAAGACCTTGGGGTTATCCTTGACCCTACCAGCCAAAGATTTTTCATTCCTTCTCTTAGCCCACCTCATCCCTTTCTTCAGCTCCCTCCTGGCTATCCTGTATCCCTCCAACACTGTCTGAACCTTGTTTCCTCAGTCTTATGTAAGCCTCCTTCTTCTTCTTTACTAGATATTCAACCTCCCTCGTCAACCAAGGTTCCCTCACACGACCATCTCTTTCCTGCCTGACAGGTACATGCATATCAAGGAAACGTCGTTTCTGTTCCTTGAAAAAGTTCCACATTTCAATGACATCCTTCCCTCACAGCCTATGCGCCCAACTTTTGCTCCTCAGATCCTACCTTGGAGCATCGTATTTATCCTTCCCCCAATTGTAAAACCTACCCTGTTGCATGCACCTATCTCTCTCCACAACCAAGGTGAAAGTCACAGAATTGTGGTCACCATCACCAAAATGCTCACCCACTAACAAGGCCATCACATGTTCTGGTTCGTTCCCGAGTACCAAATCCAATATGGCCTCCCCTCTGGTCGGAAAATCTACATACTGAGTTAGAAAAGCTTCCTGGCCACACTGCACAAAGACCGCCCCGTCCAATCTACTTGATCGAAACAGCTTCCAATCAATATTTGGGAAGTTGAAATCGCCCATGACTACTACCCTGTGGCTTCGGCACCTTTCCAATATCTGTTTCCCAATCTATTTCTCCACATCTCTGCTGCTATTGGGGGGCCTATAGTAAACACCCAACAAGTTGACTGCTCCTTTCCTATTTCTGACATCAGCCCATACCACCCCCAAAGGCAGGTCTCCTCGAACTGCCTTTCTGCAGCCATTATACCATTTCTAATTAGAAACGCCACACCCTCTCCTTTTTTACCACCCTCCCTAATCTTAGTGAAACTTCTGCAACCAGGAGCCTCCAACAACCATTCCTGTCTCTCTTCTGTCCACGTTTCCGTGATGGCCACAAAATCGTAGTCCCAAGTACCAATCCACGCCTTAAGTTCACCACCTTATTTCTGATACTCCTTGCGTTGAAGTATACACACTTGAATCCATCTCTGTGTCTGCAAGTATTTCCTGTCAGTGCTACCTTCTCCACATTCTTGGACATCCTGAAAAACAGCTAACCTACTTGCTGGACTACAAGTCCGGATCCCATCCCCCTGCCAAATTAGTTAACCCCCCCCCCACCCCGAAGAGTGCTAGCAAACCTACCTCCCAGGATATTGGTGCCCTTCTGGTTCAGGTGCAACCCGTCCCGCTTGTACAAGTCCCACCTTCCCCAGAATGAAGTCCAATTGTCCACATACCTGAAGCCCTCCCTCCTATACCATCCTTGCAGCCACGTGTTCAACTGCACTCTCTCCCTATTCCTTGCCTCACTGTCACATGGCACTGGCAATAAACCAGAGATGACGACTCTGTCCGTCCTAGCTTTTAGCTTCCAGCCTAACACCCTGAGCTCCTGAATGAACTCCCCACTCCTCTTCCTACCTATGTCGTTGGTTCCAACGTGCACCACGTTGGAACCAACGTCTGGCTGCACACCCTTCCCCTTAAGGATTCTGAAGACACGGTCCGAGACGTCTCGGACCCTGGCACCCAAGAGGCAACAAACCATCCGAGAGTCTCGCCCATGTCCACAGAACCGCCTTTCTGTCCCTCTAACTATAGAGTCTCGTATAAGTAGCGCTCTCCTCCTCTCGCCCTTTCCCTTCTGAGCCTCAGAGCCGGACCTCGTTCCAGAGACCCGGTCACTGCAGCATTCCCCTGCTCGGCCGTCCCCCCCCAACAGTATCCAAAGCGGTATACTTATTGTTGAGGGGAACAACCACAGGGGATCCCTGCACTGCCTGCTTCCTCCCCTTCCCAACTCTAACTGTTACCCAGCTACCTCTGTTCTCTGACGTTACTATGTCCCTGTAGCTTCCATCTATCACCCTCTCAGCCTCTCGAATAATTCTCAGTTCATCCAACTCCAACTCCAGCTCCCTAACGCGGTCTGTGAGGAGCTGGAGCTGGCTGCACTCCTTGCAGGTGAAGTCAGCAGGAGCATCGGTGTTCACCCCTACCTCAAACATTCTGCAGGAGGAACATTCCACTGCCTGCGCTACCATAACTCTGCACTTAGTCTCCAAAACAAGAACACCAAGTAGTGAACAGAAAACAACAACAACATCCCCCTTTTTGTAACTTCTGTCTGAGTCCATCTCTACAAAAATATGCTGTTCCAACAACCTACTAATAAGAGATTACATTAAATTAATCTCAAAACCACGCAGTCTCTGTCTTCTTGGCTGTGTTCACTCACTCAGCTGCTGGTCTTCCTGTGTCATCTTCTTTGTTGTTTACCGTAAGTAGGAAAATGTATCTTTGAGGGAGAGTGGTATAGATGGACAGTTAGCTGTCCAGCAGTTGCTCTACTTTTCGATGGCAGCTGTTTGCCCTCCAATATTCTAATGCCGGTTTGTGTACTTCCCATGACGCATCAGATTCTCAAAATTTAATTGATTTCCAGAAATAAAACCAAGAAAATTCAAACTCCGCTGGCTTTTGGTATCTTGAGCATTATTTAAATTAATTGATTAAATTAAAATTGTTGTCCAAAAAAAAAAACAATAGTCAGGTATCAATTTAACAGCTTGGTTTAACGTTTGGAACAGACCGACCTTGAGCTTGCAGCTGTGCCTGTACTTTAAATTCAACAAAACATGTTTGTCTGAAAGTGACCAGACGTGATTTTGACTTCGTAATGCCTCTGCCCTTAAATATAAAATGAACCATAAGAATGAAATGATTGCTTTATTTTTTCCCTCTAATTTTTTAATCCCGCGACTATGAAATACAGAGGTCATGAAATGACGTTATACTTTTCATGTTCATTCTGCACACATATATTACATTGGAATAAGTCAAATCGTATTTGCACATTTTCCTTTAAATCCGTGATAACACATCTGCTGTCACATTTTAACGGCCCACAAAATGTACGTTTTTGAAAATAAAAGTCTGTAACGTAAGACTCCAATGAAACAGTCTCACATTTTAGTGCTTAAATCGTTCTGAGCATGCGACGGAATTGACACTGTTGTGCACAACCTTCTCCAACAATTTGTTTGTCACATAAAGATTAAAATGTTGTAAGGTCAGTACTAATCAGAATTGTTTTTTAAATAGTGGAGCTTCTTTTCCTGTATATTGAGTTTTGTTAACAAGTAGCCAATTGGTCATTCAATCTTCCTGTATCAGTACATGTCCAGCACCTATATCGCTAGCATCAATCGTAATTTTCAAGGTTTTTGAAATATTTGATGCAGCTAAAACCTGTGCTGTAGTTAATACTGATTTTAAATTTTCTAATGCCTTCTACCAATGTTCTGAGCAACAAAATTTGGTATTTTTCTTTAGGAAATCCATCTGCAGTGCCATAACAATGCTGAACTTTGGAAAAAAAAATCCGTGAGAATCCACTCAGTCAAAAGAATCAAACCAACTATTTCTTCGAGGATGCTCGTGGAAATTCTCCCGTGGCCTTGTCTTTACGTTTCTTGGGGTGAACCTTCCACGTTCAAAGTAATGTTCCAAGAACGTCACCTCTGCCTTTGCGAATTCTGTTTTCTTTAATTTTGTAAATCAGTTTTGCTTCTTGTAATCGTTCAACGAGCTCTGACATCTCTATCATGTGATCTTTCCAGGACTTGCTAAGGATCACTCAATCATGCAGATAAAATGCACAATTGGTTGATCTGGCCAGCACTCTGTTCAAGAGTATTTACAATGTGACTGATGCATTATACATTCCAAAGGACGTTATGTTAAATTAATCTAGCCCATTTGGCTCGACAAACGCAGAAACGTCTCGCACTTTCTCTGATAAAGTTGGCTGCCAATAGCTATGCAGTAAGTCCAATTTAATGATGTCTGTGGCTTGTCAAATTTTACGTATGCAGTCAGTCAAACTTGGTATTGGATAGACCTCCGACTTTGTTACAGCCTTGGCCTTCGTATAGTCCACACAAAACCGTTGAGTCCCGTCAGGGTTGGGAACTAAAACAATTGGTGAAGTCCTTTCACTCTGACTCGGTTCGATAATATCATTTTTGAGCACATCATTCACTTTCTTCTAGACATGTGTGGCTTTGACAGGATTAAGCCGATAGAGATGCTGTCTTATCGTAACAGTATTCTCTACTTCCACTACACGAAGAATATTGTTGGTCCTGCCACCTCATTTCTGCGAATGTCCTCATATTGCTGTAATATACAATCAACTGGAGTCTTTGCTCCTGCGATAGATAACGCACTATCCTATACCAGTCCTCAACGATTTCCTTGTTATTTAAACGATTTCGAGGCATCTAAACATCTATGATATATGGATTTGATTCCTCACTCTGCAGGGCAGTAACTAAAAAATGATCTCCAGTTCCATATTTTTATTCTTGTAAGGAATCAAAGTATTCACATGATACATCAAAAACATTTTTATTCCGGGTATCTTGACGGGACAGTTTACCTGACTTATTTTTTTTTTTGAATTTGGAAAGGCGACTAAATCTGGCTTTAAAGGGACTTCCTACCACTGCTAACAATACTAATACGTCACCTTAATGGGAAAATACCCGAGTGTTCGAGTTTTTTATCTGCCACTTGCTTCATTTTGGCGCTGTGTCCTCTTTAGGTGCTGTCTAGCGAACTCACCTACCTGATACAATATCTCCCACACCTTAGATAAATAATCCAAATATGAGATCTCCGACTGTGTTCTGGGCAATTGCTCATTGAATGATTAAAAAGAGCCTCTCACTTTATATCTGAATGTTACCTCAAAGAGAATAAACTGAGTAGATTCATTTGGTGCACCGCTAATGGCAAACGCTACCAACAAGATACCTTGATTCCAATCATTTAGGCAATCTTGACAGCATGCTCTTAACATGGTCTTCAGCGTTTGATGGCAACTTTCCAAGGATCCCTCGGATTCAGGATAGCACGCACTTGATTTAAAGTTCTGTTTGCCTAAGCTATCCACAACATCCTTAAACAGCCCAGCTGTAAAATTAGGCCCTTCATCTGACTGAATCTCTCTGGGTAGACCATTCCACGTAAAGGCAGATACTAACTCGTCTACCACCATTTTCACCTTAACACGCCATAATGGAGTGTCCTCCTGAAATCTGGTAGACATGTCCATTAAGGTTAGCAAATGCTGGTTCCCACTTTTAGTCCAGGCAGCGGACCTGCGCAACCAATCATAACCCACGTGAAATCATTTTCAAACGCAGGAAGTGACAACAAATGTGCTGGTTTTATTGCTGCCTACGGTTTACCTACCATTTGTAATGTATAACATACAGTAAAACGTAAGCACATACTTGTGCATTCGAGGCCATTAGAAATGCTTTTGTACATTCACTTGGGTCTTCCGCACATGTAGATGACCTGCTATTGGGAAGTAACGTGCGACGTGCAACTCTCCCTGCCTGTATGCTACTGGCAACACAATCTGGGTGCACTTCTGTCCTTTTCCCCTTTGCAACAATTTGCCGTGCTCTTCATTTTCGTTTTAGGATTCTATATTCAGCATAACAACACTCGATAACACATTACGATTCCTTTTCAAAGTATGCTTCAAAGTATATATTTCTGTTGTAATGCATTAGCCTTTCAGGACAAAACTTGTCTGCCTAACGGTCTGCCTGTTCAGGTTATTCCTGTGCCATTGCATCAATCACGGTGTCCGCTAACTGAATATCAACTACTTTGTTTTTTTCTTTCGTTTTTGTTTCTTGCTGTAACTTATGACACAGTCTGGAAAAATTCCAGGGTATTTTTCTTTCAGTTCCTCTATTCGCTGGCCTTTCTTTGGTTTCTCCACAACTAGGGGTGCCACTGCCACCTTGAATCGTATTACATCGTTCTCAAGAACAATATGTATTCCTGGAACTTACACTCTGTCAATCACTCCCCTTTTAACTTCCCCAATCTTGTTTTGGAGTCCTCACCTGATCTTACGCAGGAGAATGCCAAATTTCTCTTCACATATTGTAACCCTCTCGGGTAGCCTGTCTATCAAAGTGCAAATAATTTCATCCCTTTATATGAGAGGCTGAGAGAAAGTGTGTACTACAGATGCTGGAGGTCAGAGTTGATAAGTGTGGAGCAGGGAAAACAGAGCCAGTCAGCCAGCGTCAGAGGAGGAGGAGAGTTGACGTTTCGGGCAGAAGAACTTCATCAGCATCGTTGGGGTGGTGTGAGAATGGGGCTGAGAGATAAATAGGTCAGTGGGGGTGGAGTTGGGTGAAAGGTAGTTTGGAAGGAGATATGTAGATGCGAGTGGGGAGCGATGGTGATAGGTCGGAAGGGAGGTTGAAGCAGATATTTGGGAGGACAGTTGGGACCCTCCAACTATCCGACATCAACGTCGAATTCACCAGTTTCTAGATTTTATTCACACTGTTTAATCAGTGTGTGAGCAGATAGGTAAGTATGTTCATATTTGCACAACATATTCGGAATGAACAACGGAAACATGGTTAACGAAATATGATGCATAGGTTCTCTAAACTTTATGAAACATTAAAACATTATTTGATACTCATCTGAAGTGGCCTGTTCCCCTATTCTCAACGTTCCCTCCCCTTTCTGGTATTCCCTGTTCTATTCACTCGATCTGTGTTATAAATTGCTGCTTCTGGTGGTGTCCAAACTTCTTTCAATAAATGCCTTTCTAACAGGAAATAAACACGTTGGCCTGATGGCCTCTGTCAATAGCTAGTGACTGTCATCCTATTGGAGATGAAAAATCTGGCATCAAACCCAACATTTGAAAATTAGCTGTCTGTTGCACATACACTGTACAAACTACGACAGCACACAGGAATTGCGAAAACAAGGGAAGTACATCTCCTTCTGTTGATAACCTAGCTTTCTCATCTATTACATCTCCTCATGAATATTCTATCTCTTTCTCTCTTTGTGTCTAGTCAACAATCCTCCAATCATTGTCCGCATCCCATCTCTAAATTCTACTTCTTTCAGTTTATATCTATTGCTCTCTTCTTGATGTATTGTACTTACAATTGAGTAATTTAATGAAAACAACTAGAGAGAGGAACTGGCTAGACTTATTTGGAAGGGAAACTAAGCAGGGAAAACCATGGAGCAACAATGGCAAGGGTTGGTTTGGTTAATTTGGAGGATATCAAAATTCAACCCAAGACAGAAGACACATGCTCAGGGGAGAACAACGTAGCCATGAGGGAAAATGGACGCCAGGGGCAGCATAAAACCAGAACAGATAGCATACAAAGTTGTTAAAATTATTGTAAATCCAGAGGATAAAGAAGCCTTTAAATTTCAGCGCAGCGTAACTAATGAAAGAAAAGAGAAGAGACGATGAGATAAGACGTTAAGCTTGCTAATGATATAACAGAAGATGGAAAGAGGTCTTCACGTATATAACAGGAAAGAGAGGGAAGAGAAAACATTAGGCAGCCATAAAATGAGGCTGGAATAATTACAGGAGACAATAAAATTGGGGAGGAATTCAATATACACTTTGCATCAGTCATCAAAGTAGAAGACACCTAAAGCCTGCCAGAACTTCAAGAGAGTCAGAGGTCAGAGGTGAGTGCAGTGAACATAACTAAGGTGAAGGTGCTGTGGAAGCTGAAAGGTGTGAAGGTGGATAAAATCACCCAGACCTGATGGAATGCAACCCATAATCCAAACGAGATATCTGGGGAGATTGTGGAGTTACTGTTGATGATTTTTTAGTAATCTTTCAGGAATCACTGGAGTCAGGGAGGGTACCAGAGGACTGGCAAATATAACCCCCCGTTTCATGAGTGACGATACAGAAGACAGGAAATTACAGGTATGCGAAGCAAGTTGAAATTGTTCGTAAGAAGGCTTAGTAGAACCTTGAGTTTATGAGTGGATACACAGATTATAAAAAGAAGGAAGGTGTGGGTTCACTGAAAGTTGTGTGATTAATCAAGAGAATAACAAGGGTTAAATGTCAAAAAGTTATTGGGAACAGCAGAATTGAAAGTGCTGTTGAAACAAAGGAAATCGATTCAAAGCAGGCAGGAGCATATGAGACGAACAAAGTACTACTTAGTCCCTGTTGTTAGGATGTGGGAAAGCGCGTGAGAGTGAATAGACTAAAAGAAACCGTCAAAGTGGCACAACTAAAGCTTTTGTTCCTGAGTTCCAAATGTGCAACCATATTGTACATATCGAAAAAGAAATTACGCCAGATATTTGAAAAGATCACGGACTCATCCCTCATTTTTTTAGCAACCCAGCATACGCCTTACAGATGTACTCTTTCAATCAGTCTCTTGTCATTGCAGCTCACAACGCAGTCTCCTTGACATTGGGAAGACCAAGCACACTGTGTTGATGAACAATTCCAAGCTGTGTGTTGGAGTAACCCTGACCTTCTTATTGCCTCCCAATTCACTACTCTCATACTACCATTCCGGTCCTGTGCTGCTGCAATGTTGCAATGGAGCACAACTCAAGTTCAAGCAACTCCACTCTTTACAGTTTGGCGCGTTACAGCCTATCGGAGGTAATAATCAATTCCATAATTTCACAGCCTCATCCTATTATGGTTGTTCTCCATTTCTCATAGATTTTCCCTCCTGGGTTCCCTATGACCGTGTCTTGGTTACATTGCAATCAAAGGAGAGAATCAGTTGCCCCATTTAAACCCAAATTTGTAGGCCTTTTACATTTGTTTCTCTTTCACACACAAATAAAAGCCTGTTTGACTTTTGTACTGCACCCTCTTGTTTCCTGTCACCCCTCCCCCCCTACACTGCTATGAAAAGATTAAAAGCCAATGTTCCAATCATTTCCAGTTCTGAAGAACATTCACAAATGAATTTAAACTTTAATTCTGTTTCTCTGTCTCCGAACATGATATGAGATCTCTTTGGTTTCTCCAGAACTGAACCGGGCAAATAATCAATGAAGCAAAAAGCTGTGGATAATGGAAATATTAAGCAAAAATTAAAAGTAGAATCGTTGATGCAGGGCATTGAACCTGAAAGATTAAGTCTGCTTTCATTCCACAGAGGCTGCCATACCTGCATATTTTCTCCAGCAATTCCTGATTTTGAACAAGTTTCAAAGACGTGTGTCAAAGCTGCTCAAACGCATGTTTGCGAACAGTATCACAATTTCATTGATGCGAACAGTATCACAATTTCATTGATGCCAAAACCACACAAAGCTGTCATCACTGACACAATGGAGCTATTAATTATGGTCGGGGAGAGAAACAAAGAGAAACACAAGCCGATCAAACACAGACTATGACACTACTGAAGGCAAAAGATTCTTATGAATTAAACAGTTGAATTAAATCAATCAAATTGTTTTGAGGACTGTGTCAGATTGGAGGCCTGAAACCCGGGATAGAACCTCAAAAGAATGAGAACATGAAAATTGAAGTGTTCCCACATCAGAAACCAGAGTAGGTCACTGAATGCAGAGCTGATTTGTGAATGAATTTCAGTGTGAACTTGGTGACAGACAGCTGAATTGCATTGCAGATACAGCAGCTCAAAACCAAGCATTCATGAGGTGCTGTGAATCACAACGTGTAACCTTTTACCCGGAATACTCCTACAGTCTATCATTACCATCTCCCCGATCTATGATAAAGTGACGAGTGTGGGTGAACATGCCAGGACCATGCAAACCTAAACCTGATGACAACCCGTTAACACAACCGCACTTAACGAACACATCAGATCAAAGCCACAACAGTTATTAATGATGACACACATTTTAACAACTCACTAGAGGAAATGCAACCACAAATACCTCGTTCAGTAATAATGGTACAGCCCGGCACATCAGTGTAAAAGACAAAGTAATAGGATCTACACCATCCTCAGCCAGAAGTGTTGAGTGTATGATGCAACTCACACTTGTCATGATGCCCACAGAATCACAAATGATAGACTTAATCCAATTCAATTCAGTGCACATGACATGAAGAAGCGGCTGAAGACTGTAGATAAGACAAAGGCCCTGATACCATTCCTGCAATAAGACTGAAGACTTGTGCTGCACACCAAGCCTGTGTGCCTGGGGAAGCTGTTTCATAACATCTCCAAATCTGACATCTCCCTGGTAATTTAGAAAATCGTTCAATTACGTCCAGTGCCCAAAGAGGGGATTAATTACAAACTCAGCAATTACTACGCACTCAGGCTCATCACAACAGTCACATTGAAGGGAGTTAATTTTGACAGAGCTGTCAAGTAGCACAGAAGTATCCTGCTCAATATGGTTTCCAATAGGTCCTAACGTGGAGATGGTGTTGCGCTAGAAATGTCACTGGATTAATCGTCCAGACTAGGCTAGTGCTTTGGCAGCTGACGACCCCTTCTCCAACCTCCAACACACCCCGTCCACCTGGACACCCAGTGCTGGCCTCCTACCTGCCCTCGACCTCTTTATTGCAAACTGCCGCCGCGATATTAACCGCTACCTGAACTCCCACACCCCTCCCACCCACTCCAACCTCTCACCCTCGGAACGCACAGCCCTCCACTCCCTCCGTTCCAACCCCAACCTCACCATCAAACCAGCTGACAAGGGAGGCGCAGTAGTAGTTTGGCGCACTGACCTTTACACCGCTGAGGCCAAATGCCAGCTCGCAGATACCTCCTCCTACTGCCCCCTTGACCATGACCCCACCCCCCACCACCAAACCATCATCTCCCAGACCATCCATAACCTCATCACTCAGGGGACCTCCCATCCACCGCCTCCAACCTCATAGTACCACAACCCCGAACCGCCCGTTTCTACCTCCTGCCCAAAATCCACAAACCTGACTGCCCCGGACGACCCATCGTCTCAGCCTGCTCCTGCCCCACCGAACTCAACTCCTCCTACCTCGAAACGGTCCTGTCCCCATTAGTCCAAGAACTCCCCACCTACGTCCGTGACACCACCCACGCCCTCCACCTCCTCCAGGATTTCCGCTTCCCCGGTCCCCAACGCCTCATCTTCACCATGGACATCCAGTCCCTGTACACCTCCATCCCCCATCACGAAGGACTCAAAGCACTCCGCTTCTTCCTTTCCCGCCGTACCACCCAGTACCCTTCCACCGACACCCTCCTTCGACTGACTGAACTGGTCCTCACCCTGAACAACTTTTCTTTCCAATCCTCCCACTTTCTCCAAACAAAAGGAGTAGCCATGGGCACCCGCATGGGCCCCAGCTATGCCTGCCTCTTCGTAGGGTATGTGGAACAATCCATCTTCCGCAACTACACTGGCCCCACCCCCCATCTTTTCCTCCGCTACATTGATGACTGCATCGGCGCTACCTCGTGCTCCCACGAGGAGGTTGAACAGTTCATCCACTACACTAACACCTTCCACCCCGACCTCAAATTCACCTGGACAGTCTCGGACTCCTCCCTCCCCTTCCTAGACCTTTCTGTTTCTATCTCAGACGACCGAATCAACACGGACATCTACTACAAACCGACCGACTCCCACAGCTACCTGGACTACACCTCCTCCCACCCCGCCCCCTGTAAAAACGCCATCCCATTCTCCCAATTCCTTCGTCTCCGCCGCATCTGCTCCCAGGAGGACCAGTTCAAAATACGCACAACACAGACGGCCTCCTTCTTCAAGGACCGCAATTTCCCCCCCGACGTGATCGACGATGCCCTCTGCCGCATCTCCTCCACTTCCCGCTCCTCTGCCCTTGAGCCCCGCCCCTCCAACCGCCACCAGGACAGAACCCCACTGGTCCTCACCTACCACCCCACCAATCTCCATGTACAGCGCATCATCCGCCGTCACTTCCGCCACCTCCAAACGGACCCCACCACCAAGGATATATTTCCCTCCCCTCCTCTATCAGCTTTCCGTAGAGACCACTCCCTCCGCGACTCCCTTGTCAGATCCATACCCCCCACCAACCGAACCTCCACTCCCGGCACCTTCCCTTGCAACCGCAGGAGGTACAAAACTTGCGCCCACACCTCCCCCCTCACTTCTCTCCAAGGCCCCAAAGGAAACTTCCATATCCGCCACAGATTCACCTGCACCTCTACCCACATTATCTACTGCATCCGCTGCAGTCGGTGTGGCCTCCTCTATATTGGGGAGACAGGCCGCCTACTTGCGGAGCGATTCAGAGAGCACCTCTGGGCCACCCGGACGAACCAACCCAATCACCCTGTAGCACAGCATTTCAACTCCCCCTCCCACTCCACCGAGGATATGCAGGTCATTGGACTCATCCACCGCCAAACCACAACAACGCGACGGTCGGAGGAGGAGCGTATTATCTTCCGACTGGGAACCCTCCAACCACAGGGGATGAACTTGGACTTCACCAGTTTCTTCATCCCCCCTCCCCCCACCTTGTCTCAGCCGAATCCCTCCAGCCCGGCACCGCCTTCCTGACCTGCAGTCTTCTTCTTGACCTCTCCGCCTCCACCCTACTCCGACCTATCACCCTCACCTTGACCTCTTTCCACCTATCACATTTCCAACGCCCCTCCTCCAAGTCCCTCCTCCCTACCTTTTATCTTCTCCTGCTGAACACTCTCTGCTCATTCCTGAAGAAGGGCATGTGCCCGAAACGTCGAATCTTCTGTTCCCTAGATGCTGCCTGACCAGCTGTGCTGTTCCAGCAATAAAGTTTCAGCTGGAAGAAGCTAAAAGCAATTAGTAAGATTTCGAGATCTAAAATCTGGTGTCATTAACAGTGATCTTTAAACCAGTGTTGTCTGTAAACACCGATTTGCTTCTCCAATGTACTTTCAGAAATCAAATCACTGGTGTTTTGCTGGTCTGGCCTGAAAGTGACACCAGGGGCACAGATATGTGATAAACTCTTCAGTGATCTCTGAAGCAGGCAAGGAAAGCATTCAATTGTATCCCACTGCACCTAGGTCTTAAAGAATAAACCTAGACAGAACACCCAGCACCAACCTCTACATTTGAAAAGCAAACGGGAAACACAGTCCTGCCGACTCTGCAGCGGTACTCTTCCTAACATCTGACAGCTTGTGACTACAATTCCAGAGCTTTCCCACAGACTGCACAGAAATATCGGAAAAGGAGTAGGTAATTCAATACATTGAATCTTCCCTATTGTAGTTCACGGCTGAAAATCGTCTCAGCGCACTTTTCTCATAAACGTACAAATATCTTAATGGGATAACCACCAAGAAATATAAACTGCATTAATCCCTTCGGTCCTTCGAATTTGCGACTCCATGACCATTCCCCTTTAATACGTGTTATTTAAACGAGATGTGGCTGTGAAACGATTTTTCTTTCTAAAGCGAGCTCCCTTTCATTTTTAGGTGACTCCATGCCGAACACCAGCTGAATAGGAAAGACCAGCATCAGGATGCACTGTCTGCAGAATTCAAATTCAGTGTCTCCAGCTAAAACAGGAATGCAATCTATTCTGCAAGCCTTGGAAACGTGTTTGAAGCTGTAAATTTTAGTCGACATTTTGGAGGAAATTTAGTTCAAATCGTTGTTGTGAGAATTTGCGTTGGCATCATGTGGTCAATCAGCTCACGCACTTTCTGGTGAAGAACTTCATGAACATCACAGTGGTATCGTCAGTGACTGTGGTGTTAAAATCTTGCATTTACTGTAATATTTCATCCCAATATATATGATTTAAAGATTTACTTCAGCTCAAACAGCTTTTTTTTAAGCTAACTGTTACGTATGATTTGATTTTTGCTTATATTTTTTAGCAGTTCATCACTTACCATTTTTGTACGCAGATGTTCCACTATTTTTTTTTGTCCGATGTTCAGCAATGCAGTTTTTTACAGGATCACAGCTATCACGTTATTCGGGAATTACTTGTGATGGTTGATCTGCTATCCCCACAGAATTCTCCTCCTCTCTCTCCATTACTTCAGTCTCGAGAAATCTTTATTTATATTCAGTACCTTGACGTCCTCAGCTTTAAGTGATGGAAATTTCTGCTCCCAAACTCTGCGCCCTCAGTGTGTCTGTCACTCCAAAAACCAGTCTGGTCATTCTTCATTGCACTTCCAGTTCTCTGTTCCTGCAACATTGCTTTCAGTCACTGGCATACATTGATATCCAGAGTCATTTCAGTGTTACAGTTTCCAAATTGGTGGGTCTGTGTACACTGGTAAGAGCGCCAAAGCCATTCTCAATACTGGATTGACTTGTGGCTTTAGAACTCGCTGCCATGCGTGGACCTCGGAGCGCGGTGCAGAAGGAAACAAATAAACAGCATAAATCCTCTTATAAGTCAACAGTTCTCAACCAATCCCTTTTCCAATGGTAAGCTGCTCTTTTATTGTTTCCAACCAACCACACTCAATGTCACATTGATACACATTGCTCTTCATCTACCAAGTATTTGCCCATTTCGGCCGCTTGTCTCAGTCATCCTGGAGCTTTTGAGCATCCTTCTCACCCACTCACAATTCGAAATTGGTTAGTACCATCAGCAGACTTGGCAATTTTGCATTTGATTCCCCCAACCAAACGTTTGACCTATATTCGGAATAGCTGGCACGAAGCCGCGAGCATTGCGATGACCAACGAGCCTTCCATCTCGACACACATCTATTTATTCCTTCTCACTCTTTCCTGTCAGCTCTCCTAATGTAACAGCATGTCCATTTATTAGCCGCCTTCTCAAGTTTTTTTACTTTGTACTCTAGGCTTGGAACTCTAACAAAAATTCTTCCCAAAAATTCAAATTCATTGTCTCTAATGTTTCACCGTAATTTGTCTAGCAGTCGTTTTCTCAATATGTTTCTCACGTCATTTTTTTATGTTAATGTTTTCTATGCACGGTCAATTTCGGTTCCAATATTTTCTTCCAACGAAATTTATTCACTAATTTCATTCTATTTCCCTTTCTCATTTATTCGTGTCCTTTTCTGTGAAGACAGAACTTAAGTTTTTGTGTCATAGTTGTGCTATTAACCTACTCTCCATTCTCCGCTCCCTGGTATCAGACTGTAAGGAAGCCGACCCTTTGAGTGGAACGAACAGCTGCAGTCTATTCAACCTGTCCATTTCCCTTGTAAACGTGTAATTTAATTGCTTACTCTCTCTTTCTGCATAGTGGAGCAGTAACAAAATATCGAGTGACCCATTCCTGCTCCTCCGTCCTATGTTACTATCTTCTATTAATTCCTTAAAACAGTCTACACAGACGTAGATGGAGAACTTTTGCTCCAAATACTGGTCCATAGTTACACAGAATATCATTCACTTCCGCAAGACTGTCACACATGGTTTGGTTTGGGTTGGAAAATGGAATCGGAAAATCCAGGCTGGGTACGTAAGAGGCCTCCCATTTCTTTATACAGATTCTCCCATCAACAACTGGTGTTTCCTTTGTGGGTCATGTTGTAGATCTAGATTCACTGTGAATATCGGCCCCGTATCTCGCCCAGAGACGGCTCACAAAATACGTTTCTCTCACTGACCTGCCATGAAAAGTACAATCATTGATTTCCGAATTAACTACCATGATGACATAAGAAGCAGGAGTGAATAATTCGGAAGCTCACACCATTTTATAAGATCAGTGGTGGCCTACTGATGGCATAAACCCCTGTTTAATGCCCAGCTCTTTACAGCTCTCAACTCCCTGACAGGTCAACAACCCATCTACCTCCCCTTTGAAAACATTCAGTTATCTCGCTCCCCTAAATATTTCGACCTTATAATTGTTGACATTCGCTACCTTCTGTCAGAAGAAAACACTTCATAGACAGACCCCATCACCTATTAACATAAATAAAAGAGGTGAACGCAACTGCTAAGATAAGAGTGAATGACGCTGATATCAAGGTAGTATTTAACTGAGGACAGTATCCTCAAAGGCACTTACATATCCAGTATCTTGTATCCCGAGTTAAAAAAATGCAAGCCTTAAAATTTATCACCTTCTCAGTGTCTGTTTAGAACATAATGAGTGATTGTCCATCGCTGTCAACATTTCAATGTAATCGCCTTTTTTTCTGTCATAGCACTGCAAATTATTCTTCACTCACTCCTTCTGGCAACATTGTCCCATTGGTTAGTCTGGTGAATTTCCTTTACACTGTCTCTGTTGCAATGAGACCAGCTTTTTTACAGGACAGAAAATCTGTTTACAATACCCCAAAAAACTGTCTCAACAACGCTCTCAGGCATGATCATAACAATAATTCATTGCCATCACTTACCCGTCTACACTTCTTTTTGGGACATCAAAGCCCATTCCTTCTCAGTGCATCCCCACTAACATGGAATTTAAACGTTTCTTACATCTGTATGTCAGCATCAATACAGCCAGCACCAGATGTTCCCATGGAGATTAACATCACTCTTGGGAAGAGACTCAATCAGAAAGAATGCACTTGAAACAGGGAATGGCCACAAACCTGAAGGGAAATGAACTGTAGGAAAACGAGAAACTGGCAGAGGAAGAGAGCGAACTTTACTTCTGTTCTGCCCTCACTGGATGTGTGCAGCCCTGGTCAGGCGAGCATGTTGAACTGAGTGACTGGTTCCACAGGATAGGAAAGAGTACAACATATTGCCGTGGGTTTGCAGTGACATGGAAACCTAACCAGGGAAGGATGCCTCATTGCCTTCTCTAAAGTATACAGGACAAGCAGATATCAACAAATTATTATTCTGTGGCTCTTAATTATGAGTCAATGACTTAAACATCATGTACTGTCTCCCCGCCTGAAAGATTCTGTGGAGAAAACATGTTAAACATCCTCAAGTGCAATTCTTCGGTAATAGACACGTGGTTAGAAGGGACATGAAAATGTCGAATGCAGATTTAAAAAGAAGGCTCAAACGATAGTTTATTCAGACATTCCACAAAGCCTAAAGAGGAGACTGGGATATCACGATGGTGTAACTGGGCAGGATTAGTGAGTGGGGATGGTATGGAAATACAAATCTGTGCAAGACAGAAAACATTATGGAGTTTGAGAGCAGTCTGTTTCCTCCTTGCATAATGGTGAATAATTTGTCATGAATCGTTTGCCCATTATAATTCGTAAATAATGGAATGGTTGATTGGAATTGAAAGTTTTGACTTCCTCCTTTCAAATGTTAAATGACATGAGCAGCAATCCAGTTTAACCTGGTGACATAGGCAGTTAAGATTACTTACCAGGAAAACCAATTATAGCGAGGATAGGAAAATAACCAGCTTGAATAACAACCAGTACATCATAAATTCACGATGCTAATGATATCCAAGGCTGAGAAAGCCAGTAAAGACCCTCGGATAAACTTCTGTCCATTGTTGTAACATTCCAGTCTAATGTTCTCAGATTTTGATCCATTGTCATAACATTCCTGTCTAATATTCCGAGAATCTGATCTCTCCTCCCGCTCTCTCTGTTGCTGCTGATCCCTGTTGTTACTGTCAGTGATGCTCCCACTCATACAATGTGATTGCACATTGAATCCAGTATTAAATTAATAGAAGAGGCATACCCTGCAGGGACACATTTAGGATCCACAGAGACTGTTATTAATCACAGTCGCTGAACAAACACCTCCAGTAAACCCCTTTCAATTCAATATTGTCGTAATAAAATTCAAAATAACGTTCAAACTTTACTCATTCTGGATGGGATAAGTGAGGATGACTGAAGAAGTAATGTTAGAGACGGCTGATCCAGTATGTGTAACCGTGCAATCTGCCTTGAATATGGTATTAATTCCAGAAGTTTACCGGAATATAAACATGCTTCTTTGTTCATACATGGAAACATAGACCCTGGAACTATTGATCAGGCATTACAATATCAAAAAAAACATTGAAATAATTTTTATCGTCCATGATCTGAGGATAAAATGTGCCGAGAACAGGTTTGGTTAAAACAGAAAAAAAGGCATGGATATGTTAAGAGGGAATTGTACATAAGAGACAATGGGGAAGGCAAATGCTGGAGAATTCAGTGCAGATAAAGCATGGGGGTGGGAAAAGGCACAGCAGATCAGGCATCATCTGAGCAGCAAGAGAGTTGAGTTTCAAGCAGGACAGTTCTTCAGGACTGGAGAAGAGGAAGGGGTCTGTGAGATAAATGGGGTGGTGAGTATGGGACTGAGGGAACATTAGTAGATCGGTTGGCGACCATTGGAGGGGATCGCGATGGATCTGCGGGGAGCGGGTAGCTGAGAATGAAGAGGAACGGGTAAGTCCCCTCGAGAAGGCGGACCTGAGTTGGAGGGTGGGATCCAGGCTGTGTTTGGGGAAGCGGACGTTGGGAAACGGGTTAATTCAATGTTGAAGTCATTGCTTATCGGCTCCCGAGGCTGTAGATAAGGTGTTCCACGTAGTATCCTGGTAAATCTCTTCTGAACCCTCTCCAGCTTCATAATATCCTTCCTGGAGCAGGACGACAAGAACTGCACGCAATATTACAGAAGAACGTCGTTAATGACCTGCACAATTTCGGCATGTCTTCCCAACTTTGAAACCCAAAGGTCTTAGCAAGGAAGTAACCTTAAATGCTTTGCTTATATATGCCGCATATTGTATTTCGTTAGCAATGAGAAATATCCCCTGTGTCTGGGCATCACATTTTTATTCACAGGTCAGTGAAAGATCGAAGGCCGAAGGGCCTGCACTGCACTGTAATGTTCTAGCTTCTAAGCAATAAGATCTGCTGGGTTACGATATCTCTTCCTCACTGTGTAACTTTCCAGAGACACCTTTCAGTGCTTTGTCTGCACTTCATTCAGTCCAGGCAACTGTACTTCCTCCTCAGAATGTTATCTCTCCACAATGGGGAGTGTAAAACAGAGTCAGTGACAAAGCTGGGATCGCCTACGTTCTGTATGGAAAAACCAAAGGTTATCCTGATCTTTCATTCTCCTGTCACTTGAATGTTGCACTGTGTTCCAAAGGCACGATTTCAGACTCTGGTCTGCTGCAGTGATACTTGAAGGCACAGCTCAAACTGGAAGAATCGCACCTCATTTTCTACTGACAGATTATGTAGTCTTCAGGACCCAGCAGCGAGTTCAATCATTTCACAACCAGTCCGCCTTCTTCCAGATTCTTTCACCACCCACAGGTCCCATTAGTTCCAAAGCCGGATCATTGGACTCGAAACATTAACTCTCCTTTCTCTCCACAGATTTCCAAAAGCGAATGATTTTGTTCATACGTTTTGGCTTTTCTTCAGGTAACGTTCTTCCACTGTAGGCTGCAGGAAGCGTCTGATTACAGGAGATGGTGTTCATGGGAGATGATAAGAATGACAATGGCTGTACCATTCCCGTTGTGAAGGTAGACAAGCCAAGGTGGGGCTGATTATGTAAGTGCAGAGAAGGCTGTGTGAGAAACTGATAAACATGGACCTATTATGAAGAGGATAGATATTGTTGACAGAAATGAGCTTGTTTTGGGGAAGTAATAATAACCAGTGGCACAGATGAAAAGCAAGAGACAAGGGATTAAGAGGAGATTTAGGATAAATGTTTTCACCCAGACAGTGTTATTGATCTGGAATTCACTATATGAAAATGAGGTAAAGCTAAGTGTCAGCAGAACATTTCACCAGTATATAGCCAAACATTTGAATACCCAGAGCACACTTGGATAAGAAGCAGGTACTGGAAATAGTGACAAAGGCAGAGATACGTGGATTGGGAGTCCCAAGTCAAAGGTAACCCTGTGTGCTTAGGTGCATCAGCCCGTGCGGCTATGTGGCGCAATGGTAAGCATATTGGCGTTTTATGTGGTTATTGAAGCTTTTGTAAAAAGGTCGTGTGTTCGAATTCCACCAGAGTCGAGTTTGGTTTGAAACGTGATCAGACCAGACTCGGCTGCTCCTCTGCAAAACCGGTATTATTCGTGCAGAATCCCAACTGTCTGGAAACGGGAAAAATCTACTTTTCACAAATGAACAATTTCGATGTCTGTTGAAGGTAGAGCTCGATAAATATCTGTTAGCCAATAGGCAACACGATGATGTTGATAGGCTGAAAGAAGACATTAATATGCTGGCTCAGCCATGATGAATTTGAATGGCCGGGCCGGGAGGCGTGGCCTCCTCATGTTCCTTCCTGTCTGTGCTGTTTCTGGCCCAGGTTTTTAAACACTAACATAATGAGGACAGTGTGAATCTACATCATCAGTGGCATGGTGGCTCAGTGATTAGTACTGGTGCCCCACAGCAACAGTGCTCCAGATCCGATTCCAAACTTGGGTACTGTCTGGGTGGAGTTTGCACGTTCTCCCCGTGACTGCGTGGATTTGGTCTGGGTACTCCGGTTTCCTCCCGCAATCCAAAAATGAGCAGGTCATGTTAATTGGTCATGCAAAATTACCCGCAGTGTTAGATGCATCAGTCAAAGGGAAATGGGTCTGGGCGGGTTACTCTTCGGAGGTGTGGACTGGTTGGGCCGATGAGCCTGTTTTCGCAATGTAGGGAATGTAATCTAATCTAAACTGAAATTCAATTTGCCCCTGCATAACGTTGCTCCATCTCTCCTATTTATACAAACCATGCCACGTGCCCTTGGATGTAGTAATGCTGAAGATTGTTGACGTCGTGTACAATGTGGGTCACTGTGTCGTATGAACTGTCCAAGGAATTTGGAGAAGTGTCAGTGAATCGAATTCTGTGACGAGTTGAAACTGTTGGAAGGAAAATCCAATGACAGTGGCGATGTAAAATTGTCCGTGATCAACGCAGGAAGGCACGGTAAACTTATATTCAGTAACATCTGTTTTTCACCAGTTTTCTCTGTCTTTTTCCTGAACCTGATGCGACATGATCGATGATCCATTCTCATTACAACCACCTCTAAGCTGATTTTCATTTCAGATCCACAGCAAAAAAATTGAGTAATTGGATTTATGGCCTCAGTAGCAAGATCAGGAGCCGTTGGTCGTCCTCTTTTGTCAGCTCCAGTGAGACGATTGATCAGGTTGCCGTGCTTCTATAACAGATTAGAAGTGTGTGGGCTGCCGAAGTTGCGAGATTGATCCTTGCCAGGCGCTCATTTCACTGATAGTGACCAGGGATGATTGCAATATCAGGCTGAAGAACAGTTCGAGGACCAAATATTACTGTGCAATAAATGGTCTTTGGCCCTTGATGTTGAAAGCAACCCGCGATATTAATCAGAAGTCCAGCTTAACGACATTTCATCATTGTAACTCAAAAGATTATCCCCTGATCATTTAAGAGTCCTGAAAGTTGACGAGTCTACGACTGTTGAATGCAAGGCGTTCTGCACCTTTTCTACTCACTGAGAAAAGAACCTACTTCGCCATCTATCAGTCGCAACTTGAAGCTGTGTGCCCTTCTGCCAACCATTACCATTTGAAGAATAAAGTCCTTCACTGTCCAGCTTCACCAAACCTCTGATCATCTTGTATGTATTTATTAAATCACTTCCCAAACTTCGTATCTCTCTCATAAACAACCTCAAGTCCCTCAGTCTTTCCTCGTAAGACGTTCCCTCCATACAAGACAGCATCGTAGTAAATCTCCTTTGCACCCTTTCAAATGCTTGCACATCCGTCCTATGATGTGGCGACCGGAACTGTACGCAACTTCACAAGTGCAGCCACGCCAGAGAATTTCTGGAGTGCAACATGACCTCATGGCTGTGAAACTCAATCCTTCTCCCAATAAATCTAACATAACGTGCTCCTTCCCAACAAACCTATCAATATGGGTGGTAGCTTTCAGAGTTTTATGCACATTAGCACCAAAATCTCTCTGCTCACCGAAACTTCCAAGAATATGACTTTTAGCCCAGAATTGTTCTTCTTGTTGTTCCTTCCAAAGTGAATGTTCCCACATTAATCTCTGTTTGCGACCTCTGAGCCCAGCTCTGCACATTGTACATGTACCACTGCAACCTGCAGCAGCATTTGACACAGTTGACAACTCCATCAAGCTTCAAGCCATTGGCTAATTTACTGACCCATCATTCTATGCCCTAATCCAGGTTATTTACACAAATGTCAACTGCAGTAGATCAACGAAAAAGCTTCTTGTATACCATTAGTTTCTGAACTCCAGGACAAAGGTTTCCCATCAACTAACCACTCTGTCTTCTTTCAGGTGGCCATTTTTTGATCCAAACAGCTAAATAGCTATCAATCCTATGCCTGCGTAACTTATGCAATAGCCTACCATGGGGAATATTATCAATGCCTTCGTGAAAACCATATCCACCATTTCAATTGCTTCACCCTCATCCAGCTATTTGCTCAAATTCTCAATGAGCTCCATAAGGTTTGTGAAGCACAAACTACTCTTCACAAAATCGAATTGACTATCCCGAATCCACTTCTTCCTTATTAGATAATCATAAATCCTATCTCTCATAATCTTTTCCAAAACTTTACCTTCACCGAAACAAAGACTCATTGTTTTACAATTACCAGAGATTTCTCTACTCCTCATGTTGTAGAAGGGGACAATATTTGCTAAATTTGAGTCTCCTCGCGCTAATCACATAGACACAGACGACACAAAGTTCACAGTTAAAAGTACAGCACTCTCCACCCACGATTCCCAGAGAATCCGAGGATAAATCCCATTAAGCCCAAGGGACAGGTCTATTTTCACATTTTCAAGAATTGCCCAAACAAACTACTTATGACCATCAATTTCGTATATTCCAATAGTTTGCATCTCAATATTCTCCATGACATCATTGTCTAATTTCATTTGTGACACTGTTGAAAAATATTCATTCAGCGCCTTACCTTTCCTCGGTCTTTACGGACAACCTCCCACTACGATTCCGGACAGGTTCTAATCGTATGCCAGTCATTCATTTGTTCCTGAAATGCCAACAAAAAGCTTCAGGGTTTTCCTCCATCCGGCCAGCCAAAGACTTCTCGTGTCCCCTCTTAGATCGACTTAGCTCTCTCTTTGGGTCCTTCCTGGATCATTTCTAATTCTCAAGCACCTGATATGAGCCTGAACATCTCATCTTTACATCATCCTCCTTCTCCCTCTTGACAAGAGATTCAAAATTTTCAGTAGACACAGCTCCCTGACACGACCACATATTCCCTGCATGACGCGTACATACTTATCAAGGGCACGCAGTCGCTCCTCTATGAGTAAGCTCCAGATTTCAGCTGTACCCAACATCTGCAGCTAATTTCTCCATCCAATGCATCCTAACTCTTGCCTAATCACCTTTCTCCCATCAATATCTCTTACCCTACAATATAAACCTGTTCCTATCACAAATGTGCTCACTTCCCTTCAAATCGAACACATGGCTTGCATCATTACCCAATACCAAATCCAATGTGGCTTTGCTTTTTGTTGGCCTGTCTATATGCTGTGTCAGGAAACCCTCCTGCACACATTGGACAAAAGTTCACCGATCAGATTTACTCAAACTATAAATTTTCCAATCAATATTTGGACAGTTAAAGTTCCCCAGAACAACTACCCCGTTATTTTCGCACCTATCCAGAATCATCTTTGCAATCATTTACTCTGTATTTCCGTAACGTATCAGTGGGCTATTGAAAACTCCATTCGCAGGGATCTCCCCTTTACTGAGTCTGATATCAGACCATTCTCGCTCAGTAGACTCTGTAGAGTGCTCATCAAATATCCTTTCTGCTACTGTAATACTGTCCTTGGCTAATCATGCCGCACCTCACCTTCTTTCACCACCTTGCTTGCTCTTACTGAAAAATCGAGACCGCGCCACCAGGAACACCCAGTCCTTTCACTGCTCTATTCATGCCTCTGAAATGGCCACAACTTCGAAATCCCAGTTAACAACCCATGCTATAAGTTATCATACATTATTCCAGATGCTCCTGGCGTTGAAGTAAACACCCTTCAAACCATCTTCATCCTTGCCAGTACACTCTTGCAAACCTGAAAACATAATTATGTCCTCACAACTCAAAACCTCGTGTACAATCGAGCTAAAATTCAGGTTCCCATTCGGCTGCTGAATTCGTTTCCTAATGAGCAGTAGCAAATTATCCCCGCCCCCACCCCGCCGGATATTGGTTCTCCTGTGGTTCAGGTGAAAACCATCCTATTTGTAGAGCTACCATCGACTCCAGAAACAGACAAAATTGTCCAGGTGTCCGAACCCGTCCCCCCTGCACCATCCCAGTAGCCACATTTTTAAAAGCTCTGTGTGTATTCTTTATCTCTGTAGGATGTGTCAGAGGTAACAAATCAGAGAGAACAATTGTTAGATCTGGATCGAAGATGTCACTCTCGCTCCCTGAATTTCTGCCTTACATCCACATACCTTTTCTTATCTATGTTGTTGGTGCATATGTGGACCGTGACTTGGGACTGTTCCCCCTCCCTCTTAAGAATAACAAAAGCATGGTGCGAGACATCACAAACTGTGTGAGTTGGGAGGCAACACACCAAACGTGTGTCCCATACCCACTGAATCTGCAATCTATTCCCATCACTATGAAGTCTCCAAAAATAATGGTATCCTCTCTCCCCTACCATTCTGAGCAAAAGTGTGAAAATATCCGCTTGACTTCTCCTTGCTTAATCACTTGTTTCTTATAACACTTCGTCAGCTTCCCAATATCTCGTTATGCGACTGCAATAAAAATTTGCTTAAACTCCTTTTAGAGGAAAAGCTTTGAAGTTTCCATTTACGAAAGGCATGATGCAGTATTGATACAATTTACTGCCGTTGATTTCAACTCGTATCACAGATTTTCTACATCACTTGGTGAGGAACTCCTTTTCTAACGGCATTCTGCGATCTCCTGAGTGAAGTGATTTCATGATTTATGGCCTTGATACATGAAATTTCGGGCACCAGGCATGAAACGGTTAAAATCGTCCATGATCAAAAGGTTGGAATTCGAGAGAAAGTAGATATCTGAGAGAGTTTTTTTAAAAAAAGAAATAAATTCTTGGTATGGCTCGCTGGCTGGGTTGGCATTTATTGACCATCTCTAATTGTTCTTGATTGGCCTGTGGGACATTACAACGATAGATTCAACGGAGACAGTTTAAAAATTTGAATAAAATGACGAAAACTTTGATAAGTAGCAGAGCAGTGATCGGTGAAGAACCCCTGTTGCGAATACCCCTACGTGCAGCAGAGTTGTTCAAAAACCTCAGGATTGCAACATTGGGTGAACAACCGACAACACCTTCCCTTCCACCATGTGAGAGCCCGTATGGAAAGATAAAGCTGCGAAGGCAGCAGCACATGGCTGGGAAAATGGGCGGTGGTAAAAACCTCTTTCAAATAAGTTACATTAAAACACTGAACAAAGATCAAGTACACGCATGAATTGAGGCAGAGGAAGTTTGACCAGAGTAGAGAGGGAATGTGACAGGACGGATGGAAGTGCATTACGATAGTTTAGTCCAAAGGGATAGAAAAGAGTTTCAGCTGCAGATGAGCTGAGATGTCGAAGAGCCGCACGATATTAATGAGGTGAAGTGTGTCTCCATAGTCATGACGTAACTGGTTCAGACTCTGACAATTATCAAGGAGAATATTGAGTCAGTGGTGAGGCAATGTCTCCACCAATGTGGCCGATTCTGCGCTCCAGCGCATCTCATCCACTTCCAGCAACTTCGTACTCAAGACCCACCCCTCCATCTATGAAAAATGCAGAATCTCCCGGTCATCAACTTCCACCCCACCAAACTCCGTTGACATCATATCATTCTCCGCCATTTCCCAATTTTCAAATGGACGCAATCAGCAGAGATGTATTTCCCTCCACGCCTCTAGTCGCTTTCTGTGAAGAACATTCCCTCCGTGACTCCCTTGTCAGGTCAACGTCACCCACCAAACCATCCTCCACTCGAGGCACCTTCCCATTCCATCACAGGAATTGCAAATTCCACCCACACCTCCGCCTTCAACTCCGTCCAAAGACTCAAAGGATTCTTCCACATCCATCAGAGTTTTTCCTGCAATTCCACACATGACATTTACTCTGTGCATTGCTCCCAATGCAATCTTCCCTACATTTGGGAGACAGAGTGTCGAATTGCAGAGCGCTTCAGAGAACATCTCCGGGGCACCCACCCCAAATGACATATCTGCCCTGTGGCTGAACACTTCGACTCTCCCTCCCACTCAGGCAAGTACATGCAGGTCCTGGGCATCCACCATCGCTCCACCTTTACCACCCGACGCCAGGAGGAAGAAGGCCTCATCTTTCACATAGGGACCCTCCAACCACACGCACCAATGTGGACTTCAATATATTTCTCATTTCCCTCCTCCCATCTCATTCCAGTTCTTATGTTCCAATTTGGCACCGATCTCATGATCTTTCCTATCTGTCCAGCTTCCTTCTCGCCGATCCGCTCCACCCTGCTCTCCGACCTGTCACCATTACCACCACTTCAACCCACCTATCACACTCTTAGCTACCATGCCTCCTCCTATTTGTCTCTCTACCGCCTTGGCTCACAAGCCTCATTTCAAGTGATGGGCTCTTGCTTAAAACGTCGATTCCCCTGCTCCTTGGATGCTGGCTGCCCTGCTGTGCTTTACCAAGACCACACTCTCTACTCAGTGGCAAGGCAGTGGGTTTGTGATGGGGATTGAAGACAGAGGCCTCACTTTCCATGATTCAATTGGAGGAAATGTCTGCTCCAACGGACAGGATGTCAGAAAACTCCGGACAGTGTTTGAGCTCGAGTGAACAGGGAGTTGATGGTGTTCACATCCACCTGTTGACCTGCAACTTCTCAGTAGTGGAGCGTGTGTTTGTGAAAGATTCTGGCAGAATTCCAGTCAAATTGTTGGTGTCTAAACCCCTTAACTTCATTCCCTATCTTCAGGCACAATCCAGAGTCTGTGAGAGACTCTTTATCACTCTCTTGATTTTTAAAAATATACAACATCGATTTCGGAGCATATGAGAAGGGGAAGCTTTAAAGAAAAAACTATCACTCCACCATGATCTGATCAAATCGCGCATTTTATCCCAGATAGAACTTGATCAGAGATAGAACATGGAATGAAAAGGCTCCAGTTACAGTGGGAGAGAGTCGTTCACTTCTTGTGTGTGTGGACAACGCTTCTGCTATCATCAGAGCTCACAATCTACAACTGCAGTCATATTTAGGTGAGACTGTAGACATGTGAGGATTCATTTCTCCATCTGACTTTGAACCCCACGAAAGCAATTATATCAGGAACAATCTCTCTCTGTGTGAAAGCATACACTTATTCTCTGACCTGCTGTGACCTCTGTTCGATCACAATGAGGAGAAATCATCTCAATGTCTGGATTGCGAAAAATGCTTTAAAACGTCCGTTGATTGGATTATCCAACACAATATTCATACTACTGACAAACCCTTTATCTGTCCAGACTTTGGAAAATATTATCAGACCTCTCTGCAGTTAATGCATGGGAAATGTGCTCACACGAATGAAAGTCCTTTAAAACGTCTGGGGACCTGACGTCCGATCCACGTGCTCACCCGGAGGACAGACATCTTCAATTCCACACCTGTAGAACGTGCTGCAAATGTCCGAGCGACGTGAAGTCCCATCAACAGGTCTTTTCAACGCCCAGAGTGGGAGGTGCTGCAAATGTTCCTGGGGCTGACATGACATCAACGTGTTCACAAAGAAGAGACCTTTTAAATGCTCAGACTGTGGAAATCACTATACAAGATCCTTGGGATCGTTTTATCATGAACGTCTTCAAATTGAGGAAAGACCTATCAAATATCTAATGTGTGGGATGTGCTCCCAGTCTCTGCAGGACTGAACTTCCATCGATATTTTTACAAGATGAGAGTCATTTCAACGGTTTTCATTGTGGGACTACGTTCAGGCGATTATCTCAACTCTCAGTACACCAGCGAGTTTGCACTGGGCAGAACGTACTTACCTGCTTCATTTGAGACAAACTGTTAGCTCACTCATTGACCCTGCTGGGAGAGCAGAGGGATCCACTGGGGGAAGGAATTCACTCTCTCATCGAGCCTGCTGAGACAGCGCAAGTTCACATATCTCAACTGCGAATGGATTTGTTTTTCATGACATTCAGGACTGAAAGCAAAGTTTTAGTATTTTAGATACATGTCAAACACATCAATTTTGGATTTAATAATGCATGAGAAGTCAATGTAAGGATGGGATTATGTAGTACTTGAAGCATAAGAATAGGTTCTCAAGGATAAATATATTAGAATTTTATGAGGCGATAATGAGCAAGTGAGAAAACGTCTATTTTGTGAATGTGATCAGCTTGAATTTCCAGCAGGCATTTGTCAAGGTGCAGTATCGGAAGCTGCGAAGTAAGAATCTCTGGTATTCGGGGCAAAGTATTGGCATGGCTTGAGTTTTGGTTGACAGGCAGAAGGCAGACAGTTGGGAGTAGGGGACTTTTTCCAGAATTGTTGGTCCATTTGCAGAATCCACAATGACAGGTGGAAGCACACATCGCATTAAGGAGGCGGACAGGCTGCAGAATGACGTGGACGGGCTGAGTGGTTGGATAAAAAATGTTGCAGATAGAACACTGTGTGAAAATGCGTGAGGTCATAAAGTGATGGAATGATTAGAGGCCTCGACCATTGTGTGACGGGGAAAGCCTTCAGAGATCTATAATTTCATGGCACTTGAGAGATCTAGTTGAGGTTTCTGTTATATTTAACATGCAGGTTCTGTTGGCTGTTAGGAGGGTAAATTCAATGTCAGCAATCAATCACGCCAGTTAAAAACCAACCACAGAGGTTTGCAACAGACACGATAAGAGGCTCTCGTCAGATGTATTTGGTTAATCAGGAGTAGCTTTTGGACCCATGTCTAAGGGAAGATATATTATGAGTGGTGGATAGGAGGTTTAAAGTGGCTGACTCAGTGGTGAACACTGCTGTCTTCCAGCCTCAGCGACACTGGTTCAATTTCATCTTTTGGCGACTGTCTGCACTTGTACATTCTTTCCGTGTCTGCCTGGGTTTCCTCAACATTGGAAACATATGACGTCATTTGGCCATGGGAAATGCAGAGTGACAGGAATCGGGTAGAGGTGTGAGTTTGAGTAAAATGATCTTCGCATGTTTCATGTGTTCTTCTTGGGCTGAATTGCCTGTTCCCACATTGTCGGGATTCTATTAGAACAATGTTGATCTCAGGGATGAAGGACCTGTCGTCTCAGAACTTAGTTTTTTTTTAAAAAATCACAGTTTCCATGTAAACATGCGGTCTCAAGTCAATCCCTTGAACAATATAAGGCGTGAAGGAGCATTCTTCAAAGGAAATCATGAAGACAATTTGAGCATATTAGATCGCTTTAGCGCACAAAGTTAAGGATGATCGAGAGAGATTTTATAATTACATTCAGAGCAGGAGACCAAATAGGATCACTGAAAGATGTAAGATCTGACATTTGTCTTGGACGTCAGCAGATGGGAGAGATATTAAAAGTTCATTTCGCATTAGTTTATACCATGGAGAGCAAAATGGCGGCTACAAACATTGATGTTTTAAAAGTAGTTCACATTGAAAAGAGGAAGTTCTGGAGGACTTGGAAAATATAAAGTTGGATATTTCTCTGGGATCTGATCTCGTGCACCCAGGGCTTTGTTGCAAATCAGGGAAATAGATGTTGGGCCCTTGTTGGAAATATTTGCATCATCTATTACTGTGAGTGATGTGCCGAATAATTTGGGGGCGGGTTTGTTGAGGAAGGGATGAATGGAGAAAACTGAAAACCATAGACCTGCGAGGCTGGCTAAGCTCGTGGCAAAGTTGTTGGAAGCAATTCTGAATGATAGGATTTATAAGCATTTTGAGAGACGAGTAATGAATAGGGAAAATCCATATGGTTTTGTGCGATGTAATTTGTGTCTCACAAACATGGTTGGTTGTTTTGAGGACGTAACCAATAATATTGATGAGGACTGAGTTGTCTGCATTGTTCAGTTGGACTTTAATAAATCCTTTTAAAAGGTTCCACATGGTCGATTAATTTTTAAAGTTCGATCACATCAAATTCAAGGTGAGCATTCCGATAAGATATAAAATTAATTTAATGGTAGTTGGATGGGAATGGTGGTGGAGGGTCGTTCTCAGACTGGAAGACTTTGACCAGCTGCGTTACACAGGGATAAATGCTGAGCCTACTTCCGTTTTACATTCATACAAATTATTTAGATTAAAATACATGGTCAGTGAGGTTTCAGATGACATCAGGGTTGGGAGTAGAGTGGACAGTACAAAAGGTCATGTCAGATTTTAAAAAAGGGTTTCTTGTCAGATCAGTTTCTCTCTGTCTTCGAAATTTAAAAACGTGGGAGAAAAGGATCATTCGTCCACCGTGCAGCGCAAGTCATCAGACGTCCATGTATTCTAGTCCCAGTTTGTAGCATTTGGCCCATAAGCGGACGTGTGTTGATGTTTCCAGGGCAAATGTCAATGATATTCTTTCTGTGATCTTAAATGACACAACAATGGGACTGAAAATTGACATGGTCATACTGCGTTGTAACCCCGTTGAGGAACTTATTCTCATGTTCACTCACACAGGCAGACACACCAGCACATTCCCGACAGAGACTGAAGCCTCAGCGTTATGTGTTTCAAGTCTGCAAGTTTCTCTGGAAAACAAAGCTTCACGTGCAACACTAGCCAATTCCACAGAAAATGTGAACCGTTGCTGTGAGCTGGGGTATGAAATAGAAACTGAGTTGAAATAGTCCAACGCACTGCTCGTGTGTAACTTTAAATTTCCAAATTCCACCCAAACAGTCCCTGCGACTCCTGGGATCTGACAAGATACCGTTCAGAAGACATTTACCACTATAAACAATCGACACACGCAAATTCGAAGCGCTTTCAAGTCTCGTCTCTTCCTGTTTTTGTCCCTGCCACACTTCCAACTTCCTCTGATCATCCAACTCCGTGCTCAATGAGCTGCTTGATACAAACAGAGACAGATAATGCAGGCATTCATTATCTCGAAAGCAGAACCAGGAAATATAAGACACAACGGCTTGCACACTGCTGGAAAATGTGACACAACGATGTTATCATCTTGATTATCTGTGGACTGATTCCAGGAATGTGCACCATACCAGTTATTACCAATGGAAATTTCCCAATGGATGCCGTGACTGACAGACAGATCAGGAGAGAGTTGTTCAAACCCTTCAACGCTCTGGGACATTTTGTAATTTCCTGTTACTTCCCAAATGAGGTCCCCACAAATGGTCATGGTGATCACTAGCACAGAAAATGTGCTTTGGCCCACCAGGAAAGCTCCAGTTCCACGTCATTTCCTCACTGTTCTTTTCTCGTTTTGCAGCACTTGTCGCAGAGGTGCAAATGAAGTCAGTAATGGAAGTGTACAATTAAATGGGTCTCACATCTTCTGAAAGATTCTGCTTGTTCAACCTTGAAAAGCGATGGTTCCAGATTCCCAACATTCCTAATCTGGGTTATGTGCGTTTTTACCGATTCAGTGTTTCGAATCTCAAACAGGAAAGCAAAGAACACACTCTCTTCCAGTTTAGTCGCGGCTCTCAATTACAGTCAGCAAGATGTGAAACTGCAAGAGAAAACCTTATTGTATTAAAACTCATCACATTACCCACGTGGCAGCAACTGCAGAAGCACACGGCTGAACTGGTGTGCCAGTTCTCTCTCCCTGTGGAGCTGAGGGATAGTGAACCATTGTTAGGTTTGTTTCCATCCAATCAGTACAGCTTCGACAGTGTTGAACGTCGGGTAATCTATGGTCTGTGTGACCCATCCCTATAGTTGGAATGGATATTAAGTTAAAATCAGAAGCAGATATATCAGAGAAACTAAACACGTCTGGCAGCATCTGCGGAATGAGAAACTGAGACAACGATTCAGAACTTCTTCCAAGGTTTGTTAGACCTCTGTTTTCTCCCACAGTTACTGCAAACCGGCTGAGTTTCTGCAGCAGTTTCTGCTTTTGTTTCTGATTCAGGGCATCCCCAGCCGCTTGGTAGCCACAAAAACAATACAGAAACGCTTTTATGGTTCCTCACTGGGTAAGGTGTCCGTTTGGGGAACACATCCCTGACCACATTAAAAACACAAAACTATGCAGCAAAGGAAACAGATGGAGTAAGTACAGCGACCAATCCATCCATGAGTGGGTGCAACCCAACACCCTCTCGATTAACTGCCGAACGCGCTAACCCATGGCACCACAGAGACTGGGGAATGAGCTTCTTGTAGCATCTCATAAAGCAGGCGGTTAGTGGAGCCAAGCTTTTGCATGGCCTTCGCAGAATAACAATGCCATCTATCGGTTTTGCTTTTCCATTCTAAAGTCTGGACCATTAATTTTGGAAACTAGAGAACAGTCTGATCCCACACTCTGATGGCACCTCCATGTCACTCGGAACCAGCTGTCCTACAACTGGGACCGTCTTCCTTCGAAAATTTCAGTGCCTTTTCTGTTCCGATGTTTTCTCACTGTCCCGGAGCTGGGATGACTTTTGAATTTCTGACGTGCAAAAACGGGAGTTCATTCAATGTTTCAGATTCGTTCTTATCCAGAAAATATCAGAGTCAATGTATCGGCCTCTTAAAGCATGGGAAGGTGTCGGGACTGTCTCTGCTCAGTCGGACAGTTCACCCTTCATTCTCCTCTGAATCCGCTACCCAAGGAAAGTCTAAAGATTCACAAAGCTGGAGAATGGAATTTCTGTTTGCCTCTTGATGATTTTTCCACTTTCCACTTCGCAACATTTTCCCAGCATAGAACATAGAGCATCGAAGAATACAGCGCAGTACAGGCCCTTCGGCCCTTGATGTTGCCCCGATCCAAGCCCACCTAACCTATACTAGCCCACTATCCTCCATATGCCGATCCAATGCCCGCTTAAATGCCCATAATGAGGGAGAGTCCACCACTGCTACTGGCAGGGCATTCCATGAACTCACGACTCGCTGAGGAAAGAACCTACCCCAAACATCTGTCCTATACCTACACCCCCCCTTAATTTAAAGCAATGCCCCCTTGTAATAGCTGACTCCATACGTGGAAAAAGATTCTCACTGTCGACCCTATCTAAACCCCTAATCATCTTGTACACATCTATCAAGTCACCCCTAAAACGTCTTTTCTCCAATGAAAACAACCCCAAGTCCCTCAGCCTTTCCTCATACGATCTTCCTACCATACCAGGCAACATTCTGGTAAACCTCCTCTGCTCCCGTTCCAGTGCCTCCACATCCTTCCTATAGTATGGCGACGAAAACTGCACACAATACTCCAGATGTGGCAGCACCAGAGTCTTATACAACTGCACCTTGACCTCAGGACTCCGGAACTCAATTCCTCTACCAATAAAAACTAGTACGCCATATGCCTTCTTCACTGCACTATTTACCTGGGTGGCAACTTTCAAAGATCTGTGTACATGGACACCAAGATCCCTCTGCTCATCCACACTACCAAGTATCCGACCATTAGCCCAGTACCCCATCTTTTTGTCACTCTTACCAAAGTGAATCACCTCACACTTAGCTACATTGAACTCCATTTGCCACCTTTCTGCCCAGTTCTGCAGCTTATCTATATCCCGCTGGAACCTGCCATATCCTTCCTCACTGTCTACAGCTCCTCCGACTTTCGTATCATCCGCAAACTTGCTCACCCAACCTTCTAGCCCCTCCTCCAGGTCATTTATAAAAATGACAAACAGCAATGGTCCCAAAACAGATCCTTGCGGAACACCGCTAGTGACGGCACTCCAAGATGATCCTTTGCAATCAACTACTACCCTCTGTCTTCTTCCAGCCAGCCAAATCCTAATCCAAACCTCCAACCTACCCCCAATGCCATACCCCCGTATTTTTTGCAGTAGTCGACCATGGGGAACCTTATCAAACGCCTTACTAAAATCCATATACACCACATCTCCCGTTTTCCCCTCGTCCACCCCCTTAGTCACCTTCTCAAAGAATTCAATAAGGTTTGAGAGGCACGACATGCCCTTCACAAAACCATGCTGACTATCCTTGATCACATTATTCCTATCCAGATGTTCATAAATCCTATCCCTTACAATTCTCTCTAAGATTTTGCCCACAACAGAAGTGAGACTCACTGGCCTATTGTTACTAGGGTTCTTCCTACTCCCCTTCTTGAACAAGGGAACCACATTTGCTATCCACCAGTCTTCTGGCACTATTCCTGTAGACAATGAGGACATAAAAATTAAGGCCAATGGCTCTGCAATCTCCTCCCTTGCTTCCCAGAGAATCCTAGGATAAATGCCATCAGGCTCAGGGGCTTATCTATATTCACCCTTTCCAGAATTTCCAACACCTCTTCTCTGCATACTTCAAAGCCATCCATTCTACTTAATTGTGACTCAGTATTCACATCGACAACAATGTCCTGTTCCTGATTGAAAAGTATTCATTCAGTGTCTCCAAATCACGTCTGCACTGTTTTGATAGCTGTCATATCATTTCTATCATGTGAATTGCAGAATTGTAATCAATACACTATCGGCAACTGAATGATGATATGAAACAAATGTGCAGAAATCACCGAAATTGGTCTTTTCCAATAAAGTCTCTTCACCTCGATTCGGAACAGAGCCTTTTTCGTGAACCTGAAGCTCCAATACTCTCTGGTCCATTCAAATAAATCACTATACGTGAGGATTGATCATGCAACTACCTTATCTGAGTGCATTAAGTGGTTTGTAGGTCCTGATGGTGATATTGGGGCACGTTCACCGAGCAACAGTGACTTAATGGTGTCAACGTGAAAGTGAGTGTTAGACGGTGGAATGCATCAGTGACATGGTAGGACTGACAGAAAGGGGGGATAGTGTTTGTGAAAGAGAGAGAAGTCTCCAATATTGGGTGAATTGGAATCCTGATATATATAAATCGCAATGACGACTGAGAACAGACTGAAGGAATAAAATGCCTTGGAGATGATTTTCCAGTTAAAAATGGCTTGATTCATTTCGTTGTTTGTTTCACACAGGTTACGTTGCATAACATGGAACAAAGGTGCCATGCCATTACTCGGAAATGAACGGAGTTTGCTGCAGTCACAACACAGAGTACGAACCACTATATGACCATGTGAAAAAAAAAAACACGATATAAAAAGCAAAAAAACGCAATGGCAGAGGTAGGTGAGGAACATCACTGCATGAACAACACGAAATCTTTTCACATACTGGAATGAGGTGTGGATACTGAGATTGAGTTGCAACCTTTTCTTCAATATCCCCATAAACTGTGGATATTCGATCATTGAGAATGTTGAAGACTGAATCCGATAGGTTCCTACAAAAGATGAAATGTACAGGCGATAATTCACGGTATTGTCGAAATGTAGTTTTCAGTAACACCGAAGTTTCACATCGTTATTTTATCAGTTCCACGAGACAAGAGAGTAAATATTGTTCACACTCACATCACACCGGTTCCCAGGTTTGGAATCAGAGAAACTGAGTGGCGAAGAGGCGATGATCTAATCGGAAGTGGGGAGTGGAGTGAATGCTTGTTTCTACTCTGTTGTCCGGTGATGAAATCCATGAAAACACAGTACTTGTATGAAAGCATAGGGCCGATGAAACGCTGAGGCTGGAAGCTCCAACCTCAGCTGGAGAAACTACTGTTCACATGGAGAAGGGAGCATTGAGACATCAGGCTGGGAGGTCTAACATCACCTGGAGATGCTTGAATTGATATGGCACAGGGAGCACTGGGTTGGCGGGTAAGATCCTGAACTATTTTAATCAGAATTGAAATAGCTCCTGGCAGCACACATGATTATGGATTGAGAGAGGATTTGCCCCAGGGAATTGTCTCAATTGTAAATAAACATTTTGCAAAGATTGAGCACGTGTACAGTGAGAAAAATGAATTAATGATGTCGCTCTCTGACATTTCTTGTATGTCTGACTCAACAGTCGGTCCTTTCGAGAAGGGTTTTTAAAATCTTTATTTTTCAGACTATTCAATTTCCTGCAAGCTTGTTCAGGTCATTAAAGTAATCTAAAAATCCGAACATTAAAGGAGATATATGATGTTGTGATTCGGCATGAGTTTCCCTAGAATAATGGAGGAACAACAGGAGAAAGAAGGTGGAATATTGTCAGATAGGCGATAATCAAATTCAATATCTTGGCAGACAGAGGGTGAAAGGAAGCTTCATGTGGACAAATGTGTTTTCTTTGCCAGTGAAACTGACCACGTCACAAAGTAGTGACGGCATCAGTGACAGGATTCCTTTCGAAGCCTCGGGTCAATTAATCACCCCAAGAACATTAGTGTCAATGTGACGGATTCTGACAGAAGGGGAAGATGCCTGGATAGTCCCTTCTCTGTCGGTCATTTCAGCCTTTGTTATCCATCAATTCCGTTTCCAAAGGAGTTTCTGAGGATTTTGAAACTTGAGATTGGGTATTTGTTTGGTCTCCTTGCCATTCCCTGGAGCTGCAGTAATTGAGCAGCTAGGTTTGGTAAATACAAAGTAGTAAGAACAAACTATTTCAGATTCCACTTCTGTGGTGACCATGGTATACTCAGGGGATTTATGGAAGGGATTTTTGCACTTGCATATCAGGAATTAAATCCACATCTTAGCCTCACAGCAACTCGTCATCAGTTTGATAAAGCCGAAAGGCCTTGCTGTCGAGCCAAACAGGATTCCAACCTACAAACTCCTGACCCGTATACAGTTGCATTACCCATTGCGCCACTAGCCAGGACATTACGGCATGTATCCAGGCTGCAAAGCAGTGTTGTCAACACTAATATGAACAACAACGTTAATGTTCACAAGTTGAATAACCAACAAAGATAATCACCGTCACTGCTTCACATCAATGGCCCCCACTTTTTGAAGCAACAGACGCAAAGGAAAAACGTCTGCCCCCATGAAGCTGACATTCACCAGATATCTGCGCTAGCATTCAATGCGATCACTTTTAATCTGATAAATTTCAACTCTAGTTTCCTGTTTTTCGTCTATAAAACGAGGTAAAGTCGAGTGTAATCACAATGGATGTCCCCGTTAATTTTCGTAGCTTTAGGTTACTTTAACGATCTGTGCGACTTCGCAGGAAATTCAATAATATGAAACAAGCTAAAACTCGCTTCTGTAAATTTAACTCAGTGCAGAGTCAGCCATATGAGAAAGGTCACAGAGCATAAAAAAATGCCCCTATTTCTCTCTGCACAGATTTGGTTCCCTACAAACTGGAAACAGGCCATTTGGACAATCAAGTGCACACTGACTGTTCAAAGAGGAACCCACAAGATTCAATCCCCTCTGAGTAATGCACCTCACAGTATCGGCAATTTAACATGGTCATTGCAACTGACCATTTTATATTGTGAGAGGAAACCAGAGAACCCGGAGGAAACCCGCAAATATTCAAGGAGCATGTTCATACTCCACAGAGATAGTCGCCCAGTGCTGGAATCAAACCCGATCAAAGGCGCTTTGAGAGTGCAGAGATAAACACTGAACTCCTCCACGAGTAGAACGTTTGCAGGATTTCTCTTTATAACTGAGACATTTACCTTAGGAAGCATATCCCCACAGTCCTCAAATATGTGTCCTGCTAAAAACTATTTCACTTCAGATTAAGATAGCTGAGCATCCTTTCCCTCAGCCAGATGTCCTAATGCTTCCTGCTTCATGTCAATAGAAATTGCTTCAGGTGTGTTTGAATATCCAAACATGATGTCCAAATGTTCCCTGCTCCATGCCAATAAGAGCGGCACTTGGTGAGGTTGGAGCTTACAGCCTGATGTCCCAATGCTTCCTTCTCAATATCAATAAAAATTGCAGCAAGTGAGTTTGGAGCTCCCGGCCTGATGTTCCAATAATTCCTGCTGCTCCATGTCAAAACGTTGGTCCAGGTGTGGTTCAATCCCCCAGCCTAATGTCACAATTCTCCCTGCTCGACAGCAATTCAAGGTGCTCCGGGTGAGGTTGGAGATTCGAGTCTCAGCATTTCACGCACCTCTGTACCGTCAGAGAAGGACCTGGCCCTCATCGATCACATCGCTGGTGGTCTTTTCCATCCCCATTTCAAGCTGGATCTTCAGGGTGCACCACTCGCGATAGCCTCACACACCCACTCGCCTATTTATCTGGATGTAGGTTTGCTCACTGAGCTGGAATGTTCATTTCCTGACGTTTCTTCAACCTACGAGGTAACATCTTCATTGGGTCTTCCAGCGAAGGGCTGTTGCTGATTCCTGCTTTGTATTTATATTTTTCTTTGTTCGAGGTGAAAATAACGTGATTTTATTTCGTTATTTTCTCTCTCTCTCTCTCTCTCTCTCTCTCTCTCTCTTTCTCTCTCTTTCTCTCTCTCTCTCTCTCTCTCTCTCTCTCTCTCTCTCTCTCTCTCTCTCTCTCTCTCTCTCCTGAGTCGTTTAACTCCTCTTGTTGATGACTGAATCAAAGAAGTGTTTCACCGGAGCTGCATGTGCCTCCGTTTCCTATTCCTCCATGTTTAGACGTTGCTGACATGAAGGAAATAAAATTGATGCGAAGTCATTTGTAAAGAATTCTAGTATTTCCTCATTTTCTGTTCCATCATGGCTTAGATTTCAGAGCGAAGATATAAGAGTGTGAGTCAAGCAGTTCATCTGAGGAAGTAGATCTCTTCATTCCTGTTGCTGACCGAATAAAACGGCAAATGTGCCCTGTGTTGAAAAACTCGAAAACGTGAATTTGTGCAAATCATGAGTAAGGTTTTCTGGTTTTTGTTCACAAAGGTTGAGAAACGGCAGACAACGTCCAAGTCAGGCATTTCTTACTCTAGATTTGAATTCAGTTGACAGAAACCATGCATCGGTATCCAGTGTTTGCTGTGACATCAGCAATTGAGATTTCCCCTTCACACTGAACTCGGCCACCTTCGCATGTAAAGCAAATGCAGTATGACAATCACATCACAATCTAGAAGCCTGTCGCCCATAAGGAAGAAACAGCAATGTTTCTGCCCGTCTCTGAACAAGGCCACTTTCACAGAAGCTGACACTTCTTCTCGACAGAAAGCATCAGGGCTCGCCGGCTGCTCTCTTAAAAATACTTACCGCCTGTGGTGGAAAATTCCGTGCATATTCAGAACAAGGAAGAATAGATGTCGAATAAAATCGTAGACAACAATTAATTGGACTTGTATTCGCTTTCACCACAGCGGAGGAATGGGCTGGGCCATTCAATGGAAAGTTTACTTGCAAGATCAGCAAGCAATAAGATCCAGCCATGTTCAGAAACTAGCCTATCATTTTTTTGTACTCGACAACTGGAAACAGGGATACTTCAGTTTGGAGGAGAACGTGATAACCGTTCCCCCACAGAAACACAGCGGGGACAGTGACCCGATTTAACTGACCCCGCCCTCACCACCACAACCCAAGCGGTAATTGCTTTTCTCACGAGTGATCGTGTTTGCTGCGCTGGCATCATACCAAACTCGGTCACACACAGAGACATTGCAACAAGCTGCCAATACATATGGAGGGGGCCGGGTTCAGACCACGTTGGAAACCACAATGGATCCTAAAAGCATGTAGAGTAAGCATTGCAGAGAGAATGCTGTAGATTGGTGTTGAGACTCACATCTGCCATCATCACATGGTAGAACAGACGACTTGGACTGAAAAGCCTCTGCGGCCTCCTCTACCTTCTGGTCTCTGGCTATCAGGTACGGAAGGAGACAGAAACAGAATTATTTATTCAGTTCGAGGACCTCACGTCAGAGCTACTAAACATGTTGAGATGGGATATGTCTGTAACAAATCTTGAGATTGTCAAAATGGCCATAGAGTAAATAATAAAAGAGAAGCTAAGGATAAAGTTGGAAGTCAGGAGATATTCAATAGAAAGGGAGGGGGCAGAAAGGCAGAGGGAGATGGACATGAAATAACTGCAGACAGACCTGCTGATATTTTATGGCAAATTCTATGTTTGTCACAGAAACAGAAAATGGGAGAGTTATCCTCGACTAATCAGCTCTCCCTGCTCTTGGAATGTTTGACTGACTCGCTCCCACAGATCACTTTCGTCCAGCACTGAATACTCACAACACTACTCAACCCCAATCCCATACCATTTACCAAGAATAAGCTGTTTGTTGCATCAACCCGCATAGGCACACAAGAAGATCATTTTCCATGTGAGTTGCGAAACATTCAGTGAAAGTTCCCTATGTTTTCCATCAGAATCTTCTGAATCAGATAATTTCATTTCAGCACCATTTGAAATGGAGCCATCACTGATATTCCCCACAGCAAGTGGCCATTTTAATGCACGGTGGAGTGGAACCTATACCTTTGAAAGGGACATCATGCATCGTACATTTACCTACACTGATCGATTTGTCTTGGCAACTTGCAGTGAATTGAAGAGACTTTTCCCTCAGAAACGGACGTGTCAACGAAAGAATGAGAGTGCCCACAGTGAAAGTTGAATGAAGAACTGGGATCCAGTACGAAAATGAAAGCACCCATTGTGCAACGACCCAGAGATCAGCAGTCGCAAACACTCAAATTAAAACTGCCAGAATACGCGTAGCCCTTTCGTATACAAGTGCGGACAGTAGTGGAGTTGTGATATCGACAGCAGTGAGGTTTAAACCCACAGCTCGATAGAGACTGATGGTTCGATCCAGCGCCACAGACCGCTGGGCCACGCTACCCCACGAAAGAAGCCCACCAAATCTGTCATGACTGGTATTTTAGCATCCTGATCCCCCATACACCCTCCCCTCAGTAATGCATGTTGTTTGAAAGTGGGTTAGATCAATTGTGTGGACGGTTGATTTATGAATCATGGTAACACCAGTTAAGGTCGCCGCGCCAGCTAAGGTCGCCCTGAAAGTCTCAGCTTTTTATGCTTGCCCCTTGCTTGAAGCTTAGTGACTCTTAGAGTAAAGCACCATCTGTCGTCTCTGTCTCACAAGTGAGGCAATTGTCTCATTGTCTCTGGGGCTCCGGCAACTTTTATTAGATAACTTTATTTGTGTAATGAAAAGGGAATATTTGGCAATTTAGCTGTCAGAGATCTCTTGTGGGATAATGAAGAATGCAATGATAGAACTCTTCATTAAGATAGGGATTGAGAGAGTTGATTCTGAGTGGAGGGGATAAAATCTAAATAGAGTAAATCACGATGGCAGAAGGAGGAAAAGGTTACAATAAATTGCGGAACATAACTTAACTGCATGACAAACATCTATCGAGCCTTCTCAAGTCTTTTTAAATCTTCCTCCTCTCACATTAAAAGTTTACTCACTAATTTTGAAATCCGTCATCCAAGGTAAAATGACTCTGCCATTTACGTTGTCTATACCGTTCAACACTTTATAAACTGCTCTAAGGTCACCGCTCAATCTCGTACACCCCACTGAAAACGAGTCCCAGTCTTTCCAGCTGCTCCATCAAATACAAAATCTCCATTCCCAACAAAAACCTGACATATCTTTACTGCACCTTCCCCAGCTTAATAATATTCATCCTCAAGATTACGACTCCTGGCAATGCCTCACCAACGCCCTGTGTAACCACAAGATGACGTACCAACTCCTATTCTCAACGGACTGAGCACCATAAACATCTCCTTTACCAACCGATCTACGTGTCATGCAAACTTCAAATAATTATGCGCCTGAACCCCTTGGTATTCTATTGGACAACATCACCCAAATGCACACTATTAATTGTCCAAGTATTGATTATCGCATTTATCCTAATTAAACACAGCCTGCTGATCCTTCGTCGAGTCACATATTGATCTTTGTCATCTCAGACAATTTTCTTCACAGTCGACTCTGCCACCAATTTTGCTGGCATCTACAAAATTACTTCCCATGCTTGGCATATTTTCATTTAAATAACTTATATAAAACGGACGAGCAGAAGTGGACCCAGCACCGATCCCTGTCATTGACTGTTGCGAACAATCCTCCATTCTGAAAAAGAATCAACCGTCACATTCCGTGTCTGTCTCATGCTATCAGATCAATTTTATATCCAACTGGAAAGCTCACCCTGATTCACATGTGACATAACTGGAAGCATAAATCTACCATGTGGAACCTTGTTAAAGGAATTACCAATGTCCAAGTGAAAAATGTCTTACGGCTCTGCCCTCATAAATCTTCTCAGTTATTTTCACATAAATACAATCATGTTTGTGAGACTCAATTTCCCTCACCCAAAACCATGCGGAACATATTTTTTTTAAACTCAGAATGCGAAAAGGTCCTGTCTTTTAGAATCACTTCGATAACTTACCCACCATCAGGGCGGCACGGTGGCACAGGGGGTAGCACTGCTGCCTCACAGCGCCAGAGACCTGGGTTCAATTCCCGCCTCAGGCGACTGACTGTGTGGATTTGCACGTTCTCCCCCGTGTCTGCGTGGGTTTTCTCCGAGTGCTCCGGTTTCCTCCCACAGTGCAAAGATGTGCAGGGTCAGGTGAATTGGCATTACTAAATTGCCCGTAGTGTTAGGTAAGGGGTAAATGTAGGGGTATGGGTGGGTTTCGCTTCGGCGGGTCGGTGTGGACTTGTTGGGCCAAAGGGCCTGTTTCCACACTGTAATCTAATCTAATCAAAGCTAGACTCACAGTCCTGTAGTTCACGGGTTTCTATGTGCAACCTTTCTTAAATAAATGCACAACGTTGGGTAATCCTCAGGTATTTGGCACTTCACCTGTGGTTATAGATGATAAATTATTTCTAAAAGGGGCCCCATATTTTTCTCACAGCCTCCCACGAAGTCCTGGGATACACTAAGTCTGATTCCAGACAAATATCCAAACGTTTATTTTCAAATAAATCCAGATTTTCCTCTTTAGAATTGTGAATTGTTTTTAAAACATCAATTTGAGTTCTCAAACATCGATAGTAAAAACTGCCAGACAGTCATTTTGTATCTCTTTCATCTACTGCGATTCGACACAAAGATAAGTATTTACACCACCAAAAGGCGCTAATGATTCTTTTGCTTGTAATGCCCTTGTAGAATCTCTTTTGATTATCGTGATTGAGCAAAGGTATCTCACATCAACTCTCAAATAACATATATGTCAACATGAAGAGAATACTGAACTAAATCTCACAAATGTTTCAGCATTTCCGATTTTGGATGCCTTTTCCCTTTCAGAAAATATGCGATGTCTCTACTCTTCAGCCCAATACGTCTGACCACGCACTGTTTCATAGAGTATTCGACATGCCAAATCTTTATACACTCTCCGCGATTGTCCAGGTCATTCTGCAGCCTTCCCCCTTCTAAGTACGAATTATCCGTCGCCGTATCATTGTCTCATCTGAAAACGTAATAATAACGCCCTCTATTCCTTTAACCAGATCATTCATGCATAACTTGAACAGTTATGGTTTCAACACAAACACCTGATGAACTCCACGAGTCACCGCCTGCCATCCTGAAAGAACCCCGCTATCCCAACTCCATGTTTTCTGCCAGTCAGCCACTCCTCAGTCCACACCAGTACCTTGCCACTGACACAATGTTTTCTTATTTTACACCTTCCCAAAATACACATTGTGAAATGCCTTTTGGAAATATAAACAACTTATATCCAGTGGCTCTGCTTTGTTTCACTTGCTCTTCGACTCCTCAAAGAATTCTACCAGATTTTATGAAGCACTGCCGTCCCTTCATTGACTCTGTGAACACATCCTTACAACGACATGCCACGTTGAGTTCAACATGTGAATATGTTAATGGGATATTAGTTCCAGAGAACTTGTACAGCACTTCGCACAGACGAGACACTTGAAAGGTTTATCATCAATGCGAACACGTTGAGGACAAAACAGTCCCCAGTAAATTGTACCGTGATTCCCATAGTAAGAGCCTTGAGAAAATCTCTCCTCAGTGTGAACACGTTGATGGGACTTCTGTTGCACAGACTTTCTGAAGGACTTCCCACTGTCTTAGCATTTGAAAGATCTCTTCTCAGCGTGCACTCTGCGTATTCGAATGGTCTGTGTCAGTGTGAACGAACTGCAGATGCGGCATGTGAGATGACTGAGTGGATCCCTTCCCACACACTGGACAGTTGTGACTCCATCAATGAGTTCCAGCTCATTTGCGAAAATGAATCTTTCCCCACAATCCCTTCAGTTGCACAGTTTCCTCCCGAGAGTAACTGCATTTGTGGTTTGTGGCTTTGATGATAGGCTAAAGCTTTGTCCAAACACACAACACGCATACGGTTTCTGTCCCACTGTAAATTGGATGTTTCCTTCCATGTTCAATATCTGATCACGTATCATTTTGGATGAAATTGACAACCCCATCATATCATGTTTTGTCAGTCTTTCCCTTCTAATATCCAGTGAAATTAATGTCAAACAAAAGAACAAGAGACTGAGAGATTATGTCCCTCAAGACTCTGTCTTCTATGTGAATGTAGCGACTGAAAGAGAGGGAATACAAACACTCAAAACTTGACCAGAGCGTCGTCAGAAGCTTCCAAACACTCCGTCCCCACCACCGAGAAACAGCAGCACAGCAGATTGATGTGAACACCATCACTTTTAGTTTGATTCGATCAGGTGAGTTTCCCTAAAGTGTGGAAGCACGCACTCCAACACAACAATTTCAGACCCACCCTCCAAAGAATAACCCACCAAGGCCCATTTGCATCTGACATGTGCAGATTAATCTATGGGCAATTTACCGGATTGCACATTTCTGCACAGTGGGAGCAAACCGGAGCACCTGGAGAAAAGCCACACAGACAGGGAGAAAATCTGTAAACTGCCCACAGACAGACACTTGAGGCTGAAATCGCATCTGGGCTTTGACTGCTGTGAGGCATCAGCATTAACCACTGAGCAACCGTGCCGCCTAGTGATCTGCAGATTTCTCTCCAGTTTGCACACCATCCTGACTTTTCAGGCGTCCACACCTGGTCGAGTAAAAAACTCCTCAACAAAGCTATCTTGGAGTGCAGGTTCATAGCGCCTTGAAAGTGGAGTCGCAGGTAGATAAGATCGTGAAGAAGACGTTTGGTACGCTTTCCTTTATTGAACATAGTATTGAGTACAGGAGTTGGGAGGTTATGTTGAGGCTGTACAGGACATTGCTTAGGCCACTGTTGAAATATTGCGTGCAATTAGTGTCTCCTTCCTATCGGAAAGATGTTGTGAAATTTGACAGGGTTCAGAATAGATATATAAGTATGTTGCCAGGGTTGGAGGATTGAGGTATGGGGAGAGGCTGAACAGGCTGGGGCAGTTTTTCCTGGAGCGTCGGAGGCTGAGGGATGACCTTACAAAGGTTTACAAAATTATGAGGGGCATGGATAAGATAAATCGCCTAAGTTTTCTCCCTGGGATCGGGGAGTCCATAACTAGAGGGCAGAGGTTTAGGGTGAGAGGGAAAAATATAAAAGAGATCTAAGGGGCAACTTTATCATGCAGAGGGTGGTACGTGAATGGAGTGACGTGCCAGAGGATGTGGTGGAGGCTGGTACAATTGCAACATTTACGAGACATTTGCACGGTTAATTGAAAAGGAAGAGTTTGGAGGGCTATGGACCGGGTGCTGGCAGGTAGGACTGGATTGGGATGGGATACCTGGTCGGCGTGGACAGATGGACCGAAGTGTCTGTTTCCATGCTGTACACCTCTATGAAACTATGAGTCTCTGGCAAAATTGTGGCCTTTCTTCAGACTCCAACACAAACGCTAATGCCTCGACGTTGTATCCATCCCTCTCCCTGGCAACTATCTGAGTGTGAAAAACATGCGTCATAACCATGGTGAAATGCTTCACGCCGAAATGAGTTTACAACCACATATCACCATTGCCACCAAGACTGCCCACCTAAGTTACACAACCCGAATCCATCTATTTTCTGTTCATCTGCTGCTGAAACTCTCATGAATTATTTTGTTCTCCGTGGACCTAACCTCTAATACACTGAGAGCCGTCCTCCCACATTCACTCTCGGCACTTGTCTGATTTTCGCTGCCTCGAAAAATGAGTTTACATGAGTTCTGTTTAATGTTTAATTGTTCCTTCCATTTTCTGCATCTGAATGAGGTTTCAACCAATGTCGATTCACATTTTTACCAGCTTTATCTGTTCACTAGAAGTCCAACAATGGTGTAAGGGAAGGTTATTCACTCACAGGTTATTCACTCATCCAAAACTTACACATCATCCAAAACTCTGCTCCTCTGTCAGGATTCGCATAACTTCCGGTTTACCCACCAACTCGTATTCGAACAGATGCATTTTAACTTCACTTCCTTCTATTCAAATCTCTTAGTCATTTGTTCTCGACCCAGACCTGTAATATCCTCGGGCTTCCAGCCCTCTCAAGTGCAAAGGGCCAGGTCAATAATTACGAACGCAACCAGTGATTCGCACAGTCTGATATTTATTTCTTTTTACAAATGCCCTTTCATTTATCTGCGTTACATGTAATTCTAACTTCCTGAGAATTGTCGATTTTAACTGTTACACATTTGGTGCCTTAAACCTTCGGCTATGAAGGCCATGAATTGTGACACATGTTCACTAACCTTCCCTCTGTCTCAACCTCAGATTTGCACTGTAAAATATGCTTTGAAAACTACATATTTGGCCAGACAATATTTTGTGAACTCCCTATATTCTCATAATTTGACTGGTGCGGAAATTTGTTTTATAGAATCATAATGATGTCATTTAATTTTTTATTGATTTGGACACAAATCGCAGGCCCTTTTCCATTTCTTGGTGAATAACTACTTACATTATGGCTACTACGTTCAGCTGTAAAAAAAAAATTAATCTAGAGAGTCAATGGATTGAATAATAAAATATGTAAGACAGTTGAACGCATGCTCAGAGATAATGGAAGAAAGATCTTCACAGAGAGTTGATCACGGACAGCAGAGATGAAACCGATCAATAGATGGATATTGATTCAGATTCACAACCTTACAGCTCTTAAACTCTATCCCCCTGCGAGTGAAAACATCGTAAGCCTTCTTCACAACCTTATCAAACTGGGTGGCAACTCTGAGGGAGCTATGGCATGGACCACAAGATCACTGTGTTCCTCCACAATGCAGGAATCCTGCCTATTTTTCTGCATTCAAATTCGACCTTCCAAAATGAATTGCTTCACACATTTCCAGATTGAACTCCATCTGCCACTTAGCAGCCCCGTTCTGCACCCTGTTAATGTCCCATTGTAAAATACAACAGCCCTCCACACAATCCACAACATCAACAATCGTTGTTATATCGACAGACCTACTAACCTACCCTTCCACTTCCTGATCCAAGTCAGTTATAAAAATCAAAAACAGCAGAGGTCCCAGAACTGATCCTAACAGAACACCACTGATCCACTGAGGTCCAGACTGAATACTTCCCATTTATCACCACTTTGTGTCTTCTATGTGCCAGCCAATTCTGTATCCAGACAGACAGTTTTCCTTGTATCCCATCCCTCCTTCCTTTCCGAATGAACCTGCCTTGGGGAATATTATCAAACGCCTTGTTAAAATCCAAGCACACCAGACCCACTGATCTACCTTCTTCAATGTGTTTGATCCCATCCTCAAAGATTTTAATAAGTTTTGTGAGGCATTACCTGCCCCTCACAAAGCCATGCTGACTATTTCTAATCAAACTATGATTTTTCAAGTAATCAAAAATGCTGTCTCTCATAAACCCCTCCAATACTTTGCCCAATACTGATGTAAGACTGACTGGTCTGTCATTCTCAGGATAATCCCTAGTACCTTCCTTGAACAAGGCGTAACACTTACCGCCCTCCAATCATCTGGCACTACTCCAGTCGACAGTGAGGATGAAAATATCGCCAAAGGCGCAGGAATCTCTTCCCTGTCTTCCTGTAGTAACCTCGGGTTTTGTCCGTCTGGCCCAAGGGATTTATCTGTTCTTGCGTTTGTATTTCAATCAATCTGAACTTCAACTCAAAATGTCTACTCCCTGTCCAAACAAATGATTGACTGCTTTCCATTTCAGGTATATATACAGTGCTGCCTTCTGGAACACGTATGGTTCCCCATATCCTGCCAATCATGGAATGGAAAACATGGGAAGGCACCAATGCCTTCCTGATGAAGGGCTGATGTCCAAAGTTTTGACTCTCTTGTTCCTTAGATGCTGCCAGACTGGCTGTGCTTTACCAGCGCCAAACGTTTCGACTCTGATCCCCAGCATCTGCAGTTGTCACTTTCTCCATTACTTAGACCTGTCCCGTCTGCACACTGAACAGAGAATTAATCAGCAGAAACTCATTGCATGTGGAGCTGACTGTTTAGTTCTGGAAAGTTGTATTTGATGAACACATTTATTAAAAGAGAAATTTCAATTCAATAAATATTCTTTCATTCTCAGAGTAATAGTTTTGTTTATGAATTGGGCAGCTTGAGAACAAACAATTAATGACTGAAGAACTCCACGTTATAGAGTATTCCAGGTGTTATATTTCAGGCTGGATGTCCTCTACCTTAATGCTGGGAATATTATCGGACAGAAAGATATGATAAGGGAACAAGATGAAATGGGTAAGTGTGACATTTTTGCCATCACAGAGATGTGTTTGAGGGAAATCAGGGCTGACAACTCAATATCCCGTGGTACAAGATCTATCGGTGACGACAGGAGGGATTGTAAAAGAGTAAGTGGGGTTGCATTATTAATTATGGAGTCAGTTACTGCAGTAAGAAGGATCTTCAATGAGGCTTGGTGGTTAGAGCTCGGGATCAAAACCATGACAGACACACCGCTGAGGATATATTGTAGACTCCCAGATAAAAGAAAGTACAGGAGCTGATATAAAACCAATTTAATGAGGTGTGTTAATACAACAATAGGATCATTATATTCAGGCATTTCAATTCCAAACATTTATTCGGGCAGTGATAACATTTTTAAGAGGGGACAGATGCCTTGAAATGTATTCCAGGGAGCTTCTTATGTCAACGTGCAGCAGATACAACAATGGGCCGGGCTGTGCTGGAACTCACCGTGGGGTACGAAGCCAGTCAGATGTTGCAGGCAGGATTGGGTTGAGCATGAAAGGACCAGTGACCGTGACTCCTATGTCTTGCGTTTGCTAAGGAAAAGACCCAAAAATGTTTGAAAAATAAAAGTTTTGGATTGAGAGACCGATTTTATGAAAAAATATGACAGGATCTGGCCAAAATGCAGATGCTTCTGGGTGCAACTGTAGCAGAACAGCGTGGGGCGCGAGTTAGGGGGTCACTTGATCAAAATGTCATTGATGACAGTGTCGGCCGAACAGAATTAAAAAGGAAAAAGAAGCTTAAAGCAGTTACAAACTAAGCAGGTCAAAGGAGGTCCGAAAATAATATAGAAAGTGTCGGGCCAAACATAAAAAGTCAGTAGAAGAGCAGAATGGTGGCGGGGAGTTAAAACATTCGAGGGTAGAGATTAGCAAGAATTCAAAGACTTTCTTTCGGGTTAATAAGGGGAAGAGGATAACGCGGGAGAGAATGGGGAGTATTAGGGACCAAGAGGGCAGCCTGTGCACGGAGCCAGAGAATATGTTAAACAGTTACTTTCTTTCGGTCTTCAGTTTGAAGAAGGAATTCCTGGATTCAAGGAGAGTGACCGTGTGATCCTTGAGTGAATTGATTCAGAAGCTGACAAAGAATTGGAAGTTTTTGCGGGATAGAGAGTAGGCAAATGCACAGACCAGGATGAGCTGTATATTAGGCTGACGTGAGGAGATTACAATCTCTTAACTTTTCATTTTTTTTGCGTCTGGCCACAGAGAAGGTGTGATAGGGCAGGATAACATCTAATATTGATACGTCTTTCAAACAGAGTGCTAGAAATACCGCATGGGGTTAAAGACCACCAAGTCTCACATCAATGAGAGGGAAATCCTTTTAGAAAATTCTGTGGGCTGTTGAGGCTGGTTCATTAAATATCTTTAGGATTGAGGCAGACTGATTTTCACACAAGGTTTATGGGGAACATGCAGACAAATGGAATGGGGGATTATCAAAATAGATCTCACCGAATTGAGTGGAAAAGCAGACTCAGTGAGTGGATAGACATACTGTTGTTCCTATGTCGAATTGTATCATTTTTAAAATAGCCTTGTATTCACTGGAACATCAACCTCTCTCGCTATGGAGTGAGACACAGTTTGAAATGCAGTCGACGGATTCAAGGAATTAATAAATGCAGTACTCTTAGACAGAAAGGACCAAGGGACTGTGACAACGCAGATTGGCTGTTGAGGTGAAAATTAGCATCAGCGTAGTTAGTCCTACCACAAGGAAAATCTCAGTAAGATATCTTCCAAGGCCAATCAGTGATCTTGGATGGAGAGCAGGTAGTCAGCGGCCATGTGTCAAGGAGTGCTTAATGCCCAAGTGCTACATCGCTGCAGTGTCTCCCTCCTTCCCTAAGCAAAACTAAATGTGAAGGGGTAGAGAGACATGCGGTTGGTAGCAGAGTCAGTAGTAATGTTTGGCTCAAGAGGTTTTGGACAGGAGCAGCTTAGCGAAAACTACAGGCAAGCTCAAATAAAGTCCTTTCAACTTTAGTCTTGCAGCAATGGAGATTGCAGTTAGGACCGTTAAACGTTCCTCCTAAGGGATGTGGGAGCTCAGGGAAATTCCCACCGACCCTGGTAACTACACGTGTGGAAAATGCACCCAGCTGCAACTCCTGGGAGACCGTGTTCGGGAGCTGGAGCTGGATGCACTCAGGATCATCTGAGATATTGAGAACTTCATATATAAGAACTTTCTTGTTGTGATCACACCCAAGACTCGCCCCAATCATGTTTCTGTAATGAATATAATATCCCAGTCCCGCGTTAAAATCCATGCTATGATTACATCAGGCTTACCTATCTGTCCTGTTGCATTTAAATAAAGGCAATTTAATCCAACAGGAGTCCTTGTTCCCTGTTGTGTTCAAAACATAGAGGAGGTGGGCGATCACCTGTAATGGCGAACGGAGTAGGCAGAGAATGCAAGAATCCCCTGTGGCAATTCCCTGCGAAAACAAGTGCACCGTTTTGCATACTGTTCAGGGGAAATACGTTCCAGGGGAAAGCAGCAGTAGCCAGGTTGGTGGCACTGCCATTGACTCTGGGGCACAGTGGGAAAGGGTAACTTTAAACAGGACCTTAGAGATAGGAGAGTCGATTGTTAGAGGGATTGATCGGAGATTTTGTGGCCTCAAATGGGAATCCAGAATGTTGAGTTACCGCCCAGGCGCCAGGGTCCAGGATGTCTCCGAGCGGCTGCAGAACATCCTCAAGGGGGAGGGTGAGCAGCCAGAAGTCATTGTGCACGTTGGCGCAAATGACACAGGTAGATATCGGAATGCGGTCGTACAGAGTAATTACTGAGAGCTGGGAGAAAAGTTAAAAACCAGGACCTTGACAGTGGTAATCTCCTGATTACTTCCAGTGTGATGAGCTAATGAAGGTAAGAACAAGAGGATATGGCAGATAAATAAGTAACTAAAGAATTGGTGCGGGGTGGGGGCAGAGAGATTCAGATTTTTACATCATTGGAGTTTTTTTCTGTGACAGAGTTGACCTGATCAGGAGGGACAGTTGGCACATGCACTGGGAAGGGGACCAGTATCTTGTTGTCGAATCTTGTTCATGCTACAAGGGAGGGTTTCAACTATATTGGCGAGGAGCGATGCCCTCATGATCAGGGAGGCAAGAACGAGGCTGGAAGGAGATACAGTAATCAGAAACAATAAAGTGAAGAGACAGGTCAGGCTGGAACATGATAGGGAGCAAGGAATGCATGTTAGATTAAACTACTTTTATTTCGGTGCAAGAGGGATGGCAGGTTAGACCAATAAACTAATGGCGTGAATAGGAACGTGGGATTGGGATAATATAGCCTTTATAGAAACATGGCTAAGCGAGGGACAGGACTGGCAGCTTAACGCATCAGGGTACAGGTGCTTTAGGCGGGACAGGGATGGTGGAAGGAGGGGAGGAGGAATTGAATTTCTGATTAAGGGGATTATCACAGCAGTAATCAGAGATAAAATAACTGACCAATAATACAGTGAGGCTTCGCGGGTGGAGCTAAGAAGTAGGAAGGGGATGATGATGTCACCGGGGTTGTACTATAGGCCTCCAAATAGTCAACGTGAATTCGAGTAACAAATGTGCAGAGACAAGGGAGACATGCAGGAGCAATATGGTTGTCATAAGAGTGGATTTTAATTTTTGTAAAAGACTGAGACTGCTGGAGCGTTAAGGAAGTTGATGGAGTGGAATCCGATAAGTGTGTTCTGGAAAGTTTTCTCCAGCAGTATGTAGAGGGTCCTACTTGGGAAGGGGCAAAACTCGAACGACTCTTGGGAAACAGAGGAGGACAGGTGACTGAGGTGACAGTGGGGGAGCACTTTGTGACCAGTGACCATCGTCCTATCAATTTTCAAATAGCTATGGAGAGGGACAGAACTGGTCCACACGTTCAAGTTCTAAATTGGGACAAGGGGAATGTTGATGGGATTAGACAGAAGCTTGCAGGGGTCGACTGGAATAATTTGTTTGCAGGTAAATGGACCGCTGGCTAGTGGGAAGCCTTTAAACGTGAGATAGCTCGAGTTCAAAACTATATGTTTCTGTGACGGTGAAGGGCAAGGTTGGCAGAAATGGGGAACCCAGGATGACAAGAGATATTTAGGCTTTGACTGGAAAAATGAGGGATGCGTGGCTCAGGCGCACGCAACTGGGATCAAGGGAGTCCCTGGTACACAATATGGGATATAGGAGTTAACCTTTGATGGAAGTCAGGAGGGCGACAAAGTGGATATGAAAGAACCTTGGCTTAGAAGATTAGAATGAATCCAAAGAGGCACTTTAAGAATATGAAAGGAAAGCAATAACTAGTGAGAGAATAGGACCCCTCAAATACCAAGTGGACGTATATGTGTGGAACGATAAGAGATGAAAGAGGTCCTCAAAAAATATTTCTTCACCGTATTTACCATGGAGGTAGACATAAGTACTTGGGACCTTGAGGAAGTTAGTGGTGATATCTTTGGGGCAGTCCATATCACAGTTGAGGAAACATTGGGCGCACTAGAATGTTTGACGGTGGATTAATCTCACGATCTTTAACAAGTATATCCATGAACACTGCAAGGAGCTAGAGAAGAACTTGCAGGAACACTGGTTAATACATTTCTCACAAAGTTGAGATTCCGGAAGACTGGAGGATAACAAATGTGCCCTTATTTAAAAAGAACTGTAAAAGAAAAGCCTGGGAACTATAGACCAGTAGGTTTAAAATCTTTGGTAGGTACATTACTTGAGAATATACCAAGGAATAAGACGTAAATGTTTTTGGAAAGGCAGGTTTGATTAGGAATAGTAAGCATGTCTTTGTACCTGGGGTTTATGTCTAAAAAGCTGTTAAAATTATTTGATGATGTGACAAGGAAGGACATTGGCAGGGTGTTAGACGTCGAAACATATGGTGCTGGAAATGCACATCAGACCAGGCAGCATTCAAGGAAAAGGAGAATCGATATTTCAGGCATAAGCCTTTCATCAGGAATGTCCAAACATCGATTATCCTGCTTCTCGGATGGTGACTGACCTGTTGTGCTTTTCCAGTGCCACACTTTTTTCGCTCTGATCTCCAGCATCTGCAGTGCTCACTTTCTCCTCGGACGGTAGAATTAGTCCGTATGGATTTCAGTTACAACAGAATAGGATGAAGGTTTTCAGCCACTGGACACTGATATACAGTTACAGGAGGAGACTAATCAGCCCCTCGAGCCTATAAAGCTGTATCCAGAGGAGATCAAGCAGCATTAGTATCCTGATCCAGCAACAGGATCAGTCTGTTCAGTTACTTGAAGTCCGGAACACAGGAACTCGAAGAGGCCACAAACTGACTGGACTCTGGGGTATACTGCAATAACACGAGGCCATTTAGCTCCTCAATCCTCTTTTCCCTTCAGTAACTTCAGGGCTGATCTGGTCTCGGCTGCAATTTCTCTTTCATGCCCAATCGATATGAACAAAAGTACGAACTCAGCGTCAGGGTGGCTGGCCCTGACATTACGGAAGGATTTGACAGAGCAAGGTGTCAAGAAGTCTGAATAAGATTGAACTGAATGGGATCAGGTGTGAACTCTCCACTGGGTCATTCAGAACACAATTTGGCTTGTGGACAGCAATCCTCTTAGTCCCTGGATATCTATGTGGGCGATCCTTCGGGTAGCTTCCTCGGCACAAACACTATCAGCTATTTCATCAATGTTTTCCCCCCCATCATTCGATCAGAAGAGAAGATGTTCTGTAGAAATCACATACAGCTTCAAAACCTGGGCAACATTCAAGCTCATGTTGTTAACGTCTAAGTAACATTCATGTGACAGTACTGCTAGACCCTGAACACTTGCACGGGATAAAAAGAGGAGCTCTTTCAGCATGTCAAACAGGTTTCACAAGAATGTGAGAAAGCCATTCAGCCCATCGAAACTATTGGATAAGCAGAGCCACAACCAATTCACTCTCTCCTGCCTATTACACTTTTTTTAAAAAAATGCAAATATTGGAAAAGAAGCGGCGTGGGGAGGAGGAGGTGGTGTGGTGAGGTGGGATAGATCAACACTGGTAGAGGGTAACACTGGATTAGTCGATTGGAAGAATGAATCCCGTTGAAAGCTGGAAGAATGGTGGATCAGAGGAACGGAAGGGAGGTGGACGCGCTGGGAAGGAAGGGGTAGGTGATGGGAGAGGAGTGGGAGGGATTGGGAAGGGAGGCAGAAGATTGGAAAGGAGGTTATTTGAAATTGGAGAACTCAGTGATCTCGAGACACTAACACTTCAAAAGAAGAGGCCATTCAGCCCCTCCAAACTGTGATACTGAAACAGGAGGATGTCTTTGATGCTGCAACATGACAAACTAATGAAGTAGAGATTGCACAGACAGACTGCTCCATGTTGTTCCTCCTAGCTCCATTGCTAATGGTACACACATGTTAAGTTAACATGGTTTGCTGATCGTGAGGAGGGAAAGTGATTGATTTGCACCAAGTACCGAGGGGGCATCTTCCCTCTCCGAGATGTATGGACGAGTCTAGAACCATTCAAAACATTCTTAAGCAAACAGCTCAGATCATAACTTTGCAATTTGTTTAATTTAGTGTACAATGAAAATTACCCCGTGTAATTTAGCTACGTTGACGACTGGATTTTAAAATAGACAAAACTTTATTCACAAAATACACAATGAAACACGAAGAACAGAATAAAGAACACCTCAACCTATCTAGCTAGACTTAATTATGCTGTTCCGAATGCACATAAGAGTCCCAATAAGCAAACCCCCTTTGAAAACCAGTATAAATGGAACACATGCTTACAGGTTGAAGTTGAAGAGCAGAAAAGAGAGAGTTTCCACACAGCTCCCTGTTGAACCTTCCAGTTCAAGATTCAACTGAAAACTGCTCAGCTCAGCTCAGCTCAGATAGTTCAGCTAAAAGAGTGCATCACTCCCCTTTCATTATACAGGTCACTTCTAAAACATGACCACTTTGGTCTGACGCCTCATCTGTTTACCGATAAACAAAAGGCTCCTGAAAATCCTTTTAGTCTCTGTACCAAACCAGACTGACCTGAATCAGGCCCCGTTTTATTGTCCCTCTGAAAAAAAAATCAAGTACAGCATCCACCTGAGCCAACAAAAAGCTTCTTAACAAAAAAGGGATTAGATTTGTGACACCTCCCCCGTTAAAAAAATGAGCATTCAATACCAAAAGATCGTTGCATTTTTAACCATTCAAATCCAGTTGTTAGTCTAAATTCGCACACATACACCTTAGCAACTGAAAACATGCAAACATGCACAACCCCATTCAAATTCAACCGCGGTACACCCAACACCAAACGCCTCCATATTTCATTCAAGCTTCAGTAACGCATCGGCAATCACGTTTTCACGACCTGCCACTTGCACAATTGTCATAATTAATGGCTGCAGCAACAAGCTCCATCGAAACAGTCTGGCATTTTTGTCCTTAAATTTATCCACAAATATCAATGGGTTGTGATCAGCGTATGTGTTGTCCCAGATGCATCGCTGGTGATATAAACATTGAAATGTTATCATGCTAACACCAAGCTTAGATTCTCTTTATCCACCGTTGAATATTTCTGTTGATGAAGTTCAACTTCCTGTAAAAATACCCGATGGGTCTCTTGATTCCTTCGTCATCCTCCTGCAGGAGCACCGCACCAACACCCACATCAGTGGCATCGATAGCCAACTTGAAAGGCTTCGTGTAATCCGGTGTGGCCCATACTGGGAGCAGTGGTTAACACAGCTTTTAGGCTGTCAAATGTCTTTTGACTGCTTGCTGTTCACTGAGAGTTCTTAACCTTTTTTAATAGTTTGGTGAGTGGAGCAGCCACACTGCTAAAGTTTGGCACAGACTTTCAGTAAAATCCAGTCAATCCAAGGAACAGTAATACTGCTTTTTGACGACGGTGTGGGAATTTTCCCACTACTTTCGTTTTTGTATCTCATGGGGCGATTGGTCCATGTCCAATAACATTGCCCAGGAATGTGACTTGGGTTTTCGCAAATTCACTTTTAGCTAGGTTTATCACTAAGTCTGCCTTCTGAAGTCAAGAGAACAAGTCCGATAAATACTGAAAGTGTTCCATCAATGTGTGACAAAAAAAAATCATCAGGTCATCAATGTACGCTACATAGTTGGGTAATCCAGCAAAAACATTATTGTCAATCTCTGAAATGTGGCTGGAGCATTTTTCATACCAAATGCCATGACTTTGAACTGATATAGTTCATTTGGTGTTATGAAAGCCGAAATTGCCTTTGCTCTTTATGGCATAGGTCTTTGCCAGTAGCCTCTGAGCAAGTCTAACTTAGAAATGTAAGTGGCTTCTCCCACTTTTTCGACACAGTTCTCCAAACATGGAATTGGATATACATCAGTCTTTGTAACGGTGTTGATTTTGTGATAGTCCCCACATGACCTTCGGGTACCATCTGGCTTTGGCACCATGACTATAGGTGAGTTCTAGTCACTGTAACTCACTTCGATTATGCCATCTTGGAGCATTCACTCTCACTCTTTCTGAACCTGTGCCAACTTTGGAGGGTTATGCTTATAAGGATGTTGCTTAATCAGAACATAATCTCCTATATCTTTATCATGCACAATTTTGCTCGTACTTTCCAGTTTATTTCCGTATATCTCCCAAAGTGATAGGAATAACTCTTTTGGGTCATTTTGATTTTCTTGTGGAAGGTAACTCAATAATTTATCCCAATTTTTGACAATTTTCTCATTGTTCAACTTTATTTGAGGAATGTCCAATTCAGAATCCTCTGAACTTGGTTCTTCCTTCTGTACGGTAATCATGAACACCTTCTCGTCTTGCTTTCTTTCACTATCAACCTATATTTTGAGCATATTCACATGACACACTTTGTGAGCTTTCTTCGTCTCTCGAGTCGTTATCAATTAGTTTATCTCACTAAAGTTATTCTCAATTTGATAAGGTACACGAAACCTTGCTTTTAAAGGCTCACCTGTTATTGGAAGGAACACCAATGTCTTATTCACAATTACAAAATTGTAAATTTGTGATTTGTTTTCCGCTTCCTGTTTCATTGTATGCTGTGATACTTTTAAATCTATCTAGCCAACTCTCCAGCTCTATTTAATCGATCCCTAATATTTGAAACATCGTCCAAATGGGTGGTCTCTGAATTCTGACTTATTAATTCCTCCCTCATCAATTTGAATGATCCTGTCTTTGGCTAAATACAACAAAGTGAGACAAGTGAATTAGCCAGGATTATTAATTGTAATTTGGTGTCGTTAACCATAAATAAGTGTGTATTTCTGATTCGTCGATGGAAAATGTATATATCATTACGTAGAATTAAAAAGCTGATGGAATATATTGTTTAGAGAGTGCATTCTCATTGGAAACGCCCTTGAACAGGCGCTTGAAGATAACTGGGGAAAAGTGCCTGAGTGCTGTCTGGTCAGTGACAGGAACCCAGGGGTTTGAATGATTGAAAATTCCTCTAACATGGAGATGAGAAAGCCATTAGATCAGTTGCGATCTTATTGAATGCTAGAACACATTTCGGCTGAATGTCCTCATGATGGATTTGAAACGTATGCGATTTTAAAAACGTACATCTCTACTCCTTCCCTGTATGCCTGACATACTGGGGCAATGACATTTCTCTGAAAAATGGAATTATTTGGAATATTATCCCGAACATTCCATAATCAGCATACTCCAGAATATTCTATCGCCATGAGGGGGTTTTGAAAAGGCGAGAGAGAGAGAGAGGGAGAAGGAGAGTGGGAAGCTGCTGCGTGCGGTAATGAAAGTGGTGGAGCATGAGTCTTGTTCGGGGGTACGTGCTATAACAAATGTACAGTGAGTGAGAGAGAGCAGAGAACATACTGTTACCCTTATCCTGATAGAGCAGGGAAGGTTATTGATGCTTGTCCTGTTTTGCTGGGATCTTCTTCAGACGGCAGATAATGCACTGAGCTAGGTAGTGCGCTCAGACCACGCTCGGTGGGTCTGGTTTTATGCCCCCCCTCCCCCCCCGCGGGAAAAGAATAATCCTCTTCTGTACTACCTCATCTACCTGTCCCTGTCGACAAACCGTGATGTAATTGCCCCTTATCCGGCATGCTTGTGGTAAACTGTGCAGGGAAGCTCCAAACAGAGAAAGCTCAACCGTGTGCCCATTGGCCTTTTGAAGATGGCACCAGTGACAGTGTTTCCAGAATATCCAGGCGCGTCCGGGCGATGTTGAGTACCTCCAACCATGATGGGTGGGAGAATAGAACTGGCATTGAATGACAGGGACACCATGAGGTGGGGTGGGTAGTTAGTGAGGTGAGTTCGATAACACCAGGAAACTAGTTCAGCCTCGTGCAGACAATTCATCTGTCACACTCATTGAAAAAGACACTGAGACAAATTATTGTTAGATTCAGCCAATAAGTCGAAGACTCTGCTGTTCCCACTCCCAGTTGCAAAGCTGCAGAACAAATGCTCCTCCAAAATTCCATCATCTGAATTTGCAGCAATATCCCGTTCACCCATCATTCCTGGGAATACTGGCTAAAGTTGCAAGATGCTATTGAAATATCTTTACTTCAACATTCTGAAACCAGTGATCATCCATGGAATTGTCTCTCAATCTCCCTTTCTCGTTTTCCCAAAGTCCTTTTGGTTTTTTGGTATTTGAACTGATTTCCCTACCATCTCTCTCTGGCAGGGATTCTTACACCCAGATCACCGCTCTGTCATGGAACAATGGAGATATGGAGCTGTAAATGGATGGGAGCTGCACATCCTGTCACTTCCAGTATGAGCTGCAAGCTTTCCCACACTGGGCAGGGATCTAATACAGTGTTACTGAACAATGTACTGGGGTGGGGTACACAGCTCTATATGCTGGGAGAGTAACTGCTCCTGGTTCACAGATCAATGCACTGGGGTGATGTACACAGCTCTCCATGCTGGGAGTGTAACTGTTCCTGGTTTACAGATTGATTCACTGCTATTCACTGTACAGCTCCCCATACTGAACAGATACCGTATCCACATTTATAGAACAAGCCCATCTGTTTGCGCTGCACATTACCCCATGCTGGACTAACCGTTTTGTCCAGATTTCTGCATCAATGCGCTGGCGTGGTCTGTACTGCTCCCCATGTTGGACCGATAGCTAATGGTTTAGTCAGAGCTGCACAGTATTGCATTACGGGCAGATTGCTGGGTTGTTCTGAGACTGGTCCGCACAGTGCTCCGTGCTGAGCAGATATCTCATCTGGTATTATGGACTGGGCTGAATCTGTGAGGTGGATTGTGGATCTGATATAATTACTGATAGAACTGTCACTCCTCCAGCTCAACGCATTCCGCTGCTAACCCCGTGTTTCTGCAACTTATTGTTCATTAGTAATTATCCAATTAAAACGTGAATATCTGCTCTTCTTGTCATGGCCCAACAGACGCCTCTCACAATATATGAAGAAGGAAGTCGACCCGAACATGTTCTTATTTTAACGGTAATTGTGTGGTGTTGTACTTCAGATGCAATTCGTTTGATCAAAATATTCAACATTAAGCAAAACCCAATTTATTCAAATACTGTAGACAAAATGCAACAAAAACAAGAGGAACTTGGAAAAACTTAATTTATTGGAAAACCCAACAGATTAATGGGTTACTTAATTAATAAACAGTAACTGCTGCAATATTGTAACATCCTGGAAACACACACTTGCCAAAAACACAAATTCCGTAAACATATTGTCTCACATGCAGTTCTCCAATCCAGGAGGAGAGAACATCAAGAGACAATTCTGTGGGAAATCTCAGAGAGAGAGCGTAGCAGCCTGGAGAGATGCAATGCCTTCCAACCCTGCTGAGACCCCAGCAATAAATGGCGAAATGTAAAACTAAGAATCCTGGCTCCGTGAGAGTTTGACCATCATTCGACACGACCAGTCCGCGGCTGCAAAGACCACAATGAATGTACTGTATCTACACTATCTATGCCACAGTAGTAGCGTCTCAAAAATGCCTAACCCCACCTAATTCCCGCAATGCTGTTAAGATATATTGTCAAAGTTAAATATTAATAATCAAAGCCAAAGGATGCAGCAGGCCTGCTGATCAGACACAGCTGGCCTCGGGAGTCCAACACTTCCTACCCTGCCAAAACACAGTAGAAACATCGAGCTTGTGAAGAGAAAGCATCATCTCGCTCCCTCACATTTAACTTTAAAAATGTAGATGTGCCATTCCCCCACTAGTCAGCGATGTCAACATCCCACCCACACCAAGTTATGTCAGGGTTGTGGTGAAAGGGGTTAGCTGAAGCTGTTTGTTCGGTGACTGTAATTGATGTCAGTCTCCATGGATCTTAATTGTGGCACTGGAGGTTTCCTCTTCTATTAATAAGGAGCTTCCTTCAACCTGATATCTCTTAGTATCAGCGGCAACGCCATCCTCAAGATGATTTGATCAGCAGCTACAGAGAATAGGAGAGGAAGACAATCTTAGAACAAGAGACGGGAATGTTCCAGCAGTGAATCAGAATAAGAGAACATAAGACTGGAATGTTGCAACAATGGATCAGAATCTGAATGTTTTAGACTGGAATGCTCCAACAATGGATAGGAGCTTATCAAATGGTCTTTACTGGCTTTCTCAGGAATGGGCATGGTTAGAGTTGCGGATACGAGCCATACTGCTGATTATTCAAGCTGGGTATTATCCAATCCTCGCTATTATTGGTGTTCATGGTAAGCCTATCTCTGTCAATTCTATAAACAATGGTGAAGGTTATTGCTATATCAGTTATTTATATTTAGCATATGCATAAACTATTATCAATAGTTTCAGTCACAAACTCCACTTCATTACCATCAATTTCAGACTCCTCACTCATAAATATCTAAGAAGTAAGAATATTGTTCGGATCCGTGCGTCTTCCTTTTACCCTGAATGTTTCTCTATATTTTCTCTGCCATCAACCCTGTCCACACCCACCTCCATAATAACCCAGTCTCCACCTCTGCCTCAGTGCTGTTGTTGAATTAGCCGTTATATGTCCCTTTGTTCACTTCAGCTTTTAGGGCTCCAGTTCTCTTCTGACCTCTCCTCCAATTGCAAATATGTTGAACACATACTTGTTCTTGTCTCTCCAGCTGTTTCATAGTTGGGACCATATCAGAGTAATAATCACAGTGGCCAGAGTAATAATCAGAGCGGCACAGGTTATAACCTTAAAGGCATTGTTTCAAATCCTATCCCAGCTAATGACAGAACTTAAATTTGAATGACAAAAATTGAATGAAATCTCATTTTACTAACGGCAACCATAAACCATCAGGACTTCTTTCATTATTTCACTTATAGTCTTTGGTAAAGAAACTAAGTTTGACTTCAACCCCACGACCACATGGTTGGCTCCATATTGTCTTGGCAAATGACCTCACGGTCAAGAGCAAGTGATGGACAACAAATGCTGCCCTTGCCAGTGATGCTGTCATCCCGTGAAACAGCAGCATTAACGGTGAAATAAACCAATGAACTGTGGATGTTCGAGATTTGAAATAAAATTCTCCAGTGTCTGAAGATGTTGGAGAATCTCAGCAAAATGGCATCCTCTGTCACGAGAAGAACAGATAAGGTTTCAAGTCTAGTGACCCTACAGCAACACTGAAAGCAACTGAGAAATAATATTATTTTTATCAGGCTGGATGAGTGAGGGGGAGATTAGTTGAATGGATGGGAAAATGTCCAACAAAAGAGAGAGAGAGAGAGAGAGAGAGAGAAATGAAAAGCAAAGGGACTGCTGATAATGAAGTAGAAGGAAAATAAAAAGGGAATTTCTTCTAACATAACCCTTTCCCCATATTCCTGAATATTACGTCAATCTAGATATGCCCCTGTTTAAAGTGAGTTACATTCCCACACTCGCTCTTATCTGAGTGTGGTGGTCAACTACATCGGTAATGCTGATGCTGCCGTTATAGTTGCTGAGAAACAGAGAAACGTAATGTTACATTGTCAACTGCTTCTTTGGAGAACGGGAATTTTACTGTGTGTCTGCCAGAGATGTAACGGCTTTCTCAGCCAGGAAGAGAAACATTTTCAACATGGAATGGATGCACTGTGTGTGTGAGGATTTGACTTGCACCTGTCAGTAAAGGCAGGTTCTGTGGATGCTTTTCTAGGGTGTGCATTATCAGCTGCTGCGTCTACTCAGAGAGACCAAGCGTATGGTGACCGCACTCTGGACACTGCATTTATAGAGTGTTTCGGTCCATGAGAAATAAATGGAGGCGAGACTACACAGAAGGAAATCTGCGAGGGGCTGGGCATTGTATTATCCTCCCTGGTATTTAAAGGAATATTTTTCTAAGCTGAACCAATTCCAAACATAAAATGTGATCCTTTCAAAGATGAGGTGGTCACTGAGCTGCGTCCCCTCCATCAGTATAACCTGAGCCTCACACCAGGGACAGAATTGTACTGACACTCAACATGAAGTGAACTGGATTAATTCTGGAACTTTCCAGGCAGGAGTTGTTAACATATTCATCATCTCCAAAGTGCAGTCCTCCGAAATATTCACTGGCTGTCAGAAGCCATCTGCCAGCTGAGAGGAAGACATTGAGTGTATGTCCCTGAGGAAGATACAGAAGCAAACTCCCAGATATACTTGGGAACAGCAGGACTGCAGAAAATGAGGAACTGCACGAAACTAGAATTAATGAATGTTTTTGAAAATCTAATCAATTGAAGGTTGGTAAGGTGCGGGTTCTGCTGAGCTATATCCCAGAATATCGAGGAGGTGGCAATAGAGCTAGCGAAAGAATTACTGATTATTCTTCAAAGCTGGTTACATACGAGAAAGGATCCTGCAGACTGGAAAGCAGCTATTGTAAATCTAAACATTTAAAACAGGACGGAGAGGGCAAACAGAAAACTAAATAGCTTGATGTCAACTGTGAGAAAAATGTTGGAACCTTTTATAAGAATGTGGCAACTGGATACTTGGAAAATAATGATATGATTTGTTAGATTTGGCCTAGATTCAATAAAGGGAAATGATCTTTGATAAACCTGCTGGAGTTTGTGGACTCTGTCTGTTGTGTCTTTGACAATTGCGAACCAGCGGGAGTGGAGTAATTGAATTATCAGATGAAGTTTGGCATTGTTGAGTGCAGGTTGGTGGAGAATGTTAGAGTCCATGGGTAGGTAAGGGTGGAATGTACACCGTATGTATTAAAAATTGGATAATGGACAAAATGAACAGAATAGTATTTTTTTTCTCTGGATGGAAGGCTTAGGGGGTCTCAGAAGGATGAGTTCTTGTGCAATAGCTGTACACAAGAAATAAAAATGATTCAGATGTTAACAACAAATAACATTATTGACATTTAACTTTACTAAATGTTAAGAGGTTGGGAAGGGCTGTTGTTGAAAAGGACGTGGATGTCTTTAGTCATAAGTCACTAACAGCATTCTTACGAGGCAGGAAGTAGTTATAACCGGAAAGGATATGTGGTCCGTTATGGAAAATTATTAAAGTACCAGAATAAATGTATCTTACTCAATGATAGTGTTCCGTTGAGCCAGTATTTCGGATATTGTGTACAGCTGATTCTGCTTTATAAATAATGATCTCCATGTCACCGAGACAGTGCAAAGGAGTTTCACCAGACTGAACCCTGGTATGATGTTACCATAAGGAGAGAATGTAGTGACTATCTGTTTAATCTGCAGCGCTGTGAGAGAATAAGAACTTGAAACTTGATGATTATGGACGGACCCTCATTATGTCTCAAGCAGCCATTGATAAGGTAAGAAACTCCATACTTTCTTTAGGATGGTCGATTCCTGATAGTTTATGTGCCTGTGCAAAGACATCATTTCGATTGACAGTCAGGTACAGGCTCTGAATGAACTCTGAACACTTTCATGTACAGTTACTGTGTGACTCTGCAATCAATGTTATGTTGTACACAGTCCTGTCATAAGCCATAATACCTTCATTGTGCAAGAGTTAGCCATTCACCACCAGCTTCTGACTTCGAGAGAGAACATGGGTCTGCTCTCTCAGCGATAGAAGATGACTTTGAAACTGGTTAAAAATTGTCTTCATTCTTACTCCCAGGAAACCATGTTAATGTCACACATATGTACGATGAGTAATATAGCCACGAGGTTCAAAGTGGAGCAGGCTATCTGTTCAGTCCCTGCTCCATTTGTTTGTGATCTTGGACCATCTCTGAAACATACCTGTTCTTGGGTTAGTGACTTTAAAGCTGAATGACCCCTTCGTGTTCCTTTGTAAATGACTCCGAGTGTGAATTTGTCTCTTTCTGATCCTGTGTAAGTGACGTGTAGTGTTGGACAGAGAGCTTGTCCTCCTGTGTAACAGGGGGAAAGTGAGGACTGCAGATGCTGGAGACCCAATCATTTCTTTCAGAACAAATAGGGCCACTAGATTTGAAGATGTGTATATACGTTCCCGTATACTTTTAAAATACAACTTGCAATATCTTCACAATATTCCTGAAGAAGGGCTTATGCCCGAAACGTCGATTCTCCTGCTCCTTGGATGCTGCCTGACCTGCTGCACTTTTCCAGCAACACATTTTTCAGCTTCCTATATAACAGGCAGAGGGACGGAATGGGCTGTCTCTATTTTTTCACAATAGTTTTGATGGACTGAATGACTTTCCCACATTCTTATGAAGCAAAATTGAGGTGCAGAGTGAACTCCTTCGTTTACTGTCGAAACGTGCAGTGTCTGGCAGCGCTGTTACATAAATGTTAACGGCAGTTAAACAGCACAAGCTTGAATGCTGTCCAGATCTTGTTGCGTGTGGACACAGACTGATTTAGAACCTGAGGGATGGCGAAGTGTTCTGCACATTGTGCAACCTATAGTAAATATTACCACTCGGTGATCGGTGTCAACTCAATGGGGTGAATGGCCTGATTCCACACTGCAGGGAAACTGGAGAGGCCTGGGCTGAGGAAGCTACATTGAGGATCTCCTGCAGTGATGTCCCACAGCTGAGATGATTGATGCCCAATGATGATAAACAACTTCACTTGTGCTGTGAATGACTCCAAACAGTGGTGAGGTTGCAACGGATTCTGATGAAGTGCAATTTTGCTTAGGGTCCTTCATGTTATCCTCAGTTAAATACTGCCCTGATACCAGGGCCAGTCGCACTTAGCTAAGCCCTTGTATTCACCTCTCTCACTCATATCAATAGGTCATCGTATATAAGCAGAGCAATGGTTTCTTCAAGCAGAAGGTAGTGAATGTCAGCAATTCCCTATTCGAGAGAGTCAGGGGATCTAGATCACTGAAAGATCTCTGAATGGTCTTCCCTGTTTCTGTGCACCAGATGATACAGTAAGTGGCCTCCAACTGCTCCTGTCTAGCAGGTTGGAGGGGCTAAATGGAACAATGGAGCATTACACTCAAGAACAAGATTAGGTCGTTCGACACTATGAAACTGCTCCACCAGGCACGAAGATTGTGGAATAATAGGTTGTGGTCTCAGTTCCACTTTCCTCTCTGTATTCCACTATCCACAACTCATTCGCTGGCAAATATTAATGAACTCAGTTTGGATAAATGTGAACAAAGAGGCACCACATACCGTTGGGGAAGAGAATTCCCACCCAAATGCCCTTCTGGCATTTCTCCTCATCTCTCTTACAATGTCATACAGCAGGGAACCCTGTCCACTTAAACCAGACATCCCAATCTGATCTCAACCCATTCGTCAGCATTAGGCCCATATCCCTGTGAATCCTTCCTAATAATATGCACAGCGTGATGCCTTTTAAATGTTGGATGAAACTTTGGATGAAATAAATTAAAATGAAATCCACAATCTGGATGAAAATATTGTCCCTTTACTGTCTTTCTCCCCTCACCTTAAGCCTTTGTCCTATAGGTTTGTACTCCCCCATCCTGGGAAAATGACATTGGCTATTCAGACTGTCCATGCCGCTCATGATTTTATAAACGTCCATGATGTCACGCATCGGACTCCGATGCTCCAGAGTAAACAAGCCCAAGTTTGTCCAGCCTCCCCCATACCTCAAAACCCCCACTCCCGGCAATATCCTTATAAATCTTTTCTGCACCCTTTGAAGTTTATTAACATACTTCCTGTGGCTGATCGAACTGAATTAAATACAGTATTCTAAATCTAGCCTCACCAACATCCTGCCCAGTCAAAACATGATCTCCCAACTCGCACACTCAATGCACTGACCAATAAAGGCAAGCATACCAAACCCCTTCTTCACCACCCTGTCTACCTGCGACTCCGCTTTTAAGGATCTTTGAGCCTGCACAGTTTTGTTAATCAATACTCCGCAGAGCCCTACCATTAATTGCATATGTTCTCACCTATTTTACTTGACCAAAATGCAACACTTCACATTTATCTAAATTTAACTCCATCTGTCACTCCTTGGCCCATTGGCCCTTCCGATTGACGTCCCATTGTACTCAGAGGTAAAGCTTGCTGGTCACTGCATCTCCAATTCTAATGTCATCTGTAAACACAATAAACAGGCAAATATTCACCTTCAAATCATTGATATAAATAATGAAAAGTAGTGGAGTCAGCACTGTTCCTTGTGGTACAACACTGGACATAGGCTCCAGTCTGAAAAGCAGTCCTCTAGCACCCTCAGCCTGCTATCTTCACTCTAATTTTGTAGTCATTTGGCTAGCTTATCTTAGATCTATTTACGACCTAACCTTACTAACTTGTCTGCTATGCGGAATCCTGTCGAATGCCTTGCTCAAGCCTATATCGACAGGGTCTACTACACTGCCATCACCAATCTACTTTGTCACCTCTTCACAACACGCAATGAATTTTGTTAGAAATGATTTCCCATAGACAAAGCCATGATAACTATCCTTCATCATTTGTTACTTTTGCAAATACATGTAAATACTACGCCTCTGAATGCTCTCCAACAACATGGCCACCACTGACGTCAGTCTCTCTGGTCTATAGTACAGGACATTATTCCCTTTCCTCGTCCCATGCTTCCGCTGCTCACTGCAAATATTTGTGTAACCAGTTTGGTGAAATGATCAATAATATAGGTCTCAGACTGGGTCAGGGTTAAGAACAAGTCAGGCAGGATTCTTTAATCTGTTAAAATTCGCAAGGTTATGACCCAGACAAAGTTGCTCAAACTTCGATGGCAAGATAAATGACAATCAGTTTGGATATTGCAAATCGGTACGCCAATGTTTTCCTTTCGAAAAATACTGACACTTTGCACACATTTGATGACAAACTGAAAAATAAAATCTCTGCAGAACGTTAACTTTAAAGAACTTTGCCCAAATATTAATTGAACTCATGACAAAAGGAAACACGAGTGATTGTCCCAAACATCATTCAGCTTTTGGAGCTATTCTGCTCTTACATGCTGCTGGTAATGGGATTACTTCCTGGAACAGGTTGGTTTAGCTGAATTCCATTTACTTCAGGCAGTGGAGCGATTCCATTGAATCCTCGACAGGAATCCTCCAGCAGTGGTGAAAACGACTGGGGAGTTCTCAGCTCACACACATTGTTGGGAGGAGGAATACGGAGAGAGAGGGAGCAATAGGCTGTTCCTTCTCAAGAAGATTACAATTTCTCCCTCTCTGAGTTGAATCACACAATAACGTTATCCGGCCCCAAACTGGACCAAATGAGGTCACTTTGAACAGTGTCTGAACTGTACGACTCCATCACATTCCCTGTTCCATGTAGGTCATCATTGTTGCTGTTGGACCACCCAGACATTTCTTTTGGAGCAAATAGCACCACTAGAATTGAAGACGTGTTTATATGTTCCCGTATACTTTTAAAATACAACTTGAAATATCTTCACAATATCTGCATTTCAATTAATGCATCTTATTCTTAAATTAGCTCCCCAGTCTTATTCTCCCAGAGAAGATAAAATATTCATCAGGTATTCACTAGCTCAAAATCTTCTGTGGTCAATAAAATAAAAAACATTTCTCATTCTCAGTCCTAAACTCCTCATCGTACAGGACATAATGCCTTCATCGCAAGAGCAAGTTAAGAGAAACATCTTTGAAAAGTTTCAAAAGCAATTTGTTTTTTCCCCCTCAGTGGAAATACATCCTTGCACATTAAATCAGATGTGGTCTGAGCTACGGCCTGTATAGATACAGTAAATCATCCTTAAAATCAGACCCAATGCTCTTTGCACGAAAAAGTATCATTTCATTTAATTTTCAAATCACGTGCTGCATGTACAGACTAATTTGATATGTACCAGGACACACGAATCCCTTTGTACCACGGAGTTCTGCAATCTGCCTCCAGTTATATAATTTACGGTTGTTTTATTCGTCCTCAAAAACACACACTTCCCATCACCCACATTGTACAGTTTTTTTGGCGAAGCTTTAATCACTGCCCTGCCCCGTCTGTATCCCATTGCAGACGCTCTGCCCTCCCCTGTCTATATCCCATTGCAGACGCTCTGCCTCCACATGAAACCTCATTGAATGACTATCCTGCTGTTTGAGCAAACTGAGCTTCAATCCATTCAGCCCCTTCTTCCAAACCATTAATCTGGATTGTAAACTGTTGTTGACCTCACACTGATTCCTGAGGAATTCCACTAGTTATAGCTTTCCAACCTGAAAATAAGTCATTATCTCGACTCTGTATTTCGGGGTAGCGGACCAGGGCTCTCCTGTTCCTATTTAACAGCCTAGAAAGGTTGTGTGGCCTCCTGCTATACTGTGGAGCTGATTGTTGATTTGTTTCTGATCTCAGCGATCCTCCACTCGGGCCATTTGTTGTCAGATGATCAGGTGGAGTTCGTACTGTCAATGATCCTGATCCCTGAGAGTTTAAAAGATGAGCACAGAATATAGACTAACATTTGGGGTGATCGCTACCCGATGAAAAATGCTGTCTTTCTATTGCAACGATAGAACCATCTGCAGTGTCAGTCATGTGCTCAATTGTAACGTGCAGACACTGAGGAGGGTGGAAGAGTTCCTATTATTCTGATGAAAATGGGACCCTTTAACAACACAACCAATAATTTTCATCATTAATTTCATTTTTGGCTGTTGTGTTGAAAAATTGCTGCAGTTACTACACATTAAAATAAGCGATTGTCTTTGACAGATGACCTTACAGAGGTTTATAAAGTCATGAGGGGCATGGATAGGGTAAATAGGCAAGGTATTTTCCCTGGGGTAAGGGAGTCCAGAATTAGAGGGCATAAGTTTACAGTGAGTGCAGAAAGACATAAAAGTGACCTAACAGGCAACGTTTCCATGCAGAGGGTGGTACATGTATGGAATGACCTGCCATAGGAAGTGATGGAGGCTGGTACAATTGCAACATTTAAAAGGCATCTGCATGGGTATATGAATAGGAGACGTCTTGGAGGGAGATGACAGATGGGACTAGATTGGGTTGAGATATGCTGTCAGCATGGGTGAGTTGGACCGAAAGGTCTGTTTCCGTGCTGCACATCTCTTGGACTCTATGACTGTGTGGCCCAGTCTTCACTGTTCCCTGGGGATGAGAATACCACAGACAGCACAACCCTAAGAAGATAGGAACATCCTTATCTCAATCATAAATGGGGAAACCTCTAAATTTAAAAGTATATGAACCTCACAGCCAGTCAGCTTCCCATTTTAAAAATGAGGGTACAACCTATAGGAAATACATAGACCATTCAGCCCCTCAAACCAATCCCACATTCCCATTGACTCTGTTCAGTGAAGTGTTTATCAAAATCAGCCTCCACTGTTGTCTTGGTTAGACATGTCAGATACCGTAACTATACAGCGTATGAAATTGGTGCAGAACTGGACTGTTTGGTCCACCAAGTCTGATCTGCTATTCAATCATGGCTGACATGTTTCTCAATAAAATTATCCTGTCTTCTCACTGTAACCTTAATCCCCTTATCAATCAAAATGTATCTATCGCTGTCTTAAAGGCAGGCTGTGTCTGTGTCTCTATGTCTGTATGTGTATATGTGTTTCAGCTTATTGGCAGGAGGCAGAGGGTAGTGGAGGAAAGTTGTCTTTTGGACTGGAGACCTGTTACCAGTGGCGTTCCACAGGGATTGGTGCTGGATCCACTTTTGGTTGTCACTTATATCCGTGGCATAGATGAGAATTATGCAATGTATGGTGAGCAAATTCACAGATGACACCAAGTTTAGTTATATAGTGGAAGGTGAAGAAGGTCATATAAGATTGCAAAGAGATGATTTTTAATTGGATCAATGAATCATAGAAATGTACAGCACAGAAACGGACACTTTGGTCAAATTCATTCTTGCCAACCAGATGTCATAAATTATCTTTGTTTCATTTTCCAGCATTTGTACGATATCCCTCTAAACCATTCCAATTCATGTCCCCATCCAGATGCGTTTTAAATGTCGTAATTTGTACCATCCTTCACCACTTCGTCTGGAGCTCGTTGCATACACATACCACCCTCTGTGTGAAAATGTTCCCCTTCGGTCCTCTTTATATCTTGTCCATCTCACCTTAGTACTATGTCCACTAGTTTTGGGCTTCCCTACGCTGGGGTAAAGACCCTGAATAATCAACCTATCTATGGTCTTCATCATTTTATAAACGTCTAGAAGGTGCAAATGAGACTCAAATTAACACGAATGGCTGTGTTTTCAGTAAACCTGGGCTTAAATTCTGAAATTCAATATTGACTCATTTTCCTTCTTCATCACATCCCAATTCTAAAATAATTTTAACAACTTGCTCAGCCATATTATGAAACACCCTGTGGGATTTTTATCTAGACTTTTGGCCTCAGAGGTAGGGACGCTACCACCATTTGGCAATAATCCCAAAAGCTGCAACATTATTGTCCTGTGTGTTTGTTCATCAGCCTGTTTTGAAATACTGTGACATACCTCCGTGACAGGCAGGATTTGAATCCAGACATTCTGCTCCAGAGTGAGAGACACTACTGCGCAAGTTCAGGTATTGGAATCTAACCCAGAGCTCTGGCTCAGAGGTATGGGCGTTACCCACGACACAAGACTTAAACCATGCCCAGAATTTGAGTCACATTTTAAATGTCAGCTTTCAGCTCTGTGTGGATTCACTAAAATTTGGTTAACTTTACTTTATTACACATTTGAAAGAATCACATTGTTAATCAGATGAAAGGTACTCATCTCAACTATAATTAAACTGGAGAGGGTTCAGAAAAGATTTACCAGGCTGTTGTTGGGAATGGAGTGTTTAAGTTATAAGGACAGGCTGGATGGACTGGGACCTGTTCTACTGCAGCGTAGACGTTTGAGACAGTATCAACCTTATTGAAGTTTATAAAACAATGAGGGGTATAGATAATGTTGAAAGGCACGTGCCATTTCCTTAGGGTGGTGGATTTAAAGAGAAGGGTGTAATTTTAAGATGACAGCAGAAAGTTTTACAGATGACGTAGTTTCATAGAGCTGTCCAGCATGGAAACAGACCCTTCTATTCAACTTGACACTGCCAAATAAACGTCCTATATTAATGTAGTTCCATTTGCCTGCATATGGCCCACATCCCCCTAAACTTCCTATTCATGCGTCCATCCAGATGCCTTTTAACTGTTGTAATTGTCCCAGCCTGCATAACCTCCTCTGGCAGCTCGTTACATATAAAGCACTCTCTCTTTGAAAACGTTGCCCCTTAGATCGCTTTTAAGTCTTTTCCCTCTGACATTCAACCTATGTGCACTAGCTTTGGAAAGTGTTATCCTGGGGAAAAGATCTTGGCTATTGACACTGTTCATTCCACTTGTGAGTGTATAAATCTCTATGTTTAACTCTCAACCGCCGACGCTCCAGGGAAAATAGCCCCAACAGATCCAGCCTCTCCATAAATCTCAAAACATCCAAACCTGGCAATGTCTAGGCAAATTATTTCCGAATCCTTTCAGGTTTCACAAATCCTTCCTCCAAAAGCGACACCGTGATTGCATGAAGTATTCAATAATGGCCTAACCAATGTCCTGCACAGCTGCAATATGACATTCCAACACTTACATTCAATGCACTGTCTAACAACAGCGAATCTGGGTCTGTAACATGACACACATCTGGAGCAGAAGTTACAGAGAGGGGAAACCTGGAAAGAGGGATTAGGAGTGGGGTCACTTCCTGACCCAGCCTGGATTTCCAAGTACATTTCCGAAACTACACCTAACCATCTGAGTGGCCTCGATCTGCTCCTGTGAAGCAGGTTCGAAGGGTTGAATGGAACATCAGAACATAGGGCTGGGGGACAAGAGCGCACGTACATCTTTGTGTTTCTGTTTGTGCGTCTGTGTGTCTCTCTGCATCTGGGTGTGTCTATGTGTGTTTGTGTGGTTGTGTCTGTGTGGGTGTAGGATTTCTGTGAGTATGTGTGTGTGTGTCTGTGTGCTGCTCTATGTGTGTCTGCGTGTGTGTCTGTTTCTGTGAGTGTGTGTGCATTTGTGTGTGTATCTGTGTTTGACTGCGTGTGTGTGTGTCTGCATAGGTGTGTGTCTGTTCCTGTGAGTGTGTGTGTTTGTCTGTGTCTGTGTCTGAATCTATTTGCGTGCGTGTGTCTGCGTCTGTGTGCCTGTTTCTGTGAGAGTATATCTGTGTCAGTGTGTGCGTCCGTGTGTCTGTGTCTATGTATGTGTATGTGTGTTTGTGTGTGTATGTGTGTCTGTGTGTCTGTCTGTGTTTGGATGGTGCTGTCAGCTGCTGCCCTCCCTCTGTCCCTCCCAAACTGAATCTCTGATGATTTTCACCCTCCACTCCCACATGTACAGTGGTGTGGCGAGGTCAGCAGAGATTGACAGCAAAAGAAAGCTCAGCAGGTCTGCCAGCATCTGTGGACAAAAATAAAAGGACCCTTCCTCAGATCTCCTGTCGGGGGATATTACATCACTTCAAGTACACGCAGATGTACGCACACTAATACAGAGACATAGAGACACTCACTAATACACAGAAACAAGTATAGACATGAAGTGTCTTTCAGTATTTCTCTTGCTCCACAGTGATCTTGTCAAAATTTTACGTACTCTGTCTGGTGTGCGTCAGTATTTAAGTCTGTCCTCAGGGAGTGTGTTAGTGTTGCACTTGCTCACAATTGTGAGTGAGTCAGTATTTCTGCGTGGAGTGTGACTGTAGGACAATTTCAATGTTTGCAGATATCAAACCTGGACGAATTATAAAGTGTGTGGAGGACAGTGTGGAACTCCAGCAGGACGGTGACACATCGGTGTAGTTTTCAGGCTTATGGCAGATCAGGAACAAATCAGAGCAGTGTGCGGAGATGCACCTTGGTAGGAATAACTCTGAAAGTCAATATAAAGCATTTTGTACCATTATAAAGCGGTTGTAGGAGCAGAGTACACTGGGTGTATATGAGCACAGATTATTGAAGATGTCAGGACAAGTGGGGAGAGCAGAAAATATCACAGGTTAGTTTCAGTATCTGAGCTGTTTACAGGAGGAGGTGTAGGAGGGAGCCTCCGTGCTCCCTTTCTGAGAGGTGGTGGAGACGATGTGTTGTAAGCCCACCCTTCTGAACATTTAGACCGTGGGGATTCCATTTGTACCAGCTCGACACAAAAGGGAGATGGCATCAGGAACACGGCTTCTAAGTTGTGCCGGGGGGAAACGGAGCTGCCAGTGGGTTTAAAGTGAAAATCGCCCTTCAGTGAACATTGCTCCTTACTCGGTAGGTGGGACGTGGATATTTCAGAATCTCCACACGTGGGGTCCCTGTCCTCTCCGGCTCATACCAGGGTCCTCCCCACATGGCTGCGGAGGGGGTGAGGGAACGGATATCGGGCACTCCAGAACCCGGCTTGGCCCTTTCTGTCCCATTCCTGTCTGTTTCTCCTGGAATGGGAGAAAGCGAGGGAGGGAGGACGGGGTTGGGTGGCCCTTTTGTTTGTGCTGGTGCATTTGGGGAACATAGTGAGGTATCCGGAGGGTGTCAGTGCACAATGTTGTATCTATGCCGTGTTATTGGTGTGGGGGTAAAGTAGAGGGGGAGAGAGAGAGAGAACGAGAGACTGCATGCAGTAGTGAGAGTGGTGGAGCATGAGCCTTGTTCGGGGGTAGGTGCCATAACAGATATACAGTGAGTGTGAGGGAGCAGAGAGCACACGGTGATACTTATCCTGACAGAACGGGGAAGGTTATTGATGCTTGTCCTGTATTGCTGGACATTTCGTCAGACCACAGATACTACACTGAGCTGAGTGGTGAGCTCAGACCATGCTGGATGGCTCACTCTGGGAAGAGAATTGCACCAGCCCATTCACCAGGGGTTCCGTGTCTCTGTTGACAAACCGTGGTGTAATTTCCCGGAATCTGCCATGCTCGGGGTAAACTGTGCAGGGCAACTCCAAACGGAGAAAGCACAACCGTGCGCCCATTGGCCTTTTGAAGATGGCACCAGTACCAGGGATCACGAAATAATTAGTCATGCGGGCATTGGTGAGTACGTCCAACCATGAAGGAAGTCGAGCTGGCATTGAATGCGAGGGACGCCATGGAGTGGAGTAGGTAGTCAATGAGCTGGGTTTGATGGGATATCGCAAGGAAACTAGCTCAGTCTCATACAGACAATCCTTCTGCCATACTCAGTGAAAATATCACTGTAACAAATTATTGTTTGATTCAGCCCAATGTGTCGAAGACTCTGCTGACCTACTCACAGTTACAAAGCTGCAGAACAACTGCTCATCCAATACTCTCCATCATCTGAACTCACCAATATCCCATTCACCCATAATTCCTGGAAACACTGGCTCATGTTGCAGGATACTGTTGAAAAGTCTTCATTTCAGCATTCTAGATTCTGTGAACACATCCTTCCATGACATTGCCTCTCAATCTCGCTCTCTCTGTCTATTCCCCAAAGCCTTCACATTTGTTGATACTTAAATTGATTCCCCCGCCATCTCTCTCTGGCAGTGAGTTTCACACCCACAGCGCCCCTGTGTCATGTCACAATGTAGATATGGAGCTGAAAATGGAAGGGGGCTGCACATCCTGTCACTTCCAGCATGGGCTGCAAGTTTCCCTACCCTGGGCAGTGATCTAACACAATGTTACTGAACAATGCGCTGGGATGATGGACACAGTTCCACACCCTGGTCGCATATCTCATCTGGGTTTATGGATCAATGCACTACTGTGGTCTGAGTACCTTTCCACTCTGGGTAGATTGTCATTGTATTGCACAGTACACCAGTCCGGTTTGCACAGTGCTCACTGCTGAACACATATCTCATCTGGGTTTATAGATCAGTGCACTAATATAGTGTGCACAGTGTTCCGCTCTGGACTGATTGCAGGGTGGTGTTCAGCAACACACTAGCCTGGTCTGCGTAGTGCTCCTTTCCAAACAGATATCTCCTCTGGGTTTATGGTGTCTGGTCTGGTTCGGTGAGGTGGATTGAGAATATGCCTTTATTTTTGTTCACAATCATTTGATTGGACCCTCCAAATTCTGACTCCTCCGGCCAGTCCCATTCTTCGTCTACCTCCATCGTTTGCCAACATGTTGTCGATGAGTAATTGTCCCGTTTTAATATGAACAACTGTTCTCTCTATTTCTCTGGTCTTTGGTCTTGCTCACCCTGGAGCATCGGGATTCACCGCAATAAACCTCAGTAAGGTCACTACTCAGAAACAACACTCCAAGGAACATAGCCCCTGTCCATTCATACTCTCCGTGTAGCTAAAAATCACTCGCTACCATCACCCTACCCAACACTGTCAATATACTTGGAAAACATTTCTGCACGCTTTCAAATTTAACAACATCTTGCTTACAGCAGTGAGAACAGAATTAAAAGCAGTATTACAGAAGTGGCTGAACCTAGTGCGTAGGCGAAAGTGAGTATTACAGATGCAGGAGATTAGAGTCGGGAGTGTAGTGCTGGAAAAGCACAGCAGGTCAGGCAGCATCCGAGGAGAAAGGAAAACCGATGTTTCGGGCAAAAAACCCGATTCGTGATGAAGGACTTTTACCCAAAAGGTCGAAATTTCCTGCTCCTCGGATGCTGCCTGACCCACTGTGCTTTTAGAGCACCACCCTCTGCACCCAGTGTATATTCCACATGCCTCCTTCTTCAAAGACAGCAATTTCTCCCCCCACGTGGTCGACGATGCAATCCAAAGCATCTCATCCACTTCCCGTAACTCTGCCTTCAAATTTTGGCACTCCAAACTCAATAGGGAAAGAACACGCTGTTCCTCAACTTCCATCCCACCAAGTCTCCAGATACAATGCATTATCGTCCCCCATTTGCACCACCTACAAACAGACCCCACCACCAGGCATATATTGCCCTCCCCACCCCGATTTGCGTTCGATAAAGAAAATTCCCGGCACGAATCATTTGTCAGGTCCACGCCACCCAACAACCCACCCTCCACTCCTGGCACCTTCGCATGCAACCACAAGATTTGGAAAAACTGCACCCACACCTCCCCCTCACCTCCGTCCGAGACTACAAAAGGATCCTTCCACATTCTTCAGAGTTTTACCTGCATTTCCACACACGTCACCTACAGTATCCGTTGCTCCTGATGTCTCCTCTACATTAGGGAGACAGGACGCCAACGTGTGGAACACTTCAGAGAACATCTCTGGGACACCCGCGCCAAACAACCCCACTACCCCGTGGCTGAAAACTTTGACTCCCGCTTCCACTCCACCATGGACATGCAGCTCCTCGGCCTCTTCCACCGCCAAACCTTATACACCCGTCTCTTGGAAGAAGAAAGACTCGTCTTCTGCCTTTTGACCTTGGAACCACATGGGATCAATGTGGATTTCACCAGTTTTGTCGTTTACCTTCCCTCCAACTTATCCTAGTTCCAACCTTCCAACTCAGTACCGCCGGATGACCTGCCCTACCTGTCCATCTTCCTTTCTATCTATCCGCTTCACCCTTCTCTCTCACATATTACCTGCAACCCCAACTTCATAAACATTTCACATTCTCAGCTATCTTCCCCCAACCCCACCTATTTTCCATTTATTTCCCAGCACCCTTGGGCCACAACCCTCATTCCGATGAAGGGCTTACACAAGAAATGTCAATGCTCCTCTGATGCTGCCTGACCTGCTGTGCTTTTCCAGCACCACCTTCTCTACTCTGATCTCCAGCGTCTGCAAACCTCACTTTCTCTCTTGAGTTAATGTATTCAGAAATTTCCCCACCAGACATTTCTTGCAGCTAATCTGTTATCTTATCCCTGTAGCTTTATAAACAGAGTAGGACATATACAGCCCTGCAGTGCTCTGGTAAAACTCCCACATTCAAGGAAAAAGTAAGAAAAAAATCGAAAGATTTATAGTCCGGCCATCTGTAACCCTCATCCATTCCATCGAGACCGAGTAAATAATCCCTTTTATTATGATATCGAATGTAATGTAAGGAAGGGTTTAACTTTCCCTGTTTGTTTGGTGACTATGATTAATGTCAGTCGCCATATATTCTAATTATTCCAGTGGAAAGTTCCCATCTCTTAATGATATATGGGCTTCGTTCAATGTGTTATCCCATAGTATGAGTGGGATAACCACCGACAGCATTAACAGGGATCAGCAGCTCCAGATGGAGAAGGGGAGGAGAGATCATAATCTGAGAACGTTAGACTTGAATGTTACAGCAATGGATAAGAATCTGAGAACACTAAACTGGAATGTTCCAAAAATGGATCAGAATCTGAGAACCGGAGTTTGGAATCTTCCAACAATGGATCAGAATCTGAGAATATTAGACTGGAATATTCCAAAAATGGATCAGAATGTGAGGACATTAGACCGCAATGTTCCAACAATGTATCAAAATCTGAGAACGTTGGACTGGAATGTTACAACAATGGACAGGGATTTATCCGATTACGCTGGTTTCTTTCTACATATTATGATTGGTTGTCATTTAATTTGTAGGCCTATTATGCTCTTCTCATTATTCAATGTTTTTATTATCCTCTCCTGACTACCGTTTGTGTCCCTGGTAAGTCTCACCATCCAGATATTTTTCTATAAACTAGCTATGACTGCATTACTGTTATTTCATGTAGACTTCACTCCTTGCCACTATTATTGTTCATGTTGAGACCCTGAATCCACACATTCACTCTGCAGATCACGACTAACGGCACCAGTGAACTTGTTCAATTACTGTCTCCCTTCTTGATTCAGACTGTTACTCAAGGGTCTCTGTGTTGACCTACTCACTTTCAGATGTGAACCATTGTCGCTCTGCCCTTTTTATTTCAGTATTGGGAGCGTGGAGGCCATTGTCCTCTATTATGTTTGCAAAATCTATTACCTTCCTGGAACTCCATCCCATCCGTGGCGAATATATTTGTGGGAACTGGGCATTGCTGGCTGGCCAGCATTAATAGCCCATTCCTAGCTGCCCATGAGAAGGTGATGGGGAGCTGGCCTCTTGAACCGCTGCAGTCCACTTGCAGCGTTCGGAAGGGAATTCTAGGATTCTGACCCAATGACTGTGAAGGAATAGCGGTATATTTGCAAGCCAGGGTAGTGAGCGGCTTGGAGGGGAACATGTAGGTGGTCATTGAAACAGACGAATCTCAAGTTTGGTGACCCCTTTGGCCATGAGTTGATGTCTGGCATCATGCCCTGATCATTAGTAACTTTATCTATTCGGTGCTCCAGATTGTCCTTCACTGGCTTAACCCATCTGCTGTTTGAACCCTGAGCTGTGAAGTACAGATTTAATGATGACAATAATCTGCTGCTGACACTGTCGGGTTGAAACCTGCAGAAACAAAACTGATTCGAACTCACACCAAAATTTCATCCATCTGATATTCCTGTGCACGCTGAGCTATATCGCTATGGTGTCTGGCAATGTATTTGCTTTAATATTCTCAAGCTCTTTAACTCATCTGTCCATGAAACGTCCCTCGGTCTCTCTGTGTCGATTATCCCAATCCCTGCCAGTGGGTCACAGTTAACCTGGTTTCCTTTAAGTGTATTTTTTCTCATGCAATGATTTTCACATGCAACCACCCCAACACCACACACACACACACACACACACACACACACACACACACACACACACACACACACACACACACACACACACACACACACACACACACACACACACACACACACACACACACACACACACATACACATACCTTATACTGGTCACATGGAGATAGAAATCTTCCCCTGCTGTGTGTATTTGGTGTGCATATCGTTCCTATATGATAGTAAACGTTTCCAATACTCTTCATGCTGGGCAGATAATCCAGTTTACTGAGTCGTACACGAGCATGGCCTGCACAGCTCTCCGTGTTAGTCTGTCACCTTCTCCAAGTTTGAAGTGTTATGTGAAGGAGATTTAGAATTTGATGAAACAAACCATTTCAGCTGTTCGGAAAATACCTTTACTCAATGTTCTCATTATTGTAATTTTGCTCTCTAATGAGTCAATCCTACATTTAGTCCCAATACCCAGTCTTTTTCTCATTATTTCCACAATCTTCTTAGTTAATTAACTGCCTGTTTCTGTCTTTAATGTGAATCTTTCTGTCCCTCTATAATTTTCCCTGGCCTTTGCCTCTCTAGTGTATCGAGTGCTGGCATTGTGAAGCTCAGAAACAGTGAAATGGTGTGTCTTAGCTTGTTGTTCACTTCTGAAAATGTGTTGCTGGAAAAGCGCAGCAGGTCAGGCAGCATTAAAGGAGCAGGAGAATCGACGTTTCGGGCATGAGCCCTTCTTCTTCCTGAAGAAGGGCTCATGCCAGAAACGTCAATTCTCCTGTTCCTTGGATGCTGCCTGACCTGCTGCGCTTTTCCAGCAACAGATTTTCAGCTCTGATCTCCAGCATCTGCAGTCCTCACTTTCTCCTGTTGTTCACTTCGCACTGTATTCCATGTGGTGCTCCATGTCGGGGGTGGGGGTGTGTATCGGGCAGATGTTCATTTCCTGGTGTGCCCCATGTTCTGCTCCATGTTACATAGGGGATTCAGCGGCTTTGAAAGATGGTCTGTGCCTGTCCACTGAACGTCTGACGTCTGTGTTTGTCCCTCTGAGTTCATTGTGTGGTCAGTAACACGAGGAAGTCGCTAGAGTATTATTGTAAAGGACCAGGTATCTAACATCTCTGACAATGCTCGCCCTTAAAAAAAAGGCTATTGCCTCGTTTTCTTCAAAGAAATATTTTAAAAGCCGAACTGCGTACTGCAAACGGCTGAAGGAAATAACTTATAAGGTTTTTTAAAAAGTACATATTGATAACAATGGCCAGCTCTCACGGACCTGGCTTTGCAGTTTTTCTGAGCTATAACAGTCACCAGGTGCTTGCAGTCGGAGATAGGTTGGATTCTTTCAGTAAATGATCCCTCACTGCAATTATCTCTGAAATCTGTCTTGATGCTGTTTCCTCCTGGATTGGAGAACTGCGTGCAAGACTGATTGGCCTTGGATGTGTCTTTTTGCCAAGAGTGAGATTATGGGGTGTTAGTACTTTGGAACAATTCATTAGTAGATGGTACTGTATCTATTAATCTGTTAAGGTTTCCAGTAGTTGAGTTATTCTAAACTCCCCTTCTATGTATTTTTATCAGAGTGTTTAAATAAATTGTGTTTTGCTTACAGTTGATTGGTTTGACCAACCGCATCACATCTGGAACACCATTTCACATCTGTCTTTACTCTAAAGTAGTGGGGAGGCACGATAGCTCAATGGTTAGCACTTCTGACTCACAGAGCCAGGGAGCCAGTATCAATTCCTAATTACGACTGTGTGGAGTTTAAACATTCTCACTGTGTCTGCATGGATTTCCTTTGGGTGCTCTGGTGTCCTCCTACAATCCAAGGATGTGCAGGTCAGGTGAATCGGCCATGCTAAATTGCCTATAGTGCAAGGTGCATTAGTCAGGGTTAAATATGTGGTAGGGGAATGGGGTTGGGTGGTTTGGTCTTTGGTGTGGACTTGTTGAGCCGTAGGGCCTTTTTCCATTCTGTTAAGAACCTAACCGAAGACAAAGTTGGCGACCAGGCATTCTGCTCCGGTCCATAGCAATCTGGGGACACTTGTCCGGTTCGAAATCGATAATTCCAGATCGGGTTCAGGATTAGAATCCCTACAGAGAGGAAGCAGGCCATTTGGCCCAACAAGTCCACACCAACCGTCGGAAGAGAAAACTATCCAGACACATTCCCCTCCCCTATTACACCATATTTACACCTGACTAGTGCAACTAACCTACACATCGCTGAACAGTATGGGAAATTTAACTTCGCCATTTCGCCTAACCTGCATATGTTTGGACTGTGGCAGGAAAATGGAGCACCTGGAGAACATGCAGGGAAGGCGAGAATGTGCACAGGGAGATTGTTTCGCTCAAACGCAGCGTCTTGTAATTGTTAGTTTCTTTTGGTCTGGAGATTGAATTCGGTTGCTTTGTACAGTGCGTTGTGTAGTAATGGCTACTTCTGCCTGTAATACTCCTCTGGATGTGGAAAAAATGAAGTTGTAGATTTTACAAAAGGTGAGCAAGACAAAGCTGTTAGAATTGGCAGAGAAGCTGGAGTTGGGTTTGTGTTTGTCAGTGAGAAAAGGAGATATAATTACAGCTGTAGTTTGGCATTCAATTTTTGGTGTAAACAACATCAGAAACTTTGGAAATACTTAGAATTCAATTGCAAATGAGGCAGCTTCAACACGAAAATGAATTGAAACAGTTAGAGATAAGATTAAAAGTAGAATTTAAAGAAACGGAAAGGAAGAAGAAAGACAGAAAAATGAAGATGAAAAGCAGATAGCGAAAGAGTTTCAACTTCAAACGTTAGCAATTTGATAGGAAAGTCGACTTAGCTGGGTGGAGATGAAAGGAGACGGTAGGCTGGATGAGGATGATAGTGAGGATGAGAAACTCTATAGTAGCCAAAGGACAGATGGGGATCGGTTTAAATATGTACAGGCATTGTCGAAATTTGGTGAAAAGGATGTAGAAGTCTTTTCAATTTCATTTGAGAAAGTTGCTATACGGATGCAGTGGCCACTGACCATGTGGGTTTACTTAATCCAACCAAAGCTGGTCGGTATAAGGTGTGAGGTATTTGCATTCCTATCGGAAGAGATATCTGGAGATTATGAGGAGGTGAAGAAAGACATCTGAAGTTCCTATGAGCTTGGGCCAGAAACAGCAGACAGTGTTTTAGAATGTAAAATAGCGTCCCTGGTGAAACGTACATTGAGTTTGAAAGGATTAAACAAAGTAATTTTGAAAGCTGAGTGAGGGTATTAAAAACAGAGCAATCTATGAGATTCTTAGGGAGATTCTTACTTTGGAGGAGTTCAAAAACTCATTTCCAGCAGTCGTGAGATTCGTGGGGAAGAGCAGAGAGTTAAAATGGCATGATTATAATCTGAAATGGCTGATGATTATCAGTTGATCCATAAATCAAAGTTTGGCTTCCGGGAGGGCTTGAGAAGAATGTGCAAGATCTTAAAATATATATCTGTGTGTAAGGTTTAGTGGCGGTGGCCAGGAGTAGCAAGTAAAGAGGTTACAGCATTAAGAGTTACAGAAACATGTAAATCCTTTCAGCTGAGACATGATGCGATATGTCATTGAGAAGGACTAAGATAGAGATGAGAAGTGCTCCATTATGTTTGGAGTTTCCTGTGACAACGTCAGTTGTGACATATTTCACAACTGGGAAGGAGGCCTTGAGTTTGGTGTTGACGTTACAACATTTCAGCATTTAAGTTGCCAATAGCGTGTCAAGACAAATATACATACTGATCATAACGCCTGAACGTTTTTGGACAAATTTAAGGAGAACATTTCCAGTCTGATCAGACAGAGGTTATTACTGTTGCCATTCAATTTGGAAGTTATACAGGTGACAGGACGAGAACCCCTACTTGCTGACAAGTTGTCGAGACTAAGATGAAGAAAATCAGAGGCGATCTGTGGCAGAAGTAAATTGACTGAAATAGAATATAGTTTTAAATGTTTGCATGCGTTGTGGCAATGTAATATGTTTGTATTGCAGTCTACTGAAACAGTAAGAATAAACGGTTTAAAATGAGGCCATCTTTGAAAATTGATGTTATTTTTTTCATTTTAGAAGAGTTATTTTCTCTTGTTCTTTTTTGAATAAAGGTTTTAAAGGCAGAGATCCTGTACTGCCACCTGAAAACAGCTTAAGTAAATAACTGAGAAGGCCTTTAGGTTTTATGAAAATGTTGGTAACAATGGAAGGGCAGTGGCCACCTCTCCCAGACCAGGTTTTCTCGTTTTGTTTTTGGCTGCAGCATTCAGAAGCTGCTTGGGATCCCAGAAGGGTTGGAAGTTCCAATACATGATCCCCAGCTGCTATTCTCTCTGAAAACTCTCTTAAAGTTGCTTCCTCCTGGATTGGAGAACTGCACATAAGATTCTGTGTTTGAATTTACCTTTTGGCCAAGGGATGTGTTTTTGGGATGTCCCTGTATTAGCGCAGTTAATTAATAAAAGGCACTGTATCTAATGGTAACATAGGTGTTCCAGTAGAGAAGCTATCCCAAATTGTTCTTCCCTTTGATTGTGTCTTAATTGGAGCTTTTGAATGGATTACATTTTGCTTAACGTTGAGTGGAGTGACCAGTTGCAACACATCTGGAAGACACAGTTAAATCTACATTTAAAATAAGGGAAAGTTAAGATCGAGGATGCCTGCTTAAAATATTTTGACGGGGACTGGTCAGGGCCATAACACTTGTAGCTGAGGGGCTTCCGACTGTCTCCTGCTTTTGCAAAGTTAGTGGCAGTGTTGAGAATGGTTTTCTGGAAGTTGTGCTGTGAGCTGCCTCAGACATTCAAAGAGACCTAAGGATTTGGTGACCTAACTCTGTATGGAGCATGGGGACTGTAGTTACAACACCTGGGTCTGGAACATGAAAAGCAAATGGAGCAGAGGCTGTAGAGAGGGGAAGCTCTGAAACCACGGTGTGAATGTGTCTGGGGAAAGGGACCTACTGGATCCACCCCGTGTTTTCCAGGAACAGCTTGCAGAGTGTGAGGGGACCCTAATTGAATAAGGAGCTGGTCACAGACTGGTGTCAACTCCTTCAACACGACCTGCAGCTTTACACCATGGGGAGGACGGTGCTGCCGGTGACTGTTTCATTGAGCTTCTATGATCTGGAACTTTCCAGGCCGGAGTGGGTGAACTGTGCATTATCTACCGGCGGCACGGTGGTTAACAGTGCTGCCTCATAACGCCAGAGACGCGGGTTCAATTCCCGCCTCAGGTGAATGGCTGTGTGGCGTTTGCACATCCTTCGCGTGTCTCCGTGGGTTTGCTCCGGTTTCCTCTCACAGTCCAAAAATGTGCAGGTGAGGTGAATTGGCCATGCTAAATGACCCGTAGCGTGAGTTGAAGGGGTAAATATACGGGAATGGGTCTGAGTGGGTGGCGGGTCAGTGTGGACTTGTTGGGCTGAAGGGCCTGTTTGCACACTGTAAGTAATTTAATCTCAACATCAATGTCACCATTTGGTGATGGTGGGTATATATTGTGGATGAGGTGAATGTTTTCTCTCTCAGCAGAGAATTGCCAGGTGTATCTATGCTTTCTCAGTATTGCAGGATTCCCAATGATGTGCATGTCTCTGTGGGCTTCCCATGTTAATGAGGAGAGCTCGAGGAACTGAAGGAGCTCTCACTCCATTAATGTTACAGAGTGTCCATGCACAGTACATCATGTTGGTGAATACTCACTGTCCTGGCAGCAGCCACTGCATCTTATTTCAGAAGCAGTCAGCCATTCCCATCGTCTTTGGATCTCCATTCGGAAAGAAAGGATAGGCTCTCGGCCATTGATAGACGTCTCAAAACAACCTCCCACTCACCACTCCCACCGCCAACCAACCACATCAAAATATTCCGGGCGTTCTGAGAGTAGTAGGACTACTGGGAATGTCAGGGAGCAGACCATCAGGGAGATCGAGCAACACTTCCCATGTCTGAATGGGTTAGAGTACGCCCTCCAGAACACACTGTATCTCTATATTGAGTAATCCATCTCCATTTCAGTAACATACTGCCTTCCATTCTTCCAGAAAAAAGCTGGCAGGTTATACATTCCGTTATATTCCATTTGGCAAAGTATTATTCATTGACTTTACCTACCCATATCAATTTGCAGACTCTCCACATTCTCTTGATAGTTTAATGTCTTGTTTACCTCAGTGTCAATACCAAACTTAGTAGCAGTACATCTGTTCTACCGTCCTGATCATTGATATCGATTGTAAACAGTTGAGGACCCAGCACTGGTCACTGTGTGACTCCACTGGTTACGTTCTGTCAAACTGGTTATGACTGATTTATCTGGAGTGCATGCTTCCTGATAGGTAACCAGTCCTCCCCCGTTCCTGTGGAGCACAGTCGAAGGATTGAATAAGAACGAGGAACAATCCAGCCCCTCAAGTCTGTTCCGCCATTGAATACAATCATGGCTGATGTAATCGCCGGCTCAGGTCCATTCCCCTGCCTGCTCTCCAAATTTCTTCATTTACTCAATGTCCAATCATCCCCTGCACACTGGGACAGAGAGCTACCCAGATTCACAACCCATTGAGAGAAGTAACTTTCCCTCACGCCTGTTTTAAATCTGCTATGCCTAACCCTAAAACTATGATCTCCTGTTCTAGTTTGCCCCAGATGAGGAAATTTCCACTCCACACCGACATTGCCAATCACCTTTAACATCCTCCAGGCCTCAATGAGGTCTCCTCTCATTCTTCTGAACCTAGAGTGCATTGGCCAGATCTGCACGAACTCGCTTCAAAAGACAAATTCATCTCTGGAATCAATCTAAAGTAATTATTCTGAACTGCCTTCTTTGTAACAACATCCCTCCTGCAGTCAGGGCAACAAACATGAACACAGTATGTCAGCTACAGTCTCCATAATACCTTGCAGAATTGCAGTAATTATTCCCTCCCTTTATAATCTATTCTTTTACAAGTAAATTCTGAAATTGCACTTGCTTTTCTTATTCCCTGCTGTACCTGCATGTGAGTTTTCTGTGATCTGCACAAGGACACCCAGATGCCTCTGCAAGTAAGCACTCTGAAGTTTCTCTCCATTTCCATAACATGTTGGATTCCTCTGATCAAAATGGTTAATCCCATATTATCCACTTTAAGTTTTAGCCGCCAGATGTTGGCACATTCATCTAAACTGTTCATCTCTGGAATCAATCTAAAGTAATTATTCTGAACTGCAATTTTTCGAGAACTTCATTATATCAACCTACTTTTCCACTTGGTAAAAACAATAACTGCAGATGCTGGAAACCAGATTCTGGATCAGTGGTGCTGGAAGAGCACAGCAATTCAGGCAGCATCCAACGTGCAGCGAAATCGACGTTTCGGGCAAAAGCCCTTCATCAGGAATAAAGGCAGAGAGCCTGAAGCGTGGAGAGATAAGCTCGGGGAGGGTGGGGTGGGGAGAGAGTAGCATAGAGTACAATGGGTGAGTGGGGGAGGAGATGAAGGTGATAGGTCAGGGAGGAGAGGATGGAGTGGATAGGTGGGAAAGGAACTAGGCAGAGCGGACAAGTCTGGACAAGTCAAGGGGACAGTGCTGAGCTGGAAGTTTGAAACTCGGATAAGGCGGGGGAAGGGGAAATGAGGAAGCTGTTGAAGTCCACATTGATGCCCTGGGGTTGAAGTGTTCCGAGGCAGAAGATGAGGCGTTCTTCCTCCAGGCGTCTGGTGGTGAGGGAGCGGCGGTGAAGGAGGCCCAGGACCTGCATGTCCTCGGAAGAGTGGGAGGGGGAGTTGAAATGTTTGGCCATGGGGCGGTTTGGTTGATTGGTGCGGGTTTCTCGGAGATGTTCCCTAAAGCGCTCTGCTAGGAGGCGCCCAGTCTCCCCAATGTAGAGGAGACCGCATCGGGAGCAACGGATAAAATAAATGATATTAGTAGATGTGCAGATAAAACTTTGATGGATGTTGAAGGCTCCTTTAGGGCCTTGGATAGAGGTGAGGGAGAAGGTGTAGGCTCAGGTTTTACAGTTCCTGCGGTGGCAGGGGAAAGTGCCAGGATGGGAGGGTGGGTCATAGGGGGGCGCGGACCTGACCAGGTAGTCACGGAGGGCACGGTCTTTGCGGAAGGTGGAAAGGGGTGGGGAGGGAAATATACCCCTGGTGGGGTATGGGGTCTGTTTGGAGGTGGCGGAAATGTCGGCGGATGATTTGGTTTATGCGGAGGTTTGTAGGGTGGAAGGTGAGCACCAGGGGCGTTCTGTCCTTGTTACGGTTGGAGGGGTGGTGCCTGAGGGCGGAGGTGCGGGATGTGAACGAAATGCGTTGGAGGGGATCTTTAACCACGTGGGAAGGGAAATTGCGGTCTCTAAAGAAGGAAGCCATCTGGTGTATTCTATGGTGGAACTGGTCCTCCTAGGAGCAGATACGGCGGAGGTGGAGGAATTGGGAATACGGATGGCATTTTTGCAGGAGATAGGGTGGGAAGAGATGTAATCCAGGTAGCTGTGGGAGTCGGTGTCAAGTGTCAGTGTCAAGTCGGTCGTCACTAATGGAGATGGGGAGGTCCAGGAAGGGGAGGGAGGTGTCAGAGATGGTCCAGGTAAATTTAAGGTCAGGGTGGAATGTTTTGGTGAAATTGATGAATTGCCCAACTCCTCGCGGGAGCACGAGGCGGCGCCAATGCAGTCATCAATGTAGCGGAGGAAGAGGTGGGGAGTGGTGCCGGTGTAATTACGGAAGATCAACTGTTCTACGAAGCCAGCAAAGAGACAGGCATAGCTGGGGCCCATACGTGTGCCCATGGCTCCCCCTTTGGTTTCCACTTGTTTTAGTGTCAGCTGAAAATGTGGCTGTAGTGTTTTCTCTCCTCTCACCCAAGTAATACAATGGATGGTAAATTGTTGGGTCATGTGGTCTGAACTCTATGGAATCCCAAAAGTTGCCAAACACTAACGAAACAACTATCCCATGTCTCTGCATTTTGTTGGCTCACCAGCCCTCTATCCAGGCGAATTACCTCCTCCCAAACCCATGTCCTATTTTACAGCTTAATATTTTGTGCAGCGTTTAATCAATGCCTTTCCAAAGACCAGGTACTTTACTTTTCCAGGATCCCCATTGTCTACTTTGCATGTTACACCTTTAAAGAATTCGAGCAAACAAAGAATCAGCTTTAAAAAATGCTGATTCTGATGTATACTGGTTTTACTTTGCAAATCCCTTGTTATTAATTAATTAATAATGGAGTCTCACAATTTCCCTTAATTCCCAACAGAATGCTCACGACCTTTTATTGACAAGTGAAGATGATTATCGTAATTCCTAACTTTTCAATACACTCTACGTTCCCTTTCCCGTGTTCCTCTGTAACAGGTTCAAAGCTTTAAAAGATATGTTCTATTCGCTGTGTAATACACATGAGTGTCTGAATGGATTCACTCAGTTCCTGGTTCATACGCTCAATGGGCTGAATGTTCCCATGGTGTTCCTACATTATAGTCTCGATAGTCGGAATGTCCTGATTTACAGATTCAAGATCTGCTTCTCCTCCTCCTGATAATATGTCAGAAGCCTGAGAGATTGTGGAATCTTCCTGTTGCTGTGCAACATTTTGAGGGGCTCAAATGTCTCTTCATATTCCTTCACAACAGGCTCAAGATACTGAACAATCACCTCCTACATCCCTGAAATGGGATTGAAGGAGTGATTTATCTCCTCCTCTTCCCGTACAACAGACTCACGGTTTAATTACCTCCAACTTTCCATAACATGTCTCAAATAATTTGATCTCCTTCTTTAATTCTCGTGCTGAATGGCCTCCTGTTATTCTAGTGTACCAATCTCTTCCAGTTCCTGTGTTAGAGACTTGAGGAGGCTGAATAGACCGATCCTGTTGCTGCATAAAAGTATACTGGTGCCTCATGGCCCTCTCCGCGTGCAGTGTTATAGACGCGAGGGGCGGATTGGCCTCCTCCTGTAACTGTATATCAGGATTCAGGGGCTGAATAACCTCGTCCTGTTCTGGTGTAACAGGATAGAAGTCCTGAATACCCTTCTGCTGTTCCGGTGTTACAGGCTGGATAAGTGGAATTGGCTATGTAATTGATTTCTGTTGCTGACTCTTTCTGGTGTTCTATTCAAACATAAGGCCACTTTTCATTCTTGTAAACTCTATTGCGTATTGGATCAACCTGATGATCCTTTCCATATAAGTTAACCCTTTCATTGCAGGAATCAGATGGAGGAAGCATTTCTGATCTGCTTCCAATACAGCAATATCCTTTCTTCAGTGAGGAGACTAAGTCTGTGCACACTACTCTAGATGTAATCTGATTATGATCCTGTACAGTAATAGCAACACTTTACCAGTCTGCTGTAAGGTTCCCAGCCAGGTTAGAGCACGCCCAGCTGTCTGGTGGAACGCATAGCATTGTTGAAACATCATTGCCCTTCTCTACCCCACCAGCATAACGGGAGATCTGGTGAAAATGTCATAATAACATTTGAGAAGAATGAATAATGTGACGAGATTATCTCAACGTCCAAATAGCCTTGACCAAATATCTCACCTGAATCTACCATTGCTCTCCCAAGAGGCCACATCGCTCAGATTCCACACAATCTAGTAAAGTGAAGCTTAGAAACAGCAAGGAGAAGCAAAGATTGATGGAAGTTATATGTCACAGTGAAAGTTGCAATACAAATGTTGGGTATGTTATATAACAGGAAATAAGATACCCAGGTTTGTTGGTACTGCAATAATACCAAACAGTTTCAAGCTACATCTAAACTGTGGTAATCCACGTGAATAATGATACTGAGAAAATGGATTTCATTAACGTATTTGAGATGGTTTCCTTTAACAGTATGTTGATCACTGGAGTAGAGGTGAGGCTGTTTTGAAATTGATGCTATGTGATCAGAAGAGCCAATTGAAATCCCTGTTGAAAAGGAGGTTTCGGGAATAGTAATAACAATATATTGAATTTCATATGACGGCTGAATACAAAACAGTTGTTTTTGAAATTGTAGTTATCAACCTGAGTCATGCAATTCACGAAAGTATGAGGCGCAAATCAGTTGCAGTGAATTGGAGAAGTACATGAAAAACATTTACTGGAAGACAGACAATGGTTGTTGTTTAAATAAACACTTTAAAAATGTACAATGCACACATGTCCACCACAGTTCAAACAGCAAAGGGGTAAGCTGATTGAACAATAGTTCACAAAAGAAGTTAAAGTTTGCAGTAGATCAAAGGAAGCAGCTCAGAAAAAAATCAGATATTGTTGTAAGTCATGGATTCAGAGACATTTGAGGACCAATGAACTGATAATGAAATTAAAAAAAAGAATCAAACTAAAAAGAAACATTAGGATGACCAAACGTTTCTCTCGATACTTGATGGGAAAGTGAAGGCAAGGGCATGTGTGGAATGGCGAATATCCACGCAAGATAATTTCTTGCAGAGAACTTGGAAATTACAGAGAAACTAAACAGTTACTTTCATGCCAATCTTATTAGAGACAAGATTAACTGATGGTGAAACTCAATTTGTGTTCTCCAGTGATTGCCAAAATTAAAGGAGATCGCAGTGAAGCTTAGAAAGTTCACACAGAGAGACGGACTGACAAAGGGGGATGGAGAAGTGTTGCCAGGCAAGGTTAGGGAGAGTCCCAAAATGTTGTCCACGTTTATCAATCAGAACAAAATAACCAGGACACAACTAGGGCCCATTAGAGACCAAGGGAGCACTCTGTGTGCGAAGCTGGAAAACATTGATCGACTGTTACATGAAAGCTCCATATCTGTTTTACTTGGAGAAGGAGGATGCAGGGACAGAATTCAAAAAGACGGGTTGGGAAGCTCTTGAACAGACTGATATAAGATGGGAGCAGGGATTGGAGGCTTTGGCTGGTATAAAATTGGACTGATAGCCATGTCTGGATAAGTTGCATTGCAGGCTGCTGTTTAGACAAAGGAGAAAAGGCGCTGACACAAATTTTTAAGTCGAATCTGGCTACAGGGAAGTTAGAGTTGCCAGATGACTGGAGAACAATGAATATGGTCCCACTTTACAGAAATGATGGTGCAAATAGCCTGACTGTTAATCAGTCAGTATTAAATCCGTGTTAGGGCAAGTACTGGAGAAGATAGGAAAGGAAAAAATATCTTTATTTGCAGAGGCAAGGTTTGATCAGGGGCAGTCAGCAAGCCATCATAGGAGGGAAGTCATACCAAGTGAACGTTATTGTTTGTTTTCGAACATGTTGTTCTTATGGTTTTTCAGCAAGACCTTTGACAAAGCCCCATATGTGAAACTGATTTTAAAAAAGTCATGATACTAAGGGTAATTTAGTGAGTTATATCAAACATTGCCTTATTCGCAGGAGACTGAGGGAGGTGGAGGAAGGCTGTTTGTGTGACTGGAGACCAGTGTCCCCTGATGTACCACAGGGATCAGTGCAGAGTATCTTATTATTTGTGGTATTCATAAATGATCGAGATGTGAATGTGTTAGCGGGGGAGTGTGGTGAGGGAGTGTGCTAATTAAGTTTGGCCGGGTGGCAGTGAGGAGGAAGGCATTATGTTACAGGAAGATACAGATGGAATGGTCAGATGGTCAGATGGAATATAACCCTGATAAACATGTGTTGAAGAAATGGGGGTATACAATGAATTGCATCACACTAAGAAGCTGAGAGGGCGTTCCTCCACAGATCCCTGAATGTGACAGCACAGGGTAATAGGTTAGGGAAAAAATGAGGACTGCAGATGTTTGGGATCAGAATCAAGAAGTGGAGTTCTGGTAAAGCACAGTCGGTCAGGCAGCATCCGAGGAGCAGGAGAGTCAATGTTTCGAGCATAAGCTTTTTATCCGGTTTGGTGGCCACATTCCTGATGAAAAGCATATTCTCAAAAAGTCAACTTTCCTGCTTCTCAGAAGCTGGATGATCTGCTGTGCTTTTCCAGCAATATACTTTTTGACTGAGGTTAATACGTTAGTTAACAAGGCAGAGGGAACCGTAGGCAGAGCCTTCATTCACCGACGAAAAGATTGTCAGAGCTATACAAGTCTATGGTTAGGCCATGTTGGAACACTGTAAGTAGTTCTGGGAGCCATATTGCAGGAAGGATGTGATTGCAGTGGAGGGGTGCTCCCTGGGATGGAGAATATCAGCTATGGAGAGAGGCTGGATAACCTCGAGTTGGTTACATTGGAGCAGAGAAGGCTGAGGGAGAGGTGATTCACAAGAAAAAGATTACGAGGGGGACTTTCAGAAAGATTTTTGCTGAAGTCCCAAACCCAGTGTTCAAAATCATATCTTATGGGATTGTGGCAAATATTTGGACATGGTTACAGAATGGGACAGCTGGCAGGAAAGAGTGAGTAAAAGTTTTTGATTTTGATTTTATGACCAGGTGTATTTTCCAGGATAAATACAATAAAATACAGTGAAATGCTTTCACTTGTTTCCACAAAGTGGTGCAATTTTGGATAATTGAAGACAATGGAATAAACAGAGGATACAGCCTGAAGAGAATTTATGGGTTGTGAGACAGCTCCTCATCATCGACCACCCTTGCAACTCAACCTTTCATGACAGCTTCAACCCCATCTACACCAGACCCCAGCAACATCGAAGTTGCTGATCCTCAGGCACCATCTTTGCCACTGGACAGATACTCCTCCATCACCAGCTCATTGTCTCCTCTGCCAGGCCATTCCAATGTCAGAGCCATGTCTCTTACTGCTGGGCCCACCTCATCGATGTTACCATCATGGCCTTCCACTATCCGCTTCACACAACCAGTGCAGGACCCAACCAAAAACAAGTCTCCAATCTTCAGGCATCACCTTTTGCTGCTGGGCCCTATCTCACTCAGGTTGACTCTGCTGATATTTCAGCTGCTAATTCCAGGTCATGTGCTTGCTCCAGAAAAGTAAGTAAGGGCTCACACTCCTCCGCATTGGGCTTAGCTTGAATTACAAACCCTGGGTCCAGCTTGAGGTCAGTAAATTACAAAAAGAAAGGAGGAGGAGAAAATAAGAAACAGGAATAAAAGGATCCTTTTATTGGAGATAAAGGTTCGTGGAGTATCTCAAGATTATGTCCTTGGGTCTCAGCTATTCGCAAACACCTCAAGCATTTGGTTGTTGGAATCAATTGCAACATATCTCACTCTGCTCTAGGAGAAATGCATTGAGGCGATTCTCGTGCCATGATAAGAACGCGGGAGGCTCACTGCGTTGAATGACCTTCTCCTTTCCCAATATTTCTACGTAGTCTGTAGATAAGCACTATCAATGTTGTCACAAGCTCTCAGATGTTAGGAAGGAGGTCTCTGCAGGGTTACCAGGCCTGTGTTTCCCTTTTCTGATGCAGAAGCTGATGCCGGATGTTGTGACCAGCTTTATCCTTTAAGAGCAGTTAGACACAATTGAGTGTTTTGCTTGGCCATTTCAGAGACCATTGAAGAGTATATCACACATCTGCGTGTCTGGAGTCACTTTTAGGCCAGACCAGGAAAACACGGGAGATTCACTTCCTGAAAGTACATTGGAGAAGCAATTTGGTGTTTATAATTGATATTGGCTTCAAGGTCATTATTACTGACTCAAGATTTTAGGTCTCGATATTTTATTAATTGTTATTAACTTCCACCAGCTGCCAGAGCATTAGCCTGGTCTGGATTAGAAATCCAGTGACATTTCCATCTCCATATAGTAACCTATCGCAAACCACACTGAGCAGTTTATTTCTGTGCTCCTAGACAACTCTGTCAAAAAGAACTGCCAACAATTTCCATAATTCAATTATGGAATTGAGGGGGTGATGTTGGTCATACTGTAATTATTCTCCTCTTAAGGGACTTGTCATAGTTGAGTTATTTTCCACATTGCCATATAAATGTCAGAGTTGGAACTGGAATGAAACAGCTTCCCCAGGGACACGGCTTGTTGTAAATTGCCTTTGTCATATCTACTGTGTTCAGATGTTTCTTTATGTCACATAGAGCGAATCAGATCGTTTGAAAACTGCCACCTGGAATTTTGTTGGCATCCTGACGAGGTGAGGTAGATCATTGACTCAATACTTCTGGCTGAGTATGTCGCAGATAACTACATGCTTGTCTTTTGCACTGATGTGCACGGCTGTTCCATCATTAAGGAGGGGGACATGTGTTGGGTCCCCCCCTCAGTGAGTTGTTTAATCCATTAATGGCTGGATCTGGCAGGATAGTAGAGCTTCGAAATGATCTGTTGGTCTTGCAATCATTCCGCCCTCCCTATCAGATGGTAGTCCTGCTGTTTGGAATGTAAACAGTCAAGTGTGGTAGCTCTATGGTTTGCCATCAGTTTTAGGTACATATAGTTCTGCCCTGGCATGTTCACCACACTCGTCGCTGAAGCTTATTGGTAATGGTAGACTGAGGGATAATCCCAGGCAAAAAGTTACCGATTATGTTTGAATATAATTTTGCTTCTGGTGCTGTTGTGGTCTACAGCATCACATGGAACACGCAGTTTGAGCTGCAATATTTCCAATACAGTCTCTCCATGATGTCACACTTACAATTTGTCTCATTGCCCAACACCCTTTAACATAATCATCTGAATCTTTTCCTTTCCAGTATGTGCTCCCTTCTGTGTTGAGAGTGAATGCGTGTCCCTCTGTTTCTCTCCCTGACTAACAGTTAGAACTCTGTAGTATCAGTGATGCCAGCTTTACGTCATTTCAGAGACACGGAAATTGTTCATCTTGTGTTATCTTTCACTTCCCGGCAGATGGCGGTCAAGGGTGAACAAGGCGTTCGAGCCAAGTTGACACATGTCTTTGAAACGTGGTGAAAAGCAGAAATTGCTATAGAAATTAAGCAGGTCTGAGCAGCATCTGCGGAGAGAGAGAAAAACAGTTAGCCTTTCAAGTCCAGTGTGACTCCTTTTCAGAACAGAAAAGGATTGGAAAATGGGCTTTTAAATCCCTTGACCGAGGTAGAGGAGGGGTGACGGGAAACAAGATGGTGTGGAGGAGCAATGCCACTGACAAATTGACTTTTATTTCTGGTAAAAGAGAATCAAATGTAAAATGAGTATTAATTAGATTGTGAAGGGGGAAATGGGTTCCTTAATTAAGTGCAAGACAAATGATTCACAAACAGGGCAAGTTCATTGGGAGACCAGGAAAAAGAATGTGTGAAGAATAGAGAACTGCCATAATGCGGTCAGGCTGTGGAAGTATGGAATTGAATAAAAACTCCTTCAGGTAGAACGTACCAAGGTCTAAAGTGAGGTGTTACTCGAGGTTGAGTTGTGTTTCATTGGAGCATTACAGCAGCCCAGGACTAAAATGTTAGCTTGAGAGCAAGTTACGTTATTGAAATGGGAAGCAATGGGAAGGTCAGGGTTATTCCAACAGACAGAGTGGGAGTGTTCTTCAAAACAGTTTCTGTTTGGTCTCCCCAATGTAAAGGAGACTGCATTGTGAGCAGCAATGACAGAAGACTGGATTGAAAGATTACAAATGAAACGCTGCTTCATCTGGAAGATGTGTATTGGGTTGTTAAGAAATAACGAATGTGTCTGCGTTCTTTTCAAATCTCCAAATTTATTTCTTCTTATATGTAGACCACCTAGTTCCACAGCTTGGAGAGTGGAAGTACTATAGGTGCGGGAGGCCAGAGTTAATAAACTTGGAAATGGATAAACACAGCAGACCAGACAGAATCAGAGGAGCAGCAAAGGCAATATTTTGATCTTGGACCTTTCGTCAGGACTGGTGAGGGGGAGGGGAGCCCAGAAATGGAGTGATGGGATATGGAAGGGCGGCGGGTAGGTATGATGGTGGTAGGTACATGCAGGTATGATGTTGCTGTGATTGGTCAGTGAGAAAGATGGAGCAGATACAGGTGGGTTTGGTCAGGAAAAACGGACAAGGGATAAGGCTGTGGGTGGAGGGCTTTTGAAGCGGCTTCAGTCAATATTGAGGTCATTGGGCTGTCAGTTTCAAAGGTAAACTCTCAGGTGGTGTTACTCTGACGGTGGACAGGCTAAAGATGGTCATGTCGCCGGGCGAGTGGGAGTGGAAATTAAAATGAATGGTAACTGGAAAGTCGAGTTGGCTGTTTTGTGCAGAGCACTAATGCTCCACACAGAGCCTGATCCTGGCCCACCGAGCTCGTCTCCAACTCCCAACGTGGTCTCCTCTTTGTTGTGGAGACCAAAGGAAGACCCAGGGACATATTCATGGAGTATCTGCTCCCTGCACGCTTTAACAAACTCAGCATTCCCGTTGCCATCCATTTCAAACACTCCCCTCCCATTGCTCATCCAGCAGCAGGTCCTCTTCTATCTTTGGCCTCCTCCACTGTCAGAGTGAAGCCAAACAGAAACTGGAGAACACAACTTGATAGTTCAGCTGGAGACCTTACAGCTTAATGGTCTCAATATTTGCTTCACTGGCTTCAAAGTCTCTCTACCCACAGCCTTACCCCATGTCCCCTTCCCTGACCTGACCAAAGCTGTCCATCTTCCCATTCGCATGTCTATTGCAACCTTCCCACTGACCAATCACAATAATTACCTGCCTGCATCCCCCTATCGCCATTCCACCCACCCTTCCACCAGCCCCACGCCCCTCCCTCTATTTACTTCCCGGCTCCCCTTCCCCCACTCTAATCCTGATGAAGTCTTTCAGCATGAAACGGTGACTTTCCTGCTCCTAGGATGCTGTCTCACTTGCTTTGCTTGTTCAGCTTCATATGTATTGGCTACATAGTTGCACGTTGAGACCTTATCAGCAACAGATTTAATTGTGCTATTTATACTTTCCTTGTCTGTTTACTGACAAGCTTATCTCAACATTCTCACTGCAGGATCTAGGAAACATTCTTTTTGTCACTAATGCTCCTGCCTGCTTCGAACTGATTTCCTTTATTTTAACCCTACTTTCAACTCTGCTGTTCACAATGGCATTGTAAACGTAACTCTTGTTATGCTGTAGCTTAATCACACCATTTCTAATATACTTCCCAACCTCCTTGTTCTTATACTCCACACATCTTTTCATAAACCCAAAGATCCAATAAGTCCTTCTATAATTTCCTGTCTTCTGTGTCCCTCTCTCCTTAAACTGGGAGGTTACATTTACCAGTCCTCCCTCACTCCAACGTTTACTGAAAGATCACCAGCAAAGCCTCCACAATCGCCTTCGATATCTCTTTAGAACTACGAGCTATTGTCCAAATGGTCTCGTTGATTGATTCAACTTCACCTGCCCCAGCACCTCCTCACTACTGAGGTCAGTATACTCACCTCTATACCCTGACTGTCTTGAAGTTCTTGCATTTTGATGGTTTCTTCCACCGTGAAGACTGACGTAAAGTATCTATTCAATTCCTCTGCCATTCCATAACTACTCAAGCCTCATTTTCCAACAGTCCTTTGTTTTTTACTCCCTGTCTTCCTTGTTATGTATCTAAAAATCGCTTTCATCATCCTTTTACACGATTAAGAAGCGTAATACTATATTTCACCCTCTCCTCCCACTTGCTGTTATTAGTTATCCATGCTCGAATTTGTAGACTTCGTAATTCTTTGTATTCCCAATAATCTTCACCACATTGTGTGTATTTTATTTTGTTTTTATTCTTTCCCTGAGTTTGTTATCACTCACGGCTGACTTGTCTTCTGCAGAATATTGTTCTTCTTACTTGTGATGAGTTTCTGATGTCCTGCTGAATTATCTCCAGAAATTCCTGTCATTGCTGTTTCCCCATCTTCCCGTGCTCAGCTTCCCTTCCAACTAACTCTGGCCAACTGCTCCCTCATGTCTTGTAGTTACATTACTCAATTATAAGACATCACATCCAAAAGTGAGCAATAGCTGTAAACAGAAGGAGGAAAGTCTGACGCATGAGACAGAAAGAACGATTGGACGATGTATCAATTAGATTAAAAGAGAAATCGAGACACAGAGAGAGACAGAATTTCGACATGGAGATATAAAAATAGAGAAGTCTACATGACTGATAGATAAAGATGTACTTCTCTATTTGGTTTGACAATTCCTGTGTGTTGTGGTCATTTGTACAGTGTATGTGCAACAGAATAATATGCTGAAATGTCAGTCTAATGCCAGAACTTTTATCTCCAACAATATGATAGAGCCCAGCAGGCCAATGTATATGTTTCCCGGTAGAAAATTGATTAACTGAAATAAATTGGAACCACGAAGCAGGAATTTATAAAATACATCTTGATAAGAATTAGAGATTAGGTCTGGGAATGCAAGGAAGAGGCAGGAGGCAGAGGGTACGTTGAAAGAAGGGAAACATAACATCTCAGCTGAAGACTAAATAACATGTTAACGTTTTATAAATTTTGTACATCACATGCATCATTTTTCTTAACTATGTCTCCCTTGTTCATTCTGAATATGGTGCACACGTTTGAACAGTCTTATGTCGGCACGCATGCGCACGCACACACACACACACAGACACATACACAGATCCACACACACTCACACACACAGACACCCACACACGCAACAGATACACACACTCACTCACACAGACACATACAGACAGACACACACCCTCACTCACACACACAGGCACACACACATTCACACACACACACACACAGAGGCTCTCTCTCTCTCTCTCACATACATACACACACACACACGCGCGCGCGCACACACACACACACGCGCACACACGCACACACACTGATCAATCGTTGTTTGGCCATTCCATTTCAAATTATCCTGTTTTATTTACATTGTCACTTGCAATTCCTTCTTCCGAATATATTCTGTTTCTTTCTCTACATTTGATGTTATTCTGTCTGTCAAGAAGACATTAGGGACAGAGGGGATGTCACTTTACTCCTAGTCAGTCTCCACAGTCACTGTGTTCTATTCCTTTCTGTTTCTTAGCCCATTAAAAATCCATACTGTGTCTAATCCTTGAATCCCGATAAACAGGTCACTTTTTTTTTGGATTACTTCAGTATGGAAACAGGCCCTTCGGCCCAACAAGTCGACATCGAACCTCCGAAGAGTAACCCACCCAGACCCATTCCCCTATCCTCTATTCATCCCTGACACTATGGGCAGTTTAGTATGGCCAATTCACCTAACCTGCACATCTTTGGACTGTGGGAGGAAACCGTAGCACCCGGAGGAAACCCACGCAGACACGGGACAATGTCCAAACGCCACACAGTCAGTTGGCCAAAACTGTTCAGTAAACAAAACGTTTACTTTTTGGCTAAGGCTACAACAAATCAAAAAAAGTAAAGGCATACAAACTGTGCAATAAGATGTTTGCACCTTTGCAAACACGTTATTGAATTACATTGTGTAATTGATAATTAAACTAATAAAAAGATATAAGAGTATAATCCAGCAAAGTACGGAGCACAGCGAGAGAATAACAAGCGATTACATTCAAACTTGAGGATGATGGACTAACATTTATTGTGTCCAGAAAAAAGATGGTGATTTTTGTGAGAAATTGCATTTTCCCCATGATATGTAATTCCCAGTAGTTCACATACCAATGTGGAGGCCCCATGTTGGTTGAGAGGGAGCTCCAGGCTCTGAATGAATTCTCGCCGTCTCAATGTGCAGTTGATTGTGTCTCTGCACTGTTTATAAATCTATCAGCAGCTTTAATGCCTTACTCCTGAAATAGTTCGCCATTCCCACCAACTTCTGATCTCTAGTAGGTTTGCAATAATGTCTTCTCGGAGAAAGAAGGCATTTCCTTGAGACTCAGCACAAACCATTCACTTTTCCCTCTCACGTTCAGCAAACCGAGTTAAAGTGTACCACGAGCAAAGGAACCAGGAGGAACAACATCGAGCAATCTATCTGTGTAGACTCTGCTTCACTCTTTGTTATGTTGGGGCATCAAAGACATCTTCCTATTTCTGCACAGGTGGTTAGATAGGCTGAATGGCCACCTCCTGGTCATCTGGAAGCCGCTCAAGGACCTGACTTGGCGACTCCCTCCCTGTTTAACATCTCGATGTGCTGACTACACTCCTTCTCTCCTTATGTAATAGGCAGAAGGGTCTGAATGGGCCATCCCTATTCTTATCCAATAGTTTCAATTGATTGAATGCCGTCCGTGTATTCTGTTGAAACCACGTTTCGGGCAGAAACGTATGCTCAGATACGGCGATTCTCCTGCTCCTCGGATGCTGCCTGACCTGCTGTGCTTTTACAGCGCTACACTTTCGAGTCTTCAGTCACTGAATAGTCTCCTCTGTTTCTGTGCACCAGATTATCGGATTAAATGAACTCCAAATGCTCCTGTCTTGCAGTTTTGAGGAACTGAATGGAACATAGGGACGTTGGACTGAGGAGTAGGAGTGTGTCATTAGACACTTTAAGCCCTCTCAACAAGGCAGTAAGGTCGTGGCTGATCTGGATGTGTTCTCAGCCCCACTTCCATATCTGTAGTTCATTGTCATTTACTGTCCAATCTCTAAATGCTTTGACTAAATGCAAACACACAGGCACCACAAACTTCTGGGGAAGAGCATTCCCACTCAAACAACCCTTTGTGAAATTATCCTCATCCGTGTTCTGACTGGGGTTGGACGGACCACTGTTTCATTTTCTAGTCCTGTTCCTCCATTGATCATGATAAATTTTAAATGTGACCCGGTTGGTGATATGACCAATGATATAGGTCTCAGACTAGGTCAGGTTCTTTGCTGGGGACAAGTCAGCTCGATATCTTACATTTGCAAAAATAATTCACCAAAGCAAAGTTACTCAAAGCTAAGATGGAAAAATAAAGTGCAAATAATTTGGACAAATATGTACATTAATATTTATCTTTGAATGCATACTGAGATGCAGTCCGTGCATTCACACAGACACACACACTAAGGCATACACAGTGTCTCACACACGCAAGTGCACACAGACACACACATACACATGCCTAAATACAAGCAGGAAAAAAAGCTACAAATATCAGCTTGAAAGAGCTTTGTCCAAGCAATAGTTAAACTCAAGGCAAAAGTAAAATAATTAAATATTATTCTGCCTCTGAGGTTGTTCTGCTCACACAAGCAGGATTTATTCCTGGAACAGTCGGATTGGCTGAATTATATTTGATTTTCGGCAGTAGTGAGCTGCCAATGATTCCTGAACAGGAATCCTACATGAATGATAACGATGACTGAACGGTTTTCCCCTCTCATACATTGCTGCGAGAAGGAACAAGGAAAGAGAGGAAGCAATAAGCAGTGGCTTCTCCAGCATGTTGCATTTTCTCCATCTCTGAGCAGAAATATACAATAATGTTATCTGACCACCAAACTGTGTGTCGCTCCGTGTATGTGTCTGAGCGTGTCTGTGTATGTCGGTGTGTCTATGTCTCTTTGTGGGTCTATGCGTGTCTGTGTGCATGTATTGTCTGTGTGTGTGTGTCTGTCTGTGCGTGTGCATGTGTCTGTATGTCTCTGTGTGCGTGTCATTGTGTGTGTGCATTTGTATATGTGCATCTGTGTGCGTGTGAGTGTCTGTGTGTGTCTGTGTGTGTGTGTGTCTGTGTACGTGTCTGTGTATGTTTGCCTAATAGCAGGAGACAGCATTATCGAGGAGGGGTGTTTTTCAGACTGGAGGCCTGTTGTTATGGACTAGGCCAGACCACTCAAAATTTTCTTAACCAGGCTGCGCAGACCGTAACTTTGTAATTTGTTTCAGTAAGTGCACAGTGAAAATTATCAGGTTTTAAAGCAGACAAAAGAAAATTCACAAAACTACACATTGAAACACAAAGAACAGAATAAAGAACACCTACAGAACTCAATCTATTCAAACTAGACTTAATTGGCTGTTCTGGAAGCACACAACCATCCCAATAAGCAAACCCCCCTTAAGAATAGTGCAAATAGAACAAATGCTTACAGGTTGAAGGTAGAAGGGCAGAAGGAGAGAGAGAGAGAGAGAGAGAGAGAGTGAGAGAGAGAGAAAGAGAGTGAGAGAGTGAGAGAGAGAGAAAGAGAGAGTGAGAGAGTGAGAGAGAGAGCGAGAGAGAGAGAGAGAGAGAGAGAGCCTATCCACACAGCTGAACTACAAACTGGTTCTGGACTGAACTGCTCACATAGAGAGCTGACCACTCCCTTTTCATTATACCTTTAATCACAAAACCGTTTAATCTCTATACCAAGCCAATCACCTTGGAGCCGGGAACTATTTACGACCCTTCTGAAAAAAAAAATCAAGGTCACAGTATCTTTGAGAAAGGGAAGCTTTTAGAGAAAAGGGACCAGCTTTGTGACACTGTGCACAGTGGTGTTCCACAGGGACTTGTGCTCAATCCATTTTTGTTTGACATTTAGACAAACGATTCAGATGAGAATTATAGAAGACATGGTTAGAAAGATTGTGGATGAAACCAAGTTTGGCTATGTAGTGGACAATGAAGATTAAAAGGGACCGAGATCAAATGGCTTGATGAATCTTAGAGTTGTACAGCACGGAAGCAAACACTTTTGACCAACTCGTCCATGTCATCCTGATTTCTGAAATTAATCGTGCCCTACTTGGGGTGGTGCAGTGGCTCAGTGCTAGTACCTCACAGGACCAGGGACCTGTGTTTGATTGCTGGCTCAGGTGACTGACTGTGTGGATTTTGTACATTCTCGCTGTGTCTGCGTGGGTTTCCTCCCACAGTCCAAAGTTGTGCAGGTTATGTAAATAGGTCATGCAAAGTTGCACATATTGTCAGGTGCATTAGTAAGGGGCAAATGTGGTGAGATGGTTCTGGGTGGGTAACTCTTCAGAGATTTGGTGTGGACTTGTGCTACACTGTAGCTAATCTAATCTATTTGCCAGCAATTGGCCCATATCACTCTAAATCCATCCTATTAATATACCCATCTGTGTGCCACTACGTCCGGCAGTTCATTTCCACTTTCTGAGTTAAAAAGTTGCCTCGAGGTCACTTTAAAATCTTTCCCCTCTCACATTAAATCTATGCCTACTAATTTTGGACTTCCAAACATGGGGAAAAGATCTTGACTACTCACCCTCTATCCATGCAATTCATGAATTTATAAACCTCTAGAAGGTGCAAATGCATCTCCCACCCAAGGTCTGTGTTTCCGGGGCTTAAATTCTGAAATTCAATACTGACACCTCTTCCATCGTGATCAAACGACAATTTTAAAATCATTTTAGTCAACGTGTTCAGACATATTACAAAACACCTCTAGTAGGATTAGAACCTAGACCTTTGGGGCCAGAGGCAGGGACACTACCATCACTCCACAATAGACCCGAAAGTCGCAACATTATTCTCCTGTGGTGTTTGTTCATCAGCCTGTTCTGACACGCTGCACCAGAACCTAGACAATATGGTCTCGAGCTAGGGACACTACTAGACAAGTTCAGGAATTGGAATAGAATCCAGAGCTCTGCCTCAGAGGCAGGGATACTACCGACTACACAAGGTCTAAACCATGCCCAAACTTTTAACTTTAAATGCCAGCTTTCAGATCGGTATGGATTCATTGAAATCTGGTTCACTTTACTGAATTACCCAGTTAGAATAATAATGTTGTTAAAAATGCAAGGTACTTGCCTCAACTGTAGGATATCGAGTTTATGTGCTCTGCCTTCGAGATAAACTATGAACATCTTTAAATTCTTGGCTATTGTTTCCAGTTTAAATGGCTATTATCTGAAGTCGCTGAAAATGTATTGCTGGAAAAGCACAGCAGTTCAGGCAGCATCCAAAGAGCAGGAGAATCGACGTTTCGGGCATGAGCCCTTCTTCAGACCTCTCTTCCAGCTCCTTGGATGCTGCCTGACCTGCTGGTCTTTTCCAGCAACACATTTTCAGCTCTGATCTCCAGCATCTGCAGTCCTCATTTTCTCCTATTATCTGTAATCTGCAATATGAGGAATGAAATCCTGTAGACACACTCTGCACTGTGAAGGAACTCAAATAGTTATCAGTACTGAATATCAGAGACAAAGCCAGAGCAGACTTTCTGGCCTGAAACACCGATTACCGTTTCCCACCTCGAACGTGTGACTGCCCTTTTCCTGAAACCATTAAATGATACAAGGCAACTGATTACTTTCCAGCCTTTCTTCCCCAGTGTCATCACTCACTGGGTTAAAGAATTGTAGATGGAGTTTAATGTTGATAAATGCAAGGTATTGTACTTTGGTAAAACAAACTAATAAAACAATTATACAATTAAATGTTGAGCCATTGGTAGTGTTGTAGAACAGAGCAACATAATTGTTTCAGACATAATTCTTTGAAGTTTTCTTCATATGTAGACAGGGTGGTTATGAAGGTGTTTCACCTGTTGGCCTTCATTATAGAGACATAGAGTCATAGAGATGTACTGCACGGGAACAGGCCCTTTGTTACAACTTGTCCATGTCGACTAGATACCCTAAGCTAACCTTGTCAATTTTGCCAACTCTTGCCCATATCCCTCTGAACACTTCCTATTAATATACTCATTAGAGAGTCTTTTAAATACTTTAATTTGACCAGCTTCTGGCAACTCATTCCATACACATACAACCATCTATGCATAAAAATTGCCCCTGAGGTCCCTTTTAAAATTTCCCCTCTCATCCCAAACCTATGCTCTCTAGTTGTGGACTCTCCCACCCCGGGGAAAAGACATTGTCTATTTACCCCATGCATGCCTCTCATGATTTTATAAACCTCTGTAGTTCACCTTTCAGCCTCGAATGATTCAGAGAAAACAGCGCAAGCCTATTCCGGCTCTCCCTCCAGCTCAAATCCTCCAGCCCTGGCAATATCCTTGTAAATCTTTTCTGAACTCTTCCAAGTTTCTCAACATCTTTCCGATAGGAATGAGACAATAATTGTACGCATTATTCCAAAAGTGGCCTAACCAATGCCCTGCACAGCCGCAACATGACCTCACAACTCTTGTACTCAGTGGTTTGAACAATAAAGGAAAGCATATTAAACACCTACTTCACTATCCTATCTACCTGCAACTCTACTTTAAAGGAAATATGAACCTGTACTCCAAGGTATCTTTGTTCAGCAACACTCTCCAGGACTTTATCGTTAAGTATGTAAGTCCTGCTCTGATTTGCTATTCCAAAATGAAGCATCTCGCATTTTTCTAAATATACCTCCATCTGCCAGTCCTCAGTCCATTGGCCCACCTGATTAAGATTCCATTTTACTCTGTGGTAACGTTCTTAACTGTTCATTACACCTACAATGTTGGTGTCATCTGCAAATTTACTAGCTATATTTCCTATATTTACATCCAAACCATTTATATAAATGACGAATAGCAGTGGACAGTCCTTTGAGTACAGGAGTTGGGGTGTTGTGTTCTGCTTGCACAGGACTTTCGTGAGGCATGTGCTGGAAGACTGTGTGCAGTTCTGGTCGCCCTGTTATATAGAGAATATTATTAAGTTCGGGATAGTTCAGAAGAGGTTTATCAGGATGTTGCTGGGAATGGAGTGTTTGAATTATAAGGACAGGCTCAACAGACTCAGACATTTTCTACTGGAGCGTAGGAGGCTGAGAGGTAACCTTGTAGAGGTTTATAATATCATGAAATATATCGATAATGTTGAATATTAGATCTCTTTTCCCTCGATTGGGAGATTGTTTTAAGATAAGAGGACGAAGTTTCTTAAAAGACATAGCGTCATAGAACTGTATAGCGTGGAAACAGACCTTTTGGTCCAACGTGTCCAAGACAACCAGATAGCCAAAATTATTCTCATGCCATTTGCCGGCATTTGGTCAATTTGCATCTAAACACTTCCTATTCATCTGTCCATCCAGATGCCTATTAAATGTTGAAATTGTGCCAGCCTCAATACCTTCCTCTGGCAGCTCATTAAACACGGACCATCCTCTACATGAAGATGTTGCCCATTAGAACCTTTTTTGTCTTTCCCATCCCACCTTAAACCTTTGCCACCTAGTTTTTTACTCCATAACTCTAGGGAAAAGACCTTGGCTATTCACTCTATCTGTTGCACCCATGATTTTACTAACCTCTAACATCAACCCTCATCCTCTAATCCTCCAGGGAAAACAGGCTCAGCCGATTCAGCCTCTCCCTCTAATTCAAACCCTTCAACCATGGCAAAATCAGCGTCAACCCTTCTTGAACCCTTTCAACTTTCACAACATCCTTCCTACAGAGCAGGGAGATCAGAATTGCATACAGTATGCCAAAAGTGGCTGAACCAATGTCCGATACAGTCGCATTCCAGTCTCCTAACGCATATAAATAATGCACTGACCAATAATATATCAATCCTATCTACCTGCAAATCCCCTTTCAAGGAACTATAAACCTGTGCTCTGAGGTCACTTTGTTCAGCAACACTCCCCAGTAAGTGTATACGTCCTGCCCAGATATGCCTTTCCAATGCAGCATCTCACAATTATCTAAATTAAACTCTGTCTGCCACTCCTCGGTCCATTGGCCCATCTGATTAAGATCCCATCGTAATCTGAGGTAACCTTCTTTGCTGGCCACTACACCTCCAATTTTGGTGTCATTTGCAAACTTACTAACTTTCCTATGTTCATATCGTGATCATTTATATTAATGACGAAATGTAGCGGACCCAGCATCGATCCGTGTGGCACTCCATTGGTCACAGGCCTCCAGTCTGCAAAACAACCCTCCACCACCCTCTGTCCTCTGCCTTTGAGCTAGTTCTGTATCCAACTAGCTAATTCTCCCTGTATTCCATGTGATATAACCTTACTAACCTGTCTCTATGGGGAACTATGTCGAATGCCTAACTGAAGTCCATATAGATCACATCCAGCATTCTGCCATCATGAATCCTCTCCGTTACTTCGCAACAAAAAATATATCAAATTAGTGAGACATGATTTTCCACGCATAACCCCATTTCAATATCCAGATAAAGGGTATTTGCCCAGAACGTCGATTTTCTCGCTCGTCAGATGCTGTCTGACCTGCTGGGCGTTTCCAGTACCACTCTCATCTAGACTATGATCTCCAGCATCAGCAGTCCTCAATGTTGCCTATCCCTAATCAGTTCTTGCCTTTCCAAATGCATGTAAATCCTGTAGCTCATGATTCCCTCCAACACCGTGCCCACCATTGATGTCAGGATCCCCAATCTATAGTTCTTGGCTTTTTCTTTCCATTTTGTTTAATAGCAACATTTTAGTCAAACTCATGACTTCCAGCATCTCACCTGTACCTATTGATGATGATGACAACGTCTCAGCAAGGGACCCAGCAATCACTTCTTTAGCTTGCTACAAATTTCTTGGATCCACCTGATCACGACCGTATGAGGTGATTCATTTTTTTACACAGTATGTGGTTCGTGTAGGGAAGGAATTCCCTGAGGAAGTGATGGATTTTGGGTAAAGTTATAATTTTTAAAACGTTTTGGTAAAGTACAAGAATAAGAGAACACTTTGACAAATCTGGGCCCAGCGCAGGCATTGGGAATGATTTAGCTTGGGATGATGGTCAGCATGAACTGTATGGGCCGATAGGCCTCCATGCAAATACCCTGTATAACTCGATGAGTCTGTGTGTGTTTGTTTGTCCAAGTCTGTGTCTGCATATTTCTGTTGGTGTTTGTCTATTCCTGTGTGTCTACATATGTCTCTGATAACCACTATGTGCATGTCTATCTCTCTCTGTGCTTGTTACATGTGTTCCTGCATTAGTGTATGGATCTCTGTCTCTGCATCTCTGTGCAATGGGAACACTTCTTGTTTTTGGTGTGAATCACTGAAACGGGGTCAAAATCACTCTTCCTTCCTCTCCCTTTCCCTCTTTTCTTTAAAGTGATACAAGCCCACACTCTGCTGGTCTGGTTTAGGTCTTTTCAATCCTTTCTCAAAGGTAAGATTACTTGTAAGAGTAAAACATTAATAATTCCAAGTTAAAGGAAGTGCATTAAAATTAATCTCATTGCCTTGGAAAATGGCTCACCCGGAATTACTTGGTTATAATTACAATGGAAATATGCTTTAATGTGTATTCTGTGTGTTGGAAATACTACCCAGTGAAAAACCATTTCTACATTGCAGAAAGAGCGCAGACATTTCTCCACATGAACGTGTTCCATTCTGAGGGCCTAAGTGCAATGACAATCCTCTCCAAACCGACCTAGTGTGTGCATGTGCATGTGCGTGTATGTATGTTTGCGCGTGCATGTATGCGCCTGTGTGTATGTTTGGTGAAATCAAAGTTCAGGTTGGATTGTGCTGTGAGCTGCTGCCCTCCCTCTCTCCCTCTCAGACTTAATCCCTGGTCGTTTACACACTTCACACGATTACAGTGGGGTGGGGCATCGGGGTGGGGAGGGGGGGGGGGGGTGAAACAGAGATTGACAACAAGAGAAATCTCAGCAGCTCTGGAAGCATCTTTGGACAAAAATGAAAGTTGACGTTTTGGATCGAGTGACCATGACTCAGAACTCATATCGGGAGATATTACATCACTTTAAACATCACAGAGACTGCCAGACCCGCCCCACACAGATACACACACGAATACAGACACATAGAGGCACTCACTATACATTGACAGTAAGACAGACATGGAGAGTGTGTCAATATTTCACTCGCTCTGTCTGGTGTGTGTCATTATTTTTGGGTGGAGTGTGACTGTAGGACAATTTCAATATTTGCAGATACCAAACCTGAAAGAATTGTAAAGTTTGTTGAGGACGGTGTGGAACTCCAACAGGAAAGTTGTATGTTGGTGCAGTGTTCAGGTGTATGGCAGATGAGAATCAATGCAGCGCAGTGTGAGGTGATGCTCTTTAGTAGGAAGGACATTGAAAGACAATATAAAACAGGTTGTACCGTTATAAAGGAGGTGCAGGAACAGAGGGCCCAGGGTGTATATGAGAACCGATTATTGAAGATGTCAGGACAGGTGGGGAGAGCAGTAAATCTCACAGATTAGTTTTAGCATCTGAGCTGTTTACAGGAGGAGGTGTACGAGGGAATTTCTATGCTCCCTTCCTGAGATGTGATGGAGACGATGTGATGTGAGTCCACCCTCCTGCCCACCGAGACCGTGGGGATTCCATTTGTACCAGCTCGACACAAAAGGGAGATGGCATCAGGGCCACGGCTTCTAATTGTGCCGGGGGGGGGGGGGGGGGGGGGGTAAACGGAACTGACAGTGAGTTTAAAGTGAGAATTGCCCTTCACTGAATATTGCTCCTTACTCAGTAGGTGGGACGTGGATAGTTCAGAATCTCCACATGAGGCTTGGTCATTTCTGCCTATTCCAGGCTGTTTCTCCTGGAATGGGAGAAAGGGAGGGAGGGAGGGAGGGTGGGAGTGGGTACCCCTGTTGTTAGTGCTGGTGTAGGTGGGGGGAAATATGGTGAGATGTCTGGAGGGAGTCAGTCCACAATGGCATATCCATGCAATGTTATTAGTGTGTGCGTGTGGCGGGGGAGGGGGGATAATGGGGAGAGAGAGAGAGAGAGAGGGAAGGTGTTGCAAGCAGCAGTGAGAGTGGTGGAGCAAGAACGTTGTTCTGGGTCGCTGCTGCAACAGATATACAGTGAGTGTGAGGGAGCAGAGAGAATTCGGTGACCCTTATCCTGAAAGAACGAGGCAGGTTATTGTTGGTTGTGCTGTATTGCTGGGCATTTCTTCAGACCGCAGGTACTGCATTGAGCTGGGTGGTGAGCTCAGACCATGCCAGGTGTGTCTGATAGTTGAGCCCCTTCTGAGAAGAGAATGGTCCCCCTCTGTACTAGTCCATCCACCAGGACCTCCGTGTCCCTGTCGACAAACCGTGCTGTAATTGCCCCTTATCTGCCATGCTCGGGGTAAACTGTACAAACCAGCTCCGACATCAAAAAAGCTCCACAGTGTGCCCACTGGCCTTTTAAAGATGGCACCAGTGCCAGGGATAACATAATATCCAAGGGTATCAGTGCGATGGTGAGTACCTCCAGCCGTGATGGGTGGGAGAATAAGGCTGGTATTGAATGAGAGGGGCACCATGGCGTGGGGGAGGTAGTTAATGAGATGATTTCGATAAGGTAGCACCAGGAAACGAGCTCGACCTTGTGCAGACAATCCCTGTGTCACATTCAATGAAAATGGCACTGAGATAATTTATTGTTCGATTCAGCCCAATGAGACGAAGACACTGTTGAGCCCAATCCCAGTTACAACGCTGCAGCTGCTTGACCAATGCTCTCCATCACAGAGAAGGAACTCAATGTCACCTCCCTCTTGGGAAATATGGCAGGGCAGGAGACTGAGGTATCAGTGAGGAAGCACTTTTGGACACATAATCATAATTCTACTAGTTTTAAAATAGAGATGGAAAAGGACGAACTGGGTTTAAAAGATAATGCTCTAAATTGGAGGAAGGCCAATTTCGATGATAGCAAGAACTTCCAAACGGGTTTGGAACAGATATTCGCAGTTACGGGGCCAGCTGAGAAAGGGAAACCTTCAAAAATGAGATGTCAAAATCACAGCGACAGTCTATCCCTGTAAGAGTGAAGGGTAAGGCTGGTAGGTGTAAGGAATGCTGGAGGACTGGAGAAATTGAGTGTCAGGTTACAAATAAGAGGGAAGCATATGTCAGGTAGAGACAGAGAGAGAGCTGGAGTCAAGGTTTTTTTTCAGTACTCATTCACGGGATGCAGGTATCATTAGTTGGGCCTGCATTCATTACCCAACACAAACACATTGTTGTCGGTCTGGAGTCCCATGTAACCTATGCCGGGTAAGGAGGCAGTTGGCTTCCTTCAAGACCATCAGCGAACCTGATGGGTTTTTCCAAAAATCGAAAATCGTCATTTGGCTCTTAATTCCAGATTTAAAGTGACTGACGAGAAGGGTCTAAAGCCAGTAGGAGTATACATAAGAGGGAAATCCGGAGGCCATAAAGGGGACATGAGATAGTTCTGGCAAATAGGGTTAAGGAGAATCCAAAGGGACTCTACACATACATTATGGACAAAAGAATAACTCAGGAGAGTTTTGGGCCAATTAGAGATCAGCAAGGTTGCCGATGTGCAAAACAGCAGGAGATGGAGGCGATACTAAACAAGCATCGTGCGTCAGTATTGACTGTGCAGAAAGACATGGAAGCCAAAGAACTTTGGAAATAAACCGTGACACGTTGAAAAGTGCCTGTATTACAGAGAAGGAGATGCTGGAGTTCGTAAAGCCCGTAAAGGTGGGAAAATCTCCAGGACCTGATCAGATGTACCCTAGAATACTGTGGGAAGCGAGTGAAGTGATTGATGGGTCCATTGCTGAGATATTTGTATCGTCAATTGTCACAGATGAGATGCTGGAAGATAGGAGGCTTGCGAACTTGGTGTGATTACTGACAATGTTTAAGAAGGATGGTAAGGAAAAGGTAGTGAGCCTGACTTCAGTGGAGGGCAAGTTGTTGGTAAGGATTACGAGGCACAATGTTTGCATGGATTTTGAAAAGCAAGGACTGATAATTGATAGGCAACATGTCGCAAAGCATAGAAAGTTGTGTCTCACTAAATTGACTGAGTATGTTTTAAGAAGTGACTAAGAGGATTCATTAAGGCAGAGGTGTATATTGTTGGTATGGACTTCAGTAAGGCATTTGACAACTTTCTGCATGGTAAGTTGGTTAACAAGTTTAGTTCATATGGAATACGGGGAGAACTAGCCATAGGTATACAGAATTAGCCCGAAGGCAGGAGACAGAGGGTGATGGTGAAGGATTGTTTTTCGAACAGGAGGGTTGTGACCATTGGTGTGCTACAAGGATTGGTACTGGATCCGCTACTTTTCACTATTCACATAAATCATTTGGATGTGAACATTGCAGCAATAGTTGCTAAGTTTGCAGCTGAAACCAAAATCGATGGTGTAGTGGAGAGCAAAGAAGGTTTATCTCAGAGTACAATGGGATCTTGATCAGATGGGCAGATGGGCTGAGAATTGGCAGATGGTTTTTAATCTAGATAAATGGGAGGTGCTGCATTTTGGAAATGCAAATCAGGTCAGGACATATACACTTAATGGTAAGGTCCTGGGGAGTGTTGCTGAACAAAGAGACCTTGGAATGCGGGTTCGTAGCTTCTTGAAAGAAGAGTCGCAGGTAGATAGGATTGTGCAGAAGGCATTTGGTATGCTTGCCTTTATTGGCCAATCCTTTGACTATTTGAATTGGGTGGTTATATTTCTGCTGTACAGCGCATTACTTTAGCCACTTTTGGAGTACTGCATTCAATTCTGGTCTCCCTCCTTTTGGAAATATATTGTGAAAATTGAAGAGAGTCAGTAAAGGTTCACAAGGATATTGCCAGGATTGGAGCTATAGGGAGCGTGCGAGTAGGTTATTCCAGTAGCGTGAAGAGCATGTATAGGGTGTATAGCCAAGGTCTTTTTCCCTAAAGCTAGAGGGCATCGATTTCCGATGAGAGAGAAAAGATTTAATAATGACCTAAAGAGCTGCTTCTTCCCACAGAGTGTGGTGCATGTGTGGAATCAGCTGCCAGAGGAGGTGGTGGAGGTTTTTACAATTACGACTTCTAAATGGAATTTGGATGGGTACATTAAGAGAAAGGGTTTACATCAATATTGGTCAAATGCTGGCAAATGTGATTAGTTTAATTTGGGATATTCCATCAGCATGGACGACTTAGTCTGAAGCGTCTTATTCTGTGCTGTACACCTCCGAGACTCTGACTCTATCTGACCTTGCACCAATGTCGTATTAATTCATCATTCCCTGACATACTAACCTATATTGCTAGATATGATCGAAATGTTTTCAATTCAGCATTCTGAAGCCTGCAAACACATTCTTCCATAACACTGACTCAGAGTCTCTCTCCCTTTGTCTATTTCCCAAATCCGTCCCATTTGTTGGTGTTTAAACTGCTTCCCCAGCATCCAGTTTTAATAGTCCAGTTTTAATGTGAATATCTGCCGTATATCTTTTCCTGCCCTTGAATGTTGCTCACCCAAGAGCATCAGCTTCCAACACTAAGAAGCTTAGAAACAATGTTCAAAAAGCATTGCTTGCATTTTCTTTGACTTCCCAGTGTCCTGTCCTGTGCTCCATGTTGGATAGTGATGTTTTAGTAGTTTTGAGTCACACCTTTGTAACTTGCTCTGTGCCTAACCATTGAAAGCCTGTGTTAATCACTCTCTGCTGCTCATGTACTCAGTAACATGTTAGTGATTTAGACCAGGCTTCTCACTTTCATTTGACTGACATTTGACTTAACTCTAGTTTTTGCACGTTCGTGGAAATGCTGAGGCTGATTTCATGGAGGCTGTGTTTTAAGCTGCTGTGGAAATTCATGAAGACCAGAGGCTTTGGTGACCCAACTCTGGATGAAACATGGTGACTGTAGTTGCAGCATCTGGATCTGCAACATGACCAACAAATAGAGCAGAGGCTGCAGAGAGGGGAATCTCTGTAAAATGGGATGAGGGAATAACAATCAGATCAGCCATGGTTTTGAAAAACGTTGGAGCAAGATTGAATTGCTCGCTAATGCAACTTATTCAGATATTCCTGTTAGTAACAAGCCAATTTCCCTTTTCTCCCCAGTGTCCCAGACTGGTGGGTAGTGAGTCGTCTCCTCCTGTTCCTGGGGAACAGAAATCTGGGGCCTCACTAGCCTCCAGATTTCCCTGTTTCCCAGTCCCGAACAATTGAGTGACTGCCTCCTGTTCCCGTGTTCCGGTATCGAGCAGTTGAGTGTCTACCTCCTGTCCCTGTGTTCCAGTCTCGAACAGTTGAAAGACTGTCTCCTGTCTCTGTGTCCCAGTCTCGAACAGTTGAAAGACTGCCTCCTGTTCTTGTGTCCCAGTCTCAAGCAGTTGAGTGTCTACCTCCTGTCCCTGTTTCCCAGTCTTGAGCAGTTGAGTGACTACCTCCTGTATCTCCCTGTTCCTGAGCAGGAGTTTCAATGCTCTGAATGAAAGGTTAAGAAAGGACTTGATAACAGGGAATTTCAAACTTGGAACAGCATTACACAAAGATATCTAGAAACTTCTCCACCAAACATTTTATACAGCTGTTGCTTTATTCCTGTCTCCTTTTATAAACAGGGTGAAACGTATACAACAATGAAGTGTTCCGTCAATACTCCCACATACAGGGAAGACAGGTTATAAAGATTGAAAGATTTATGGTCTATCCCTCAGCAACCCTCATCCATTCCATCAAAACCAAGTAAATGTTCCCTTTTATTGTGTTATGTAAAATGATGTAAGGAACTGGTTAACTGAACCTGTTTGTTTGGTGACTGTCACTAATGTCAGTCTCCATGGATTCTAATTATCCCAGTGGAGGGTTTCCATCTTTTCATGATAAAAGGGCTCCATTCAATATGTTATCCCATAGTATGGGCGGGAGTAACACTGATAGCACTAACTGGGATCGACTGCTCCAGAGAGAGAGAGAGATCAGAAATTGAGAACATTGGACGGGAAAGTTCCAACAGTAGATCAGAATCTGAGAATGTTATACTGGACAGTTCCAACAGTGGATCAGAATCTGAGAACATTCGACTGGAATGTGCCAACAATGGACAGGAGGCTATCCGAGTATGTTTGGATTCTTTCTACATATTATTGGTGGCCGTTAACATCGCGGATCAAATATGCACTTTACATTATTCAATGTTTTTATTATCCTATCCTGGCTATTGTTGGTGTCCCTGGTAAGTTTCACTGTCGATGTATTATTTGCATTAACCATGTGCGACTGTATTACTGTTCTTTTCATTTACTCTACTCTGTAAGTATTCACGCTCCAAACCACAACAAACAACAGTGAACCTGTTCATTCTTTCTCTTCTTCGTTAGTTCTGGCACTGGGCCTTGTTGGTTGACCTACTCACTTTCAGGTATGAACCAGGATGCATTGCATTACTGCCCTTGCTAATTAAATATTGAAAGCCTCAAGGTAACTGTCTTCTCTTCTGGACGCAAACTCCATTTCTGTCCTCTGACTACATCTCATCCCTGGCCAATAACTGAGGCTGAAACAGACGAGTCACAACTACGGTGGTCCCTTTGACCACAAACTGATTATTGACACTATATCCTGACCATTCCTAATTTTAACTATTGACAACTGCAGATTATACTTCACTGGTTCATCCCATCTGCTGTTTGAACCTTCATTTGAAACACAGTCTTAATAAAGCCAATGATTTGCTGCTGCTTAACCAAATCTGAGTCGGTATTCCATGGCTTTTATCTAAACGCAGACCAAAATTCCATCATTCCTGTACGGATTGCTTTATATTGTTGCTGGGTCTGGCAATGCCTTTACTTTAATATTCACAAGCACGGCGTCACCTCTGTCTATGACACGGTCCTCAGTCTCCCTCTGTTAATGACAAAAAGCCCTGTCAGTTGTTCACATTTAAGCTGATTTCCTCTATGTCTATTCTCTCTCAAATAGCAATTTACAAATCTACTGCCACCAACACACACACACACACACACACACACCCACACACATACACACACACACATACACACTCACACACGTACACAAACAATCTCTTGCCTTATATTTCGGCAGTGGAGATACAGAGCCATACATTTGTGGGAGTCCATTTACTGTCACTCACTGCATGAGTTACAAATCTTCCCGTGCAAGACATTTCTGTAGTGCAAGTATAGTAGCAATATACTGGCAAAGGTTTGCAATGGTCCCCATGCTGGGCAGGTAGAACAGTTTATAGAGTAGTCCACGAGCATGGTGTGCATAGCTTGCCATTCTGGCTGGTCCCTTGTCCCAGTTTATGCTGCCTGGGATGGTTCTGTGAGGCAAATTCACAATTTGATGTAACTAACCATTTCAACCGATCTGGCAGTAATTTTATTGAATGCTCTCATTCTTGTGATTGGACCCACCATTGTCTCACTTCTCCAGTTACTCCCACTCCCCTGTCTCCTTATCCATATTTTCACAACATGTTATCAGTTAATTAATTATTTGTTTTTCTGTACCTTTCCCTGGCGTTGTTTTTTTGGCTCCCAAGTGTATCGAGTGCTGGCATTGTGAAGCTCAGAAACAATTAAATGGCATGTGGCGGGCTGTTTCTCCAAGTTGTAAAGGGGGTTCCAGCAGTATTGAGACACGTCTTTGAAACTTGGTCTGTGCCTGACCACTGAAAGCCTGTGTTTGTCCCTCTTACATGATTGTGCGGTTCATCACATGAGGAAACCCCTCGAGAAATATTCTCAAGTAACAGGTCTTTTACTTGGAGCTGAGGGGCTTCTGACTGACTCCTGTTATGGAAAGGTTAGTGGAGGGCTGGGGATGGTTTTCTGGAGGTTGTACTGTGAGCTGCCTCAGATATTCAGGGAGACCTGAGGATTTGGTGACCCAACTCTGGATGGAGCATGGGGAGTATAGTTACAGCATCGGAGTCTGCAACATGAACAACAAATGGAGCAGAGACTGCAGAGAGGAGAAGCTCTGAAACCACAGTGTGTGTGGGGGAAAGGGATCTGTTAAATCTGCCTGCGTTGTAACGAGGAGACATACATCCTTTCCCTCTCCCTTTAAATACACCCATGCAAATTCATCCTCTCCTCCCCGCACACAAATACACTCCCCCACTCTCACATGCACACACACACTCTCCCCTCTCTCACACGCACGCACACCCTCTCTCTCCCTCCCAAAGTCTCACATCCTCACCCTCACTCACTCACAAACACACACACTCTCTCTCCATCCCACAGACATTCCACCTTATTTTCAAACACACACACGCACGTGCACGCAAACACACAGACACATCGACACACACACACATCTAATATGTAAGATGAATTTTCATTTGCTGGCTTTTATTTCAAGATGCATTATATTTTCTCAAAAAATACACAATTTGTAGACAGTCAGTCAATGTGATATTTTATGAACTCCTACTTTGGAAATAAACCCAGTCTGATTCCAGGTGAAGACACATACAGACCCCAAACAAGACCGCATGCCTAAAATACGTTGTCTTACTGGAAGGGTCACCTCCTTTACATTGATAATACCTGAAGGTATCTCCAGGCAGGAGTTGAAAGGAACTCTGGAATTTGCATATTCATCAATCAAAACCTGCATCTCCATTCTAACCGAATTAAGATTTAGCAGCCATCTTAGATGTGTTCAATTCATGTGCATGTTTTATATAAGCCTTTTATCTCTTCCTAATAAATTTTGTGCCTAAGGTCTTCTCTCTCTAACACCTGACGAAGGATCAGGACAATGAAAGCTTGTGTCTTCAAATAAACCCGTCAGTCTATAACCTGGTGCCATATGATTATTGACCTTATTCATCCCAGTCCAAAGCTAGCACCTCCATATCATGGTTTTTATTGGTTAGCCAATTCTCTCTCCAAGCAAATAAATCGTCCCAACCCCATGTGCTCTTGTCTTGCATATTAATCTTTCGTCAAGCATGTTATGCATTGCCTTCATGAAGTCCAGATATAATACATCTTTCAGGTCCCCCTTATTCAACTTGTTTGTCACACTTCTTAATACAAAAAAGATAGGAAAATAATTCAAACATGATTTATCCTTAATACAATCATGTCGAATTTGATGGATTGTGGTTTGACTTTCAAAGTCTCCTGTTGTTAATTCGTTAATAACAGATTTGAACAATTTATCTTTAGCCCCAATCGTTTGCTCATACCTTTCTACTCCCGAGTTAAGTTGGTTATTCTAAGTTCTTCTCTTTTCATAACCTCGACAGTCCGTTTCAATTCCTGTGAAATAGGCACGAGGCTGTGAAAGATCGGCTCCAATTGCTGTGTGAGGGGCATGGGTGGCTGATTGGACTCATTCTGTTCCTGCTTTATACACACGATGGGCTGAATGTCCTCCTGGTGTTCCTATACTATAGCTTCGATGTCTTGCATGTCCTGCGCCTGTTCCTGACTAAGCCACTTAAGATACCATCGTCCTCATCCTGTTGCACAATGACAAGTATGGAGACTTATGGAATCTCCCTGCTGTTATGCCACATTTCGAGTGTTGAATTTAGCAGGCAGGTTGCGTTGTCCACAGTAGGTAGTTCAGTGGTTAGCACTGCTGCCTCCCAGCACCAGAGATCTGGTTCAGTTTCAGTCTCGGGTCACTGTGTGTGTGGATTATGCACATTCCCCCTGTGCCTACAAGGGGTGTCTGTCGTGTAATGCAGTTTCCTCCCAAAGTCCCAAGATGTGCCAGTTAGGTGCATTAGTCATAGAAAATGTTAGGTTGCAGAGATTGGGTTGGGAAGGGGGTTAGGGAGTGGGGTTTGTATGGGATGGCCTTCGGGGGATCAGTGTGGAGTCGATGGGTCAAATGGTCTGCTTCCAAACTGTCGGGATTCTATGATTAACACCTTCATTGCAGAAATCAGTTGAGGGAATAATATCTGAGTTAATACCAATACCCTTTCTTAGTGAGGAGATTAAATCTGTGCACATTATTCCAGAAGTGATCTCACTAAGACCCTGTACAGCAGCGGCCACACTTTACCAGCTTGTTGTAAGGTTCCCACTCAGGTTAGAGCAGGCTCAGCTGTCACGGGAATACACAATTTTGTTGAAAATGAATGGTGTGCTGACCTTCATTCCAGGATGTTTTGAGTACAGGAGTAAGGGTGTCTTACTGCAGCCGTACAGGCCCTTGGTGAGACCCCATCTTGAACATTGTGCAGTATTGTGTGCAGTTTTGGTCTCCATACCTAATAAAGGACAAACGTGATATTGAGGGAGAGCAGCAAAGGATGACCAGACTGATCTCTGGGATGACAGGCTTGTTGTGGGAACAGAGTTTGGGGCGACTGTGCCTGTATTCCATGAGGTTTAGGAAAATGGGTGAACTATATACAACTCTGACATGGCGAGACAGATTGGAAGCAGGGATGATAATTCCCCTGGGTGGGATGTCCAAAACATGGGATCAGTGTTGGGTACAGACAGGCCAAAGTGCGTCGAGATGAGACTAAATGTCTGCACTCAGAGACTGGTGAACTTGGGGAATTATTTCCCTGATCAGGCTGTGAAAGCTAAGGTACTGAAAATAAATAAGGATTTCAAGACACAGAAGGGATGGGGAGAGTGCAGGAGTTTGGTTGTGGAGGTAAAGAATCAGCAATAATTACAGGGAGTTATCCAATAATGTGGCAGCTAAGTTCCTGTGGAATACGGTATTATAGAAAACGGTGCAATATAAATAATGGGGCCAATGGGAAAAAGAGACTTCGGTGCGAACCCCCAAATTACCTGTAAAAATCAAAACAATAATTATAGTCAGCCTAACACAAACAATAGCACACGCTACATAAATCTTCAAACTGTATATTGCAATGAGTTAGTGCAGTAAATGCCACACTTTAACAGTACAGTCACTGACTACAGCACTGTACCTTTCACCAAGATCTTCACCAGAAATCGCACGGGCTGACTGACCACGTGATGCCGATGCGGCATTCCAGTTCTCTCCAAGATATTCCCCTCCCGGTTTGAAATAAAGTTCCTTCTAAATGTAGACTACAAATCCCACATTCAGGCACAGTTTCAAGGCTTGCAGAACAGATTACATTCCTGCTTTATCTGAACACACTGAGGGTGCATTTGGCAAACAGAGGGATCCTGAGGCTGGGATTTGCTGTTCAGCTGGTGCCAGAGACGGACTCCCATAACAGTGAACGGGAGTTCGTTTTATAAAGAAAGGGGCACAATTCACGAATTGTGTTGCAGCGAAATTGCGTTTAATAACCACACCTTATTGGATAACTGCCTGTAAATTAAATGGAGGATCAAAATTGATGGACCAACGCGAATACAGTAGTTCCTATTTTATGTGTTCCGATGTTTAAACATACTAAAGGATATGAACACTGTGTGGGGAAAACTGAATTGAGGAGATTTTCACCATGAACTAGAATGGAGGATGCTCAGTGTTTTGAATGACCTACTCCATTCCCGATGTTTCTGTGCAGTCCGCGGGAAAGCTCTGCAAATGTTGCCACCAGCTCTCAGATGTTAGGAAGGAGGTCTCTGCAGGGTCAACAGGATAGTGTTTCCCGTTCCAATACTGAGGCTGGTGCCGGGTGATCTGTGCGGTTTTATTCTTTAAGACCTCGGAGCAGTTTGGTACAATAGAGTGTCTTGCTTGGCTGTTTCCGAGACCATTGAAGAGTTTTTCATATATCTGTGTGTCTGGAGTCACTTTTAGGCCAGAACAGGAAAGCACCCGAGATTCAATTCCTGAAAGTACATTGAGGAAGGAAATTGGTATTTACAATCGGCTTCAAGGTTACTGTTAATGACTCCAGGTTTTACATCTCGATATTTTATTAATTATAACTTCCACCGGCTGCCAGAGCATTCGCCTGGTCTGGATTAGTAATCCAGTGATATTTCTACAACAATACCATCTCCATATGAGGACCTATCTGAAACCACACTGAGCAGGTTATTTCTGTGCTACTTTACAGATCTGTCAAACAAAAACTCCCACCAATGAGACTATTGCGAGGGGACTCAGGGCGTGGTAAATGGTCAGACTGTAGTTATTCCCTTGTTTTGGGACTGGACATAGCTGAGTAATTTTCCACATTGCCAGGGAGATGTCAGAGTTGGATCTGGAATGAAACAGCTTCCCCAGGGACACGGCTTGTTGTGCAGCACAAGTCTTCAGTCCTATTGCAGGAATGGGGTCAGGGCCCATTGCTTTTTTCACATCTACTGTGTTCAGCTGTTTCTTCATGTCACGTGCAGTGAATCAGACCGATTAAAGACTGGCATCTGTGATTCTGCGGGCAGCATGGCGAGGGTCAGGTGGATCATCAACTCAACACTTCGAGCTGAGGATGGTGCAGATAATACAACCATGTCTTTTACACTGATGTACAGGGCTGTCCCGTGATTTAGGATGGTGATATTTCTGGAGTCCTCTCCTCCAGTGAGTTGTTTAATAGTCCATCGACATTTATGTCTGGATGTGGCAGCACTGCACAACTTCGATATGATCTGCTAGGCTTGGGATCATTTCGCCCTCTGTATCAGATGTTAGTTCTGCTGTTTCTAATGTAACCAGTCAAGTAGGGTAGCTTTAATAGATTATCATTAGGTTTAGTTACACATGTTTCCGACCCTATTTTGTTCACTCATACTCGTCACTGAACCAAAAATCGGTTTGATGGTAATGGCAGGCTGAGGGATTATCCTGGGGAAAATGTTACAGAGTGTAATTGAATACAATTCTGCTGCTGCTGTGATTGTACCGCACCACATGAATCCCCACTTTGAGCTCCAATATGTTCAATTCAATTCTACTGACTGTCCCCCAGTTCACACCAAGACCCATTCACCCATCAGCTCTGTACTCAGTGTCTTAACCTGGTTTCTGATGTGGTAACACTTCAATTTTCCTATTCTCATTGTGCTGAGGGTCTATCCCTGGTGTCACGCGTCCAATTTGTTACTTTATTCAAATCCCTGAACATATGTCTCTGAATCATTTCCATTCCCCCAATGCCATCTTCTGTGTTTGATGTGAATGTGTTTCCTTCTGTTTCTTTCCCTGACCATAATAAAGAGCTCTGCAGTGTCAGTGATGCCAGCATTATGCAATTTTAGATCAATGAATTTGGGCACCTTGCATTATCGGTCAATTCCCAGTGCATGGCGTTCCGTGTTAGACAGGGCGTTAGAGCAGCTTTAACACACGTCTATCGAACCTGTTTAAAAACAGAAATTGCTGACGAAACTTGGCAATTCTGGCAGTATTTGTGGAGTGAAAGCAGAGTTAATTTTTCAGGGCCAGTTACCCTTCTACATAGCTCCCATTTTCTCCAGCAATTTTTGCATTTTCATTTCCAGTATCCATAGTTATTTGTATAATTGATAACTTGTTCTGAGCCTATTTATTTCTAGAGAAAGTCAACAGGTCTGGCATCATCTTCAGAGACAGAGAAACAGAGTTAGCCTTTCAAGTCCAGTATGACACTTCTTCAGAACTGAAAAGGATTGGAAAATGAGCTTTGTAATCCTTGACAGATGTGGGGAGTGGGTTGAAGGGTAAAAGAGGGTGTGGCAGATGATAAACATGCTTTTAGTAGTGGTGAACGAGAAGATCATGTGAAATAGCTTTAAATTAAGCTGTGAATGGGGAAAAGGGATTCTCTCTATTGAGTGAAAGATAAAGAAGATACAACCACACAAGGTCATCGGGAGACAGGAGGGAGAATGTACGGAAACTAGAGAACAGTTATAATGGGGTCAGTCTGTGAAGTTGTGAAATTGTACATAAACTCCTACAGGATGTAACTACGAAAGTGTAAAGTGAGTTGTTACTCGAGCTTGGGTTGTGCTTCCTTGGAACATTGCAGCAGCCCAGGGCCGAAATGTTAGTATGAGAGCAAGGGATATTATCGAAATGGGAAGCAATGAGAGGGTCAAGATTATTTCCACAGACAGAGTGGGAGTGTTCCTTAAAGCAATCTCTGTTTGGTCTCGCCAATATTGAGAGACTGCATTGTGAGCAGCAATGATAGGAGACCAGATTGAACGTTTACAAGTGAAATTCTGCTTCACCTGGAAGGTATGTTTGGTTCCTTGGACAGTGAGGAGGGAAGAGGTGAATGAGCAAGTGTTGCAGCTTCTGCAATTGCATGGGAAAGTGCCATGGGGGAGTGGGCAAGTGTTCGGAGTGATGGAGGGGACAGAGAGGGAACGGTCCCTGTGAAATACTGAAAGTGGGTGGGAGGAGAAGATGCGTTTGATAGTGCTGTCCTGTTGGAGATGGTGGAAATGGTGAAAGATAATTGTGTGAATGTGGATTCTAGTGCAGGAGGGAGTGTGGACAGGAGGAATCTATCATTGTTCTGACATGGAGGGGACGGATTGAGGGCAACACCGTGGGGGTGGAACAGTGACAGCTGAAGGCCCTGTCCACCAGAGTTAGGGGATTTCTGGTTTGAAGAAAAAGGTGGCCACATTAGACGCAGCTTACAGGAATGTGGCATCATCAAACAAAAATAGCAGAGATGGAGAAACTGGGAGAATGGAGTCAGCCTCCGCTGATCATGTGCTCAGCCACATGCAGAAATCTCCCCTGAATGATTGAAAAGAACCAGGCATCTAAACTGAGGATTTCTGCCTCACATCCCGTCTGAAGCGGAATGTGAAAGTAGACCCAGAGGAAGGTCAGTGAGTATACGTGAGCAGACATTCAAGCAGATATCCCAAACCACTCAGTAATTGTTCAAGATGAAGAACTCAATAAGAAGGTGAACCACCCATGGTTGACAAAAGGTCTCAAGGATGCTATTGATGAGCAATAGTGGAGGCCAGATTTATAATGTTTATTTCAGGGACCATAAGCAGATGTTAGGCTTGAATTTCAGCTGTGCTTCCTGATTTACCCCCAAGAAAACCCTACCATTGCTGCTCCATCCTCTTCCCTGCTCGTCTCCCCTTCCTTATTCCAGGTTCTTCCTCTCAAATTACAGAGTACATTCTCTAACATTATGGTCCCTAACCACTTCATCTGAAACTCTTTGATCAAGCCTACCTACTCTGCAGTAGCATCAAGCTGCGTTTTATGCTGCCACTTTGCCTCTGGTCTCAGTGTGGCTCGGCCTCTCCATTCATGCTGTTTTACCCCTCCCATTCACATCTCACGCCGGAAAGTTTCCTTCTTGGAGTAAACCTTATTGAAAACACCTCTCCCCCTTTGCACTGAATTCACAATGTGATCCAAATTTCAAAAAGTATACTCAGCCATCATCTCACTCTGCTAAAGGCAACTGCACGCTGACCGTGTGGTACAAGAATTCCCCTTCTTGCATGGTTGAGGCCAGTGATGCGCTTTTACTGTAGAGATCATCACCCCATTTGGACAAAGCTTTTCAGGTGTTTGACCTCTTATTGGTACACGTAAGAGTTCATGCTGCCTTATGATTGTAACATGGAGAAAAACAAATCACAGTACGAAGCTTGGGCTGAGCATTATTTACCTGTCATTTGAATACTGTTTCAAATTTGCAGTGCTTATCTTTAAATGCTTGTTCGTAAAGTTAGTGTCAGATAGCGTGTCGGTGGTTGTGGGATGATATTGTATAAGTTTATAAAATCATGAGAGGTATGAATAGAGTGACCAGCCAAGGCGTTTTCCACGGGATGGGGGAGTTCACCCATAGAAGGCGTAGGTTAAGGTGAAAGAGGGAAGATTTGTAATGGACGAAGGGTCAATGTTTTCACACAGAGGGTGATGGGTGTATATGGAATGAGCTGTCAGAGGAAGAGTGGGAGATGCCAGTACAGCGACAACATTTAAAACTCATTAGGGCAAATATATGAATGGGAAAAGTTTAGAGGCATTTGGACAGAATGCAATCAGATGGGACTAGTTTAGTTTGGAAAATCTGGTCAGCATGGACAAGCTGGACCAAAGGGTCTGTTTATGCGCTTTATGACTGTATGAGTCTAGAAAGCGAGGAAAAGGGGAGAAAAGACATGATGTAGTAAATTGGCGAGAAATACAAAAACATGCAGCACAAGCTTTTTCGAGCATATAAAAAAAGTTTAAGATGAGTGTGTGACTTTAGGTGAAATTAAGTCAGGATAATTGGAGGGTGTAACTGAAGAATTGGCTACAGGGAGCAGACAGATAATTTACACCATAGTTTACATCTTTCATCACAGGGGAAGGCACAGTAAGTATTTCAATGATGTTAACAAAATGGTAATAGGAGGGAAGTTCTTGAACCGTCTCTAACAAAAGGAACAAGGATTTTGCTATCAGATAAGACTTAGAGTAGACAGGCCAGCAGTAATTCGTAGCTGGTTTTAAAAGAAATGGTCACAGTCTTGGGGTCATGACGCCCTCTCTATCAGCTATTAGTTCTACTGTTTGATAATGTAAGCAGTAAGTGCGGTAGCTTGAATGGATTGTCATCAGGTTTAGGTACACACGGTCCTGACCGTGGCAGGTTCACCCACACTCATCACTGAAATAGAGATCGGCTTCATGGTAATAGTAGACTGAGAGATTATATTGTAGTTGAATATAATTCTACTGCTGCTGCTACTACAGCTATTATGATTTGCAGCATCACATGAATGCCCAGTTTGAACTGCAATATCTGTAATACAATTCTGCTCAATTCGCATGGGGACCCGGTCACCCTTCTCCCATGTACACAGTGCCGTATCCCGCTTTCTGATGTGGGAACGCTTCCATTTTTATAAAAATTCTCATCCTGTTAGGATATCTTCATGATGCCATTCCTCCAATTTGCCGCATTCCTCAATAGCATTTAACGTTTTCACCTGAATATTTTCCCCTCCAGTCATGCCATCTTCCGTTTAAAGCGAATGTGTTTCCCTCTGTTTGTCTCTATGACCATGATTCAGAGCTCCGTAGTGTCGGTGATAACAGCCTTATGTAGTTTCAGGACAAATGAATTTGTATACCTTGCATTATCATTCACTTCCCGGTGTATGGCGCTCCATGTTGGACAGGGCGTGTGAGCAGCTTTGACACACATGTTTGAAACTTATTCAAAAACAGAAATTGCTGAAGACACTGACAGGTCTGACAGCATCTGTGCAGTGAAAGCAGAGTTAATCTTTCGGATTCTGTGACTGTTCCTGAAAGCACCCAGTAAGTCCAACAATTTTTGTTTTTGTTTCAGATTTCCTGTATCCAATTATCTTTGCTATATTGAAAGTATATTCTGTAACTTTTCATTTTTGAAGGAACTCAGTGGGTCTGACAACATCTGCAGAGACAGAGAAACAATGTTAATGTTTCAAGTACAGTCTCAATCTTCTTTGGACGTGTAAAGGATTGGAAAGTGAGCGCTTTAGTATCTTGGTACAGGTGGGAAAGAGTGTTTGGAAGCCCAGTGTGAAAGACAAATGGGCTTTAAATTGTGGTGAAAGAGACACAGATATATAATGGGTGTAAATTAATGTGTAAATATTAGAAATTGATTTTCTCTGTTGAATGCAACATAAACAAGACACGAACTTAGGGAGCCCAGGCGGGAGCGTGTATGGAAAATGGAGAACAGCCATAATGGGTTCAGGCTGTGAATTTATGGAATTGAATATTAACTCCTACAGACTGTAACGTACCAAAGTATAAAGTGAGGTGTTACTCGAGCTTGGGTTGTGCTTCATTGGGACATTGCAGCAGCCTGCATTTTCTTAGAATCCCTACAGTGTGGAAACAGGCCATTCAGCCCAATACTGACCCTCCAAAGAGTATGTGAACTAATCCCATTCTCTACCCTAATACTATACATAAACCTTTGACTATAGCGCCTAACCTCAACATCACTGAACATAATCGGCTATTCAGCACGGCCAGTTCACCTAACCTGCACAACTTTGAACTGTGGCAGGAAACTGGAGCACCCAGAGGAAATCGAACCCAGTTTCCTGAGGCTGTGAGGCAGCAGTGCAAACCATTGAGCCACCATGCGATCCAGGACCGAAATATCATCAGACCACACGACTATACGAGCAGAAATGAAGCCATTCGGACCATCACGTCTGCTCCACCATTCGATCACGACTGATAGATTTTCAACCCCATTTCCCTGCTTCCTCTCAGTAACCTTTGATTCCCTTGTCAATCAAGAACTTATTTGCCTCTGTTATAAATATACTAAATAGAACATTGAACATAGAAAAGTACAGCACAGAACAGGCCCTTTGGCCCACGATGTTGTCCCGAGATTTAATCCTAATGTAAAATATAATAACTTAATCTACGCAACCCTCAACTCACCGCTCTCCATGTGCATGCCCAGCAGTCGTATAAATGTCCCCAATGGCTCTGCTTCCACCACCAGAGCTGGCAGAACATTCCATGCATTCACAACTCTCTGCGTAACGAACCTACCTCTGACGTCTCCCTTATACCTTCCTCCTAACACCTTCAAACTATGACTTCTCGTACTAGTCAATCCTGCCCTGGGGAAAAGTCTCTGGGTATTGACTCTATCTATTCCTCTCATTATTGTGTACACCTCGATCAGGTCTCCTCTCTCCTCCTTGTCTCCAGAGAGAAAGGTCCAAGCTTGTTCAACCTTTCCTCATAAAGCAAGCCCTCCATTCCTGGCAGCATCCTGGTAAAACTTCTTTGCAACCTCTCCAAAGCCTCTGTATCTTTCCTATAGTAGGGCGACCACAACTGCACGCAATATTCCTCGTGTGGTCTCACCAGGGACTTGCAGAACTGCAGCAAAACTTCGCGGCTCTTAAACATGATCACACTGTTAATGAAAGCTAAAACACCATATGCTTTCTTGACACACTATCCACTTGGGTGGCAACTTTGAGGGATCTATGCACTTGCACACCTAGATCCCACTGTTCCTCCACACTGCCAAGAATCCTGTATTTAATGCTATCTTCAGCATTCGGATTTGACCTTAAAAAATGCATCACTTCGCATTTATCCAGGTTGAACTCCATCTGCCATTTCTCAGCCCAGCTGTACATCCTGTCGATGTCGCACTGCAGCCTACAGTAGCCCTTTATACTATCGACAACACGTCCAACCTTTGTGTCATCAGCAAATTTGCTAATCCACCCCACAACCTCCTCATCCAAGTCATTTATAAAAAAAACTACAAAGAGCAGAGGCCCAAGAAAACAGGCCTGTGGGATCCCACTCAACACTTGTGGGCGGCACGGTGGCACAGTGGTTAGCACTGCTGCCTCACAGCGCCAGAGACCCGGGTTCAATTCCCGCCTCAGGCGACTGACTGTGTGGAGTTTGCACGTTCTCCCCGTGTCTGCGTGGGTTTCCTCCGGGTGCTCCGGTTTCCTCCCACAGTCCAAAAGATGTGCAGGGTCAGGTGAATTGGCCATACTGAATTGCCCATAGTGTTAGGTAAGGGGTAAATGTAGGGGTATGGGTGGGTTTCGCTTCGGCGGGTCGGTGTGGACTTGTTGGGCCAAAGGGCCTGTTTCCACACTGTAATCTAATCTAATCTAATCTAATCTAATCTAAACTGTCCTCCAAGCAGAATACTTCCCATCTATAATCACTGTTTGCCTTCTGCCAGCCAGTCAATTCTGAATCCAGAGAGCCAAATCTCCCTGTATCCCATAATTCCTGACTTTATGAATGAGCCTTCCATGGGGAACCCTATCAAATGCCTCGCTTGAAGTCCACATGCATCACTTCCACTGCTCGACCGTTGTAAACCTGTCTTGACACCTTCTCAAAGAAATAAATAAGATTTGTGAGGCATGACCTGCCCCTCACAAAGCCATACTGACTGTCTCTAACCACAGAATGTTTTGTCAAATAGTCATAAATTCTATCCCTCAGAAATTTTTCCAAACTTTGCTCACCACAGACGTAAGACTGACTGGTCTCCAATTGCCAAGGATTTCCCTATTACCATTCTTGAAATAAGGAACAACATTTGCCTCCTTCCAATCATCCGGTACGACTCCTGTGGAGAGTGAGGAGGAAAATATCCTGACCAGCGGCTTAGCAACCTCCTTTCTTGATTCCCGGAGCAGTCTAGGGTAAATCTGGTCCGGCCCTGGGGATGTATCCATATTAATGTTTCCCAAAATTGCTTGCACATCAACTTCATCAATCCTGACCTGGTCAAGAGTGATCTGGCCCAGTTCCTCTAAGTTTTCATTTCCAACAAGTTCCCTTTTCTTGGTGAAAATTGAAGCAAAAAGCTCATTTAGGGCTTCCCCTATCTGCTCAGACTCCACGCATAAGTTCCTACATTATCCCTGATCGGCCCTACATTCTCCCTGATTATTCCCTTAGTCCTCACGTATGAGAAAAATGCCTTTGGTTTCGAACAAATCCTTCTTGCCAAGCTTTTTTAGTGCCCCATCATGGCTCGCCTCAGTCCATTTCTGAGCTCCTTTCTAGCAATCCCTGTAATCCTCTAAAGTTGTGCTAGATTCTTGCTTCCTCCATCTTACGTAAGCTGCCTGCGTCCTTTTGACGAGACATGCCTCTGTGCTCATCATCCAAGGTTCCTTCATCTTGCCACTTCTTACCTGTCTCAGAAGAACAAATATGTGTATTAATCGCAACAACTGCTCCTTAAACAGTCTCCACATGTCTGCTGTGCCCTTTCTGTGGAACAATTGCTCCCAGTCTGTACTCCCCAACTCCTGTCTGATAGCATCGTAATTTCCTTTTCCACAATTAAATATCTACCCTCGGAAACTGTTCCTTTCACTCTCCCAGACTATGCTACATGTGAGGCAGTTGTGATTACTTTCGCCAAAGTGCTCTCTCACTGTGAGTTCTGACACCTGTCCTAGCTCGTTGCCAGGCACCAAATCCAAAATGGCCTCTCCCCTCTTCGGTCTGTCTACATATTGAGCAAGGAAACCCTCTTGAACACAGTTGACTAAACCAGCTTCATCTACACCATCTGCACTTAGGAGGTTCCAGTCGATATTGTGAAAGTTCAAATCACCCATAATAATAACCCTGCTAATTTTGCATTTCTCCAGAATCTGCCCGCCTATGAGATCTTCAATCTCTCTCCTGTTATTAGGTGGTCTGCAGGAAACCCGCAAATGCGGTGACTGTTCCCTTGCTGTTCCTACCTTCCACCCATACCGACTCAGTAGTCAAACCTTTCTCAACAACATTCATTTCTGTAGCTGTGACGAACTCACTGTTTAGCAATGCTACACCCCTCCTCATTTTCCACCCACACTGTTCTTTTTTAGATTAAATTAGATTATTTACAGTATGGAAACAGGCCCTTTGGCCCAATATTTCACACCAACCTTCCATAGAGCAACCCACCCAGAACCATTCCCCTACATTTCCCCCCTTCATCTAACACTACGGGCAATTTAGCATGGCCAATTCACCTCATCTGCGCATTTTTGGATTATGGGAGAAGACCAGAGCACCCGGAGGAAACCCACGTGGAAAATTTGCAAATTCCACACAGTCAGTTCCCTGAGATCGGAATTGAACCCGGATCGCTGGAGCTGTGAGGCAGAAGTGCTAATCAATGTGCCAACGTGCCGCCCCGAAACGTTTTTAAAAGTTCTAAACCCTGGAACATCAAGCGACCATCCCTGTCCCTGTGAAACCTACGTCTCCGTTATAGCCACGACATCGTAGCCCCAAGTACTGATCCATGCTTTAAGTTCGTCACTCTTATTTCGAACATTCCTTGCATTAAATCTGACACACTTTAACTGATCCCTTTGTTTCATCACGAGAGAAACCTTCCTGATAGATTCAATATATCCTGTCACTGTCCCGTCTGCAACTAACCCCCTCTCAGATATGTAGTCTTATGTGCGGGCAGCTCCAAACTTAGAAAGCACAACATTGTGCCCATTGGCCTTTTAAAGATGGCAGCACTGCCAGGGTTCATGCAATATCCAAGGACTTCAGGGGCGATTGTGAGTACCTCCAGCTATGATGGGTGGGAGAATCGGGATGGTATTGAATAAAGTGGGTCGGGTAGCTAATGAGGTGAGTTCGATAAAATAGCACGAGGAAAATAGCTTGGTCTCGTGCAGACAATCCCTCTGTCACATTCAATGAAAATGGCACTGAGACATATTAATATTAGATTTAGTGCAATGAGTCGAAGACTCTGATGACCCTGCTCCCAGTTACAAAGCTGCAGACCAAATACTCATCCAAAAATCTCCATCATCTGATCACACACCAATATGGTGGATACAGTGACCCAAATTGCAAGATGCTATGAAATGTTTTCATTTCACAGTTTTTATACCTAACATCATTTCTTCTCTGAAATTCTTTCTCAATCTCCCTCCTCTTTTAACCAAGATCCTCCCATTTTGTGGTCTTTCAACTGATTCATGGTCTCTCTCTGGCAGTGAGTTCCATACACACAGCACCCATTGACATGGCCTAATGGAGATATGGAGCTGTACATGGATGGGAGCTGCACTTCCTGTCACTTCCAGCATGGGCTGCAAGCTCCCCCACACTGGGCAATGATCTAACACAGTGTTACTCAGCAATGCAGTGGTTGGTGTAGACAGCTGCACATGCTGGGAAGGTAACTGCTCCAGATTAACACATAACGTCACTTCTATTCACTTTCACTGCACAGCTCCCCATGATCGACAGACACAGTCTGTGTTTATCGAACAATGAACTGGTGTGATCTGCACAGCACCCTGTGCTGAACAGGTTATTTAGTCCAATTTAAATATCATGGCACTGTTTGAGGGATAAGAAATGGACTGGTGAGCTCTGAACAGTGTTCAATCCTGGAAAGATTGCTGAGCAGTGCACTAGCCTGGTCTACGCAGTGTTTCTTGATGAACAGATATCTCATCTTAGATTATGCATGTCCAGGCTTGATCTGTTCGGTGGATTGAGTATCCGACATAACTATCACTCCTCCTGCTCGGCCCATTCCACTGCCAAACCCCATATTTCTGCAATATTTGTTCATTCAGTAATTAGCGCTGAAAACGTGTTGCTGGAAAAGCGCAGCAAGTCAGGCAGCATCCAGGGAACAGGAGAATCGACGTTTCGGGCATAAGCCCTTCTTCAGGAATGATCTCCAGCATCTGCAGACCTCAATTTCTCCTCATTCAGTAATTACCCAAGTAAAACGAAAATATGTGTCCGTTTGTTATGGACCAGAGCAAATCCCCTCCAAATACATGGAGAAATTAACCTCGGGCCGAAAGTTTTCTTATCGTAATGGTAAATGTGAGGTGCTGTGTTTTAGATACAATTCGCTTGTTCAAAATATTCGACATTAAGCAAAACACAGTTTATTCAAACATTCCCGACAAAATACAACAAAAGGAAGTGGAACTTAGAATAACTAAATTCTGTTGGAAAACTTAACAGAATAATAGGTTATTTAACTACGATACAGTAACTGCTCAAACATGGTAACATTCAATAAACACAGACGTGTCAAAAAACAAATTCAGTAAACATAAAGTTCTCCAATCCAGAAGGAAAGAACATCAAAAGATAATTCTGAGAGAAATCTCAGACAGAGAGTGTAGCATAGGGGAGAGATTTCCTGCCTTCCAACCCTGCTAAGACCCCAGCAATAACTGGCGAAAGGTAAAACTAAGAATTCTGGTTATGTGAGAGTTTGAAATTACTCCACAGGACCAGGCCGCTGCTGCAAGGACCACACGGAATGCACCGTAGAGCCTCTCAATAATGCCTAAACCCACCGAAGCCATTAAATGATGGTAAGATAAATGTCAAAGTTGAACATAAATAAATAAAACAAAAGGATGTGGCAGGCCTGGTGATCAGACACGGACGGCCTCGTGATTCCAACAATTCCAACCCTGCTAAAACATAATAGGATCATCGAGCTTGTGAAGAGAAAGCATCATCTCTGCCCCTCACCTCTAACTTCACAATTGAGATGTGCCATTCACCCAATAGTCAGCGATGTCAACATCCCACCCACACCAAGTATTATTGCGTTATATCAGGGTCATCGTGGAAGGGCTTAACTGGATCTGTTTGTTCAGCAACTGTGATTCATCTCAGTCTTCCTGGATCACTGGAGGGGTTTCCTCTTCCATAATTAGGTGATTCTTTCAACTTGTTATGCGATGTATCTGGACAGCGTCATCCTCAACACGATTGAGATCAGCAGCTACAGAGCGAGGGTTGGATCAGAATCTGAAAGCATTAGAATGTTCCAACAATGGATCTGAATCTGAGAACATTAGACGAGAATGTTCCAACAATGCATCAGAATCTGAGAACATTAGACTGGAACGTTCCAACAATGGATCAGAGAACTTTTTTACTGGAATATTCCAACAATGGACAGGAGTTTATCCTGGGGTCTTTACTATCTTTATTTGGAGTGGGCATGGTTAGAGTTGCGGATACAAGCCATACTGATGATTATTCAAGCTGTGTACTATCCCATCCTCGCTATTGTTGGTGTTCCTGGTAGGCCTATCTCTGTCAATTCTATAACCTATGATGAAGATTATTGCTATTCAACTTAATTATATTTTACAAATATATGAACTTTCAGTCACAAACTCCATTTCCTTTTCATGCATTTCCAAACTGCTTACTCACAAACATCTAAGAAGTAACATGCCCGTTCGGAACTTTGAATGTCCTTTTTACTCTGAACTGTTTTATGTCTCCATATTCTCTCTGTCATCAAATTTGCCGACACCAACATCCATAATATTCCCAGTCTCCAGCTCTGCCTCCGTGCTGGTGCTGAATTAGCCATCATCTACCCCTTTGTCAATGACAGATTTTACGGCTCCAGTTCTCTTCTGACGTATCTACCAGTTTCAAATATTTTGCCCACAAGCAATTTCTTGTCTCTACAGTTACTTCACAGCAGGGACTCTGTATCAGAGTAATAATGTCAGTGAGCATGTAATTCAGAGGCATAGGTAATGATTCTAAAAACATTGTTTGAAATTCTACCATCGCCAATGACTAAACTTAAATTCAAATCACAAAAATTGGAATGAAATCTAATTTCACTCATGGCAACCATAAACCATCAGGATTCTTTTCCTTATTTTACTGATAACCTTTTGTAAAGAAACTTAGCATTTTTGCCCCATCTGGACTAAGTGTAACTTCAAACACACAACAATGTGGTTGGTTAATATTACCTTGACTAGTAGCCGCGTGGTCAAGAGCCCTTAGAGTGGACAACAAATGCTGCCCTTGCCAGTGGTGCTGACATCCTATGACACAACAACATTAAAGGTGAAATGACGAAGAAAATATGGATGCTGGAGATCTGAAATAAAATTCTCTGGCGTCTGAAAGAATGTTGGAGAATATCAGCAGGTATGGCAGTCTGTCGGACTGGATAAACACAAATAACGTTTCGAGTTCAGTGACCCTATCAAAACTGAACGCAACTAGGAAAAATATTATTTGTATCAGGGATGTTTGCCAGGGTGAGTGGGAGGTTTGAATGGATGGAGAAATGTCCAGCAAGAGGGAGAGTCAGAGAGAGAGAGAGAGAGAGAGTTAGAGATAAAAAGAGAAAAAGAGAGAGGAAAAACAAGCAAAAGGATGGTTAATGATGGTCCGGAAGTAAAATAGGATGGGAAGTTATTTTAACATTTCCCCTTTTCCCATATTCCTGAATACCACCTCCATTTCGGCATGTCCTGTTTAAAGTGAGTCATGTTCCCACTGTCCCTCTTCTCTGAATGTGGTGATCAAAGCCATCGGCAATACTGGTGCTGCCCTTATAGTTGCTGAGATAAAAAGAAACGCAATTTTACACTGTCAACTGCTCCTTTGGAGAGATAAACTGTTACTTTGGGACTGCGTGGAGATGGAACGGCTTTCTCAGCTATGAAAGGAAACTGAGGAGACGGAGGTATTTTCAACACTGAATGGGTGAACCATGTGTGTGGGGAATTGACTCACTGCTGTCATTAGAAAGTCAGTGGAGATTCTGTGCATAGTGTTTTCAGGTTTGTATTGTAAGCGGCTGCGTTCATTCAGGGAGACCGAGGGCCTGTTGGCCCCACTCTAGACACTGCATTTACAGTTTATCTGGGTTCATGGAAAACAAATGGAGCTGAGACTACACAGAAGGGAAGCTGTGTAAACAGGGTATGGCTGGGCACTGCTCATTTCTCCCTGGGATTTCCAAAAATATTTGTCTAATCTGGACCCCTTCCAAGTGTAAAGTGTGAAAACAGTTTGTTTCAAAAATGATGTCGTCACTTAACTGTATCCCTTCCTTCAGTATAACCTGAAGCCTCACATCAGTGACAGAACAGTGCTAACTCTCACCGAGAAGTGAACTGGATTGATTCTGGAACTTTCCAGGCTGGAGTGGGTAATATATCCACCATATCTGAAGTGCAGTCCTCCGATGTGTTCACGAGCTAACAGAAGCCATCTGCCTGCTAAGAGAAATACATTGGTTCCATCTCCACAGGAGAAAGTACAGAAACTAACTTCCAAAAATACGAGAAAACAGAGTGAATGGTAAAAATGAGAAACCGCAGGAAATTGGAATTAAGGATGAGTATGAATTTGAATTTCTAATTGATTTGAAGTTTCATAAGTTGCTGCATCTGATGAGCTACATCCCAGAGTTTTGAGGAAGTGGCAACAGAGCCAGTGAAAGGATTATTGATTATCCTTCAAAGCTAGTTAGATTCAGGAAAGGATCCTGCAGACTGGAAAGCAGCTATTATAAGCCTAAATATTTAAAACAGGACGGAGAGGGAAAACAGAAAACTAAATAGCTTAATGTCAGCTATGAGAAAAACATTGTAATCTTTTATTAGAATGTGACAACTAGACACTTGGAAAACAGTGATATGCTTTGGTAGATTCGGTCTAGATTCAGGAAAGGGAAATGATCATTGATAAACCTGCTGTAGTTTGTGGAGATTGTCCATTATAACATCAACAATTGAGAACAAATGGGAGTGGAATATTTGAATTTTCAGCAGACGTTTGACACGGTTGAATATAGGTGAGTGAGTATGTTAAATTCCATGGGTAGGTACGTGTGGAATATATACGACTTGGATTAAAAATTGGATAATGGAGACAATGAAGGGAGTAGTGTTTTTCTCTGGACTGAAGGCTTGTTGTGTATCAGAAGGATCAGTGTTTGGTCAATAGCTGTGCATAAGGTATAAAAACGGAATCAGATGGGAACAACAAATATCAACTTTCACATTTATATTTATTAAATGGTGAGAGGTCGGCGAGTGCTTTTGTCGAAAAGGACCTGGATGTCCTTGGTCATAAGTCACTAACAAAATTCTTACGGGACAGGAAGTAAATGATATGTGGCTCTTTTTACAAAATGATTGGAGTACCAGGGTTAGTATATCTTCCCAATGGTAGTGATTTGTTGAGACAGTATTTGGTGCATTGTGTACAGATTTGGTCTGTTTTATAAATAATGATCTCTTTGTCACCGAGACAGTGCAAAGGAGTTTCACCAGACTAAACCCTGGCATGATGTACCGTGACGAGAGAGTTCAGGATCTATGTGTTTAATCTGTAGCGCTGTCAGAGCATTAGAAGTTGAAACTTGATGGTTATGGACGGACACTCATTATGTCCCAAACAGCTGAATAATGGGACAATTCCATACTTTACATGGCATGTTTGATTCCTGATGTGTGCCTCTGTAGAGCCCCCATGTCGTTTGACAGAGAGGTACACGCTCTGAATGAATTCTGAACACTTTAATGCACAGTTACTGTGTGACACTGAATTGAATGTTACTTTGTAGACAATCCTGTCAGCAGTCAAAATACCTTCAGTCTGAAAGAGTTAACAATTATGCACCAGCATCTGACCTCCATAGGGACCGTGAGTCTGTTTTCTTGAAGATTGAAGACATCTTGGAGAACGGTTAAAAAAGGTTGGCTTCATTCATACTACCGGAAAACCATGTTAAAGTAACACATAGGTAGTATGAGTAATTACGCCATGTGGACCAGATTGGAGCAGTCTATCCATTCAGTCACTGCTCCATTTGTTGTGATGTTGGAGGATCTGTGACAACTTCCTGTTCCTGTATTAATGACATGATAAGCTGAATGACCTCTTCCTGTTTCTTTTTAATCACTCCGAGTGTGAAATGATTTCTTTCTGATCCTGTGTAAGTGAAGTGTGGGAGTGAGCATATTTCTTCTCTTCCAATGTAATAGGCAGGAGGGACTGAGTGAGCTACCACACGTCCTGTCCAATAGTTTGATAGACTGAATGTTTTCCCCATATTTTTGTGAACTCAACTTGAGGTGCTGAATGAGCTCCTCCATTTATTGTGGAAATTTGCGGTGTCCAGCAGTGCTGTTACATGAATGTTACCCAGACTTTAAAAGCATGGTTTTGAATGGTGTCCAGTTCTAGTTGCAGACTGACTACTTCTAGAGCTGAGGAGTGGCAACTTGTTTTGAACATTAACTAACCTTTCATGAATATCCCCACTTCTGCTCAGTTTGGAATCAATGGGCTGAATGACCTCCTCCCACATTTTCTATAATAACCAATTGTACATGCCTGAGCTGAGGGAGCTACCCTGAGGATCTCCTACAGATGTGTCCCATGGCTGAGATGATTGATGTCGACTGACGATAAACATCTTCCCTTGTGCTATGAATGACTCCAAACAGTGGAGCGATCACTACCGATTCTCATTAAGTGCGATTTTCCTCAGGATCCTTAATGTCATCCTCAGTCTAACACTGCCTTGAGTTCAGGGCCAGTATTTCTTACCTGAGACCATGTGTTCCCTATTCTGTTCATATAAATAGGTCATGGTGTAGAAGCGGAGAATGTTTTCTTCAAACAGACGGTAGTGACTGTCAGGACGTATCTTACACAGAGACTTAGGGGAGCTAGCTCACTGAAAGGGACCAGTGGTGTCCCGCAGGGATCGGTTCTGGCACCTCTGCCCATTGCGACTTTTATACATGACTTGGATAAGGAAGTGGAAGGTTGGGGTTAATAAGTTTGCCAATGACACGAAAGTTTGTAGAGTAGTACATAGTGTGGAGGGATGTAGTAGGTTGCAACGGGACATTGACTCTAATGCAGAGCAGGGCTGAGAAGTGTCAGATGGAGTTCAAATTGGAAAAGTGTGAAGTGATTCCCTTTGTAAGCTTGAATTTGAATGCAGAATACAGTGTTATATGCAGGATTCTTGGCAGTATGGAGGAACAGAGGGATCTTGGGGCCCACGTCCATAGATCCCTCAAAGTTGCTGCTCAAATTGATCGGATTGTTAAGAAGGCGAATGGTGTGTTAGCTTTCATTAACAGGGGGATTGACTTTAAGAGCCGGAAGGTTATGCTGCAGCACTTGGTTAGACCACGCTTGAAATATTGTGTTCAGTTCTGGTCACCCAATTATAGTACTGGAGATGGAAACTTTAGAAAGAGTGCAGAGGAAATTTGTCAGAATGCTGTCTGGACGGGAGGGCAGGCTTTAGGAAGAAAGATTGATGGAGCTTGGGCTTTCCTGGTTGGCGTGAAGAAGAATGAGAGGTGACTTGATAGAGATAAACAAGGTGGTGAGAGGGCTACATATACATTGCATAGCCAGAGACATTTTCTCAGGGCAGAAATGGCTATCAGGATGAGGCATCATTTGGAGCAAGGTTTCGAGGAGATGTCAGAGGTCGGTTCTTTACACTGAGAGTGGTGGATGTGTGAAATGCACTGCCAGCAGTGGTACATTAGGGACATGTAAGCGACTCTTAGATAGACACATGAGAAGGTAGTACAAAGTAGTGCATGTAGGTTAGTCTGATCTGAGAGTAGGACAAAAGGTCGGTGTAACGTTGAGGGCCAAAGGAACTATAATGTGCTATAATGTTCTATGTTCTATCTTCTATGAGACTATTTAAAGAGGATTTCGATGGATTTTGACCGATCAGAGAGGTGAGGGCTATTAGCAATCGGGCATGAAAGAGGCTTTGAGACCTAGAGCAGATCAGTCATGATCTCAGTAAGAACAAGGCAGGATTGGGGTTTGAACAATTTCCTCCTGTTTCCGATGTTCTCCCATTCTGTTATTGGAATGTTAGTGGGTGTTATTTTCCTGGAAGATCTGTTATTGAATGTTGCAGTCAGAGAGACCAGAGGATTCTGTGAGCCATCTCTGGGTGAGGTCTCTTGGCTGTATTCACAGTGAATCTGGGTCTACAACATGACCAACAAATGGAGCACAAGTTACAGAGAGGGGAAGCTCCGTATAGACAGATGAGGGGCCTGTTTCATACCCAGCCTGGATTTTCCAATTCTATTTTCCAAATCTCCTAAACCGTGTGGGACAGACTTGAGAAGCTGTTTCTGTGCACCAGGTTATAGCAGTAAGTAGCATCCAACTGCTCCCGTCTAGCAGTTTTGAGGGGCTGAAAGGAACACAGAGACATGGGACTGAGGAGCAGGAGTGGGTCATTAGACACTTTGACCCTTCTCGACCAGGCACTAAGACTGTGGTTGATCAGGTTGTTGTCTCAGCTCCACTTTACTGTCTATATCCCATTCTCTGTGACTCACTGCTCTGTCAAATACTTAACTAACGCAGCTTTGAATAAACGTAAACAAAGAGGAATGTCAAACTTCTGGGGAAGAAAATTCTCACTTGGAAGGCCCTTTTAGAATTCTCCCCATCTCTCTTATAGAATTAGAGAGTCATACAGCATGGAAACAGATCCTTTATTTCAGCTTGCCCACATCGGCCAGATATCCCTATCTGATCTAGTCCCATTTGCCATCATTTGCCCCATATCCCCCTGAACCATTCCTATTTACGTACCCATCCCAATATATTTTGAATGTGTAATTGTACCCACTTTAAACATTTTCTCGAACAGCACCTTCCGTACACGTATCACCTTTGGCATGAAAATGTAACTCCTAAGGTCCACTCTAAATCTTTCCCCAATACCGTCTAGTTCTGGACTCCTCTAACTCTGGGAAAAACACCTTGGTCATTCAGACTATCCATGCCCCTCAGGATTTTATAATCCACTTTCATACCATTGACCCTCCTGCAGTCCAGGTGAAAAGCCTGAATCTGTTCATCCTGTACCTAAATCTCAACCCCCCTGCAGCGAAAAATCCTTGTCAATCTTTTCTGCGCCCTCTCAACATCCTCCCATCAGCAGAGCCAACGGAATTGTGCGCAGTATTCTTAAAGTGGCTTCACCAGCGTCCTGTATAGGGGTAACATGCCACATCAAATCCTATACTCAAAGTTTTGACCAATTAAGGCAAGCATGTCAAACGTGTTCTTCACCGTCCTGTCTACCTGCGACTCCACTTTCAAGGAACTGTCAACCTGCACCTCTCGGTCTCTTTGTTCTGTAACATTCCCGAAGGCACGACCCTGCTTTAATTTACCAAAATGCAAAACTTCAAAAATATCTAAATTAAACTCATCTGCCAGTTCTTGGCCCTTTGATGTTCAACGGTGCCGCTGTAGTCTAAAATAATCTTCTTCCTGTCCGCTGCACCACCTTGTTGATGTTATCTGTAAACTTTTCATGCAACATCCTTGTAAATCTTTTCTGAACCCTTTCAAGTTTCACAACATCTTCTTCTGAATAAGTCAGGCAGATTTCTTTAATCTGCTAAAACAAAACGTTTATGACTAAAACAAAGTTACTCAAACAATGATGCAAAGAAGGATGATGAGTGGACATTGCAAACATGTACATTAATACTTCCCTTTGAAAAATACTGAGGAACACACACACACACGTTTGATAAAAAATGGAAATCAAAATCTCTGCGGTTTTAACTTGAAAGAACATTGTCCAAATATTATTGGAACTCATGACAAAAGGTAAAAAATAGAGTTTGGCCCAAATGTTATTCTACTTGTAGAGTCAGAGAGTCCTACTGCGTGAAGACAGGCCCTTTGGTCCAAACTAATCTGTGCTGACCTTAATGTCCATCCACGCTAACCCCATTTCCCTGCACATGGCCCATATGCTTCTGAACCTTTCCTATCCATGTACTTTTCCAAGTGCCTTTGAAATATTGTTAATGTTAATGCCTCAACCACTTTCACTAACAGCTCATTCCATATGCGTATTGTGCTCTGAGAAATATTTGCCCCTCTTGGTCTCTTTTATTATTTCCCCTCTAACCTTAAACTGACGCACTCTCGTCCTCGATTACAAAACTCTGGGAAAAAAGACTTGGTTCGTTCACCATATCCATGTTTCACATGATCTTGCGTATTTTTTAACAAACCCGTCCCACCATCAGTCCCCCTCAGTCTCCTATGCTCTAAAGAAAAATGTCATTGCTTGACCAACCTCTCCCTGTAACTCACACTGTTGGATCATGTCAACATCCTTGTAAATTTCCTCTGCAATCTTTCCAGTTTAATAACATCCTTCCAATAGCAATGTGACCAAAACTGAACACAGCAATGCAAGTGGGCCTCACCAACATCCTGAAACGTGCATCAGAACTTGCCAACTTCCAGACTGATGAATGCCAATGTGCCAAAATCCTTCTTCACTTTCCTGTCTGCCTGTGACTTTACTTTCAGAGAACCATGCACCTGTACTCCAAGGTCCATCTGTTTCACTACACCATTTAACGCCCTGCCATTCACGACGAAATTCCTGCCTTGATTTTACTTTCCAAAATGCAAAACTCACCTCTATATATATTAAACTATATTTTCCTATTTCTCAGCCCAATTCCCCAGCTAATCAAGGTCCTGCTGCAATTTCTGAAAACTTCCCTCACTGTCATCATCATATTCGCTTAGGCTTACTGGTCTATATTTCCCAGGTATTTCTTTCCTTCCCTTGTTGAATAAGGGAACAACATTCGCTACACTCCAGTCTACTGGGACCCCATCTGTAGCTAACGATGATGCTAAAATATCAAACAGACTCCCTGTAGTTTCTTCTCTATACTCCTGCTGTGTTCTTTGATACATATGGTCAGAACCAGGAGATTTATCGACCTTTCTACATTCTAATATCTGTACATCCAACACCTCCTCTACTATGATATAGATTGTCCCCAAAGATATCACCACTAACTTTCATAAGCTCCCACACCAAGTCTTCACGTATTTCTCTACAGTAAATACAGAGGACAAATATCAATTGAGAACCTTCAGAATTTCCTGTGGTTCCGCATATACATATCCACTTTGGTCCTTGAAGGGTCATATTCTCACTGCAGTTATTCTCTTTTCCTTAATATATGTAAATAAACTCTTTGGATTCGTCTGATCTTCTCAGCCAAGGTTATCTCGTGCCCCCTTCTCACCCTCTTGATTTCCTTCTTCAGTAAACTCCTGTATCCCCAGTATATGTCCAGGTATTCCTTTGATCCTATCAACCTGGACCTGACTCGCACCTCCTCCTCTTTTTTTTGGTTAAAGCCTCAATATCTCTTGTTATCCAGGGTTCCCTCTTCATGACAACCTTGCCCGTCACCCTCACAGAAATATATAGGCATTGAGCTCTTGCTATCTCACTTTTAAATGCCTCCCAGTTGCTGGACGTCCCTTTGCCTGCAAACAAACTACCCCAAACAGCCCATGCAAGTTTCAGACTAATTCCATCAAAATTCACCTTGCCTCAAGTTAGAACTTGCACCTGTGGACCATTATGTCCCTCTCCATAACTATAATAAAATTAATAGAACAATGGTAACTGGTCACAAAGTGCTCTCCCACTGTCACCTCAGTCATCTGTCCTGCTCTATTTCCCAAAAATATGTCGAGTTTTGCTCCTTCCCGAGTAGGCCCCTCTACACACTGCTTGAGGAAACTTCCCTGAACATACTTAATACGTTCACCCAATCTACGCCCTTAATTCTGTGTCAGTCCCAGTCTATGTTCGGAAAGTTAAAATCTCGTACAACGACAATCCTATTGGCCTTGAAAGTCTCCCCAATCTCTCCACATATGTTTGTTCCTCGAATTCCCGTTGACTATTTGGGGGGCTATGGTAAAGCCCCAATAATGTCACCATTCCCTCCATATTTCTTAGCTCCGCCCACAAAGCTTCACTGGATGATTCTTCAATTGTTTTATATCTGAGCACAGCTGTGATACTCACCTTAATCAAAAATGCAACTACCCCTCCGCTCCTTCCACCACCACTATCCCGCCAAAAGCAGCTATAACTGGTACCTTAAGCTGCCAGTCCTGTCTCTCCCTTAGTCCTGTTTGTGTAATGGCTCTAATATCTCCGTCACACGTACTTACCCACGCCCTGAGTTCATCAGCCTTAGCTGTCAGCCATCTTGCATTGAAACAGATGCAATTTAATCCAACAGGCTTTCCTTGCCCTCTGTCGTGTTCCAGCCTGACCTTTCTCTTCACTTTACTGTTTCTGATTACTGTATCTCCTTCCATCCTCGCACTTTTCTCCCTGCTGTTGAGGATCCCACGCTCAATAGCCTCCCCAGCCCCAGCCAATCTAGTTTGAACCCTCCCTTGTAGCACGACCAAACTTGCCTGGCAACATATTGGACTCCCTCCAGTTCAGGTATAGCCCGTCCCTCTTGAACAGTTTGCTTGTGCCCCACTAACGATCCCAATGATTTTAAAATCTGAATCTCTGCCCCCTGCACCAATTCTTTAGCTACACATTCATCTGCCATAACCTTCTGTTCTTACCGTCACTAGCATGTAGTACTGGAAGTAAAACCAATATTAACACTGTCATGATCCTGGCTTTTATCTTTTTTCCTAGCTCTCTACAATCACTCTTCCGGACCTCATCCCTATTTCTACCTCCGTCATTTGTACCAACGTGCACAATGACTTCTGGCTGCTGCCCCTCTCCCTTGAGAACGATTTGCATCCGCTCTGAGACACCTTGGACCCTGGCATGTGTGAGGCTACACACCATCCTGAATTCCCATTTGCAGCCACAGAATCCCACAGAATATCCTGTCTGCACCCCCCGCCCCACCACTATCGAGTCTTAGTAATTACTTCTGAAGTTATTCTGCTCAGACAAGCTTCTGAAAATGTGATTCCTTCCAGGAACAGATGAAATTGGCTGAATTCCCTTTCCTTCAAGCAGTGGGGAGATTCCAATGAATCCTCATGAGTGATAAAACCGACTGTGCTTTCTTTTTGCTTGCACACATTGCTGTGATGAGGGATAGGGAAAGAGAAAGGGAGGAACAGACTGTTCTTTCTCAGACAGATTACACTTTTCCATCTCTAAGTTGATTCAATGACGTTATTCCTCCCCAAACTGGACCATGTGAAATCTCCTTGAACATTATCTGAAGGATATGACTCCATCACATTTCCTGCTTCATGTAGGTGCAATAACCAATAACCAATTTCAATAACCAATAAATTACCCTACTTGATTTGAGGATGTGTTTATATGTGCCTGCGTAATATAAAAATAAAACGTTTAATGTCTTCACCATATCTGCGTTAAAATGCATTTGTTTTATTCTGAAAGAAATACAGAAATTGCTGGAAATGCTCAGCAGGTCTGGCAGCATGTCTGAAGAGAAATGAGAGTTAACGTTTCTGGTCTAGTGACCCTGCATCAGAACTTGACTAATTCTTAAATTACATCCCCAGTTTTATTCTCCCACACAAGAGGAAATATCCGTCAGATATTCACCAGCTGCACTCTCCTCGTGATCTTGTATGGTCAATAAGAACATCTCTCATTCTCAGGCCGAAACTGGTAATCCGTCATGTGCCTTCATCGGAAGGCCAAGTAAAGATAAGCATCTTTGTAATATTTGAAAGAAATTTAGCTTTTTTTTTCAGTTGTGGGGATCATAACTTCAAACAAGACGTCAGACGTGGTTTCTACAATGCCTTGTACTGATGCAGGTAAATATCGCTAAGTTCAAACTCGATACCCATTGCACAAAACAGCATCATTCCGCTTCCCTTCCAAATCAATTGCTGCATCTTCAGAGCAACTTGATGTGATTCATCCACGAAGACACACAAATCCCTGTATACCACCAAGTTCTGCATTCTCTCTCCATTTAAATTATTTACTGCTGGTTTATTGTTTCCCCAAAACACAAAGTTCCAGTCACCCACATTGTACTGCTTTTTTTTGTCGCAGGTTTACTCACTGCCCTACCCTGTCTGTATGCCATTGCAGATGCTCTGCCTCCACTTGACACCTTATTGAATGTTTGTCCTGGTGTATGAGCAAACTGTGCTCCAGTCCTTTCAGCCCCTTCATCCAAGGCATCAGTCTGGATTGTAATCTGTTGATAAACTCACACTGATCCCTGAGGAATTCAAATAGTTACAGCTTTCCAAGCTGAAAATTATCTCTACTCTATATTTCCAGCTGGTTATCCAGACCTTCCCTGTTCCTGTGTAGCTGCCCAGAAAGGTTGCATGGCCTCCTCCAGTGAGATGTAATTTAGTCATTGTGTTGAATGATGTATTCTATTCCTGTGTAACTTCACAGAGGGGCAGAATAGTCCCCTCCTGTCTCATTATTACGCACCTGACTGGCTGAAAGGCGCTTTCCTCTCTCTCTGTAACAGCCTCGAGGGGCGAATTGGGAGTAACACATGTGGGATAAGAGCATCACTTGGCCATTCGTCCCCTCCAACCTGCTGCTCAGTTTAGAAACATCAGGGCTGGTCTGAGTGTAGCTGACCACCCCCTTCCTGTCTCTTGTCAATAAACATTGACTCTTCTGCCCATCAAAGATCAGTCAAGATCAGCCTTGAGTATCTTCAATGATCCAGTCTTCACTGTTCCCTGGGGAAGACAGCGCCACAGATTGCACAATCCGAAGGAGAACAGAACAACGTTATCTCAAATATCCATGGGAGATATTTTAATTTTAAAGTGTGTTAACCTCACAGAAGGTCGCCTCCTCTTCTGAGAAATAACAGCACAACAAATGGGAACAGACGTAGACTAATCAGCTCCTCAAACCTATCCCACAATCGCATTGATTGTTCAGTAAAGTATTTATCAAACTCAGCCTCAATTGCACTCTACAAAAAAATATTCCTGTCACCTGACGGCCACACACTATAGGAAATTGAAATAAGATCATTAGGCCCATCAACTCTACTTTGCTGTTCGGACCTGCCTGACATGTTTCTCAACACAATGCCCCTACATTCTCAATGTAACTCTGGACCCATGTTTTAATCAAAAATTATCTATCTCTGTATTAAAGATATGACTACCTGTATCTCGATATTGGTGTGTGTGTTTATCTGTTTCATCGCAGGACACAGGGTGGCGGTGGAATGTTATGTGTGCGTGTTTTGTATATATCTGTTTAATGGCAGGGCACCGGGTGGTGGTAGAGGGATGTGTGTGTTTCTGTGTGTAACTGTTTAATGGCAGGAGACAGGGTGGTGGTGGAGGGTTGTGTGTGTGTGTTTCTGTGTATATCAGTTTAATTGCAGGAGGCAATGTAGTGGTGGTGAGTTTTGTGCGTGTGTGTGCTTCTGTGTATGTCTGTTTAATGGCAGGAGACAGGGTGAAGGTGGTGGGTTGTTTTTAAACTGGAAACCTGGGATCAGATGTGATTCATAAGAAAAAGTGTTGGATCCCCTTTTGTTTGTCATTTATATCAAACACTTAGATTAGAATTGTAGAAGCCATGATTAGCAAATTTATAGATGACATCAAGATTGGTTGTATCGTGGACAAAGTTACATAGAACATAGAAGAATACAGCGCAGTACATGCCCTTTGGCCCTCGATGTTGCGCCGATCCAAGCCCACCTAACCTACACGAGCCCACTATCCTCCATATGCCTATCCAATGCACGTTTAAATGCCCATAATGAAGGAGAGTCCACCACTGCTACTGGCAGGGCATTCCATGAACTCACGACTCGCTGAGTAAAGAATCTACCCCTAACATCTGTCCTATACCTACCCCCCCCCTTAATTTAAAGCTATGCCCCCTTGTAATAGCTGACTCCATACGTGGAAAAAGATTCTCACTGTCGACCCTATCTAAACCCCTAATCATCTTGTACACCTCTATCAAGTCACCCCTAAACCTTCTTTTCTCAAATGAAAACAGCCCCAAGTGCCGCCTTTCCTCATACGATCTTCCTACCATACCAGGCAACATCCTGGTAAACCTCCTCTGCACCCGTTCCAGTGCCTCCACATCCTTCCTATAGTATGGGGGCCAAAACTGCACACAATACTCCAGATGCAGCCGCACCAGAGTCTTATACAACTGCAACATGACCTCAGTACTCCGGAACTCAATTCCTCTACCAATAAAAGCCAGTACGCCATATGCCTTCTTCACCGCACTATTTACCTGGGTGGCAACTTTCAGAGATTTGCGTACATGGACACCAAGATCTTTCTGCTCATCCACACTACCAAGTATCCGACCGTTAGCCCAGTACCCCATCTTTTTATTACTCTTACCAAAATGAATCACCTCACACTCCGCAAACTTGCTCACCCAACCTTCTAACCCCTCCTCCAGGTCATTTATAAAAATGACAAACAGCAATGGTCCCAAAACAGATCCTTGCGGAACACCGCTAGTGACAGCACTCCAAGATGAACCTTTGCCATCAACTACTACCCTCTGTCTTCTTCCAGCCAGCCAACTCCTAATCCAAACCTCCAACTCACCCTCAATGCCATACCTCCGTATTTTTTGCAGTAGTCTACCATGGGGAACCTTATCAAACGCCTTACTAAAATCCATATACACCACATCTACTGCTTTCCCCTCGTCCACCTCCTTAGTCACCTTCTCAAAGAATTCAATAAGGTTTGTGAGGCACGACCTGCCCTTCACAAAACCATGCTTACTATCCTTGATCACATTATTCCTATCCAGATGTTCATAAATCCTATCCCTCACAATTCTCTCTAAGATTTTACCCACAACTGAAGTGAGACTCACCGGCCTATAGTTACTAGGGTTATCCCTACTCCCCTTCTTAAACAAGGGAACCACATTTGCTAGCCTCCAATCTTCTGGCACTACTCCTGTAGACAACGAGGACATAAAAATCAAGGCCAATGGCGCTGCAATCTCCTCCCTTGCTTCCCAGAGAATCCTAGGATAAATGCCATCAGGCCCAGGGGACTTATCTATTTTCACCCTTTCCAGGATTTCCAACACCTCTTCTCTACATACCTCAAAGCCATCCATTCTACTTAATTGTGACTCGGTACTCACATCGACAACAATGTCCTGTTCCTGAGTGAATACTGACGAAAAGTATTCATTCAGTGTCTCCCCAATCTCTTCAGCCTCCACACGCAACTTCCCACTACTATCCTTGACTGGACCTATTCCTACCCTAGTCATTCTTTTATTCCTGACATACCTATAGAAAGCCTTAGGGTTTTCCCTAATCCTACCAACTAAGGACCTTTCATGTCCCCTCCTTGCTGCTCTTAGCTCTCTATTCAGGTCCTTCCTGGCTACCTTATAACTCTCAATCGCCCCAATTGAATCTTCACGCCTCATCTTTACATAGGCCGCCCTCTTCCAGTTAACAAGGGATTCCAATTCCTTATTAAACCACGGCTCCCTCACACGACCCTTTCCTCCCTGCCTGACGGGTACATACTTATCAAGGACACTCAATAGTCGCTCCTTGAACAAGCTCCACATATCAATTACACCCTTGCCTTGAAGCTTACTTTTCCAGGCCACACATCCTAAGTCATGCCTCACCGCATCATAATTTCCCTGCCCCCAGCTATAACTCTTGCCCTGTAGTGCACTCTTATCCCTCTCCATCACTAGAGTAAAAGTCACCGAATTGTGGTCACTGTCCCCAAAGTGCTCACCTACCTCTAATTTTAACACCTGGCCTGGTTCATTACCCAGAACCAAATCCAGTATGGCCTCACCTCTTGTTGGCCTGTCTACATATTGTGTCAGGAAACTCTCCTGCACACATTGGACAAACACTGACCCATCTAACGAACTTGAGCTATAGCTTTCCCAATCAATATCAGGAAAGTTAAAGTCCCCATAACAACCACCCTATTACTTTCACTCTTCTCTTGAATCATCCTCGCAATCCTTTCTTCTATGTTTCTAGGACTATTAGGGGGCCTGTAAAAAACTCCTAACAGGGTGACCTCACCTTTCCTATTCCTAACCTCAGCCCAAATTACCTCTGATGGCGAGTCTTCATCCATTGTCCTTTCCACAGCTGTAATACTATCTTTGACAAGCAATGCCACACCTCCCCCTCTTTTTCCCCCACCTCTGACCCTACTAAAACATTTAAACCCTGGAACTTGCAACAGCCAATCCTGTCCCTGTTCTACCCATGTTTCCGTAATAGCCACAACATCGAAGTCCCAGGTACCAACCCACGCTGCAAGTTCACCTACCTTATTTCGTATACTTCTTGCATTGAAGTATACACACTTCAAGCCACTTCCCTGTTTACAGGCACCCTCCTTTGAAATTGATGCCATGTTCCTAACCTCCCTACACTCCAGGTCCTGCACCCTAAAGCTACAGTCTGGGTTCCCATGCCCCTGCAGAGTTAGTTTAAACCCCCCCCCCCCCAAGAGCACTAGCAAACCTCCCACCTAGGATACTGGTGCCCCTCTGGTTCAGGTGCAGACCATCCTGTTTATAGAGGTCCCACCTTCCCCAGAAAGAACCCCAGTTATCCAAATACCGGAATCCCTCCCTCCTGCACCATCCCTGTAGCCACGCATTTAACTGTTCTCTCTCCCTATTCCTCGACTCTCTATCACGTGGCACGGGTAACAAACCAGAGACAACAACTCTGTTCGTTCTAACTCTGAGCTTCCAACCTAGCTCCCTGAAAGCCTGTCTAACATCCTCAGCGCTCCTCCTACCTATGTCATTGGTGCCAATGTGGACCACGACTTCGGCTTGCTCCCCCTCCCCCTTAAGGACCCGGAAAACACGATCAGAGATGTCACGTACCCTTGCACCTGGGAGGCAACATACCAAACGTGAGTCTCTCTCGTTCCCACAAAACCGCCTATCTGTGCCCCAAACTATTGAGTCCCCAATTACTATTGCTCTGCTCGTCTCCACCCTTCCCTTCTGAGTAACGGGGACAGGCTCCGTGCCAGAGGCCTGAGCCCCGTTACTTACCCCTGGTAAGTCGTCCCCCCCACAAATATCCAAAACGGTATACTTGTTCTTGAGGGGAACGGCCGCAGGGGGTCCCTGCACTGGCTGCTTCCTCCCAGTCCCCCTCACTGTCACCCATCTAGCTGCCATCTTTGGAGTTACTACTTCCCTAAAGCTCCGATCTATGACCCCCTCTGCCTCCCGAATGATCCTAAGTTCATCCAACTCCAGCTCCAGTTCCCTAACGCGGCCTTGGAGGAGCTGGAGATGGGTGCACTTCCTGCAAGTGTTTTCAGCAGGGTCGTCCATGGCATCCCTCACCTCAAACATGTTGCAAGAGGAACATTGCACTGCCTTCACTGCCATCCCTCTGAAAGTAACCTTTTATATATAAAACAAACTGGGTCTAAAGAATACAACAAGCAAAATGCAGCACTTACCTACTTACCACAACGGGTCTTATTATTTAGGTTAGAGGAGGAGGGCGAGAGGGAGGCACTCCGTCCGTAGTGCCTCGGGTTCTTCTCCTGCTCGCTTTTATAGGAAAAAAAACCTACCCGGCTGCCCCTCCGGTCTTCGTCACTTCCCCCTGCTGCTCCCGCTCTTTCTGTAAAAGAGAGAAAAAAAAACACCGCTGCCCGCTACCGGTAAGTAATTTTAAAACAAACAGTCTTACCTTAGCTGCTGCTCGCACTCAAAAGTAATGTTTTACAGTCCGTGATTATAACGATATCTTGATCAATTGAATATGTGGTTCGTAGAACTGTACAGTAGAGAAACAGACCCTTCGACTCATCCAAGCCGACCAGATATTTTGGATTAATCTTATCCTATTTTCCAGCATTCGTCCCATCTCCCTCTGAAACCTTCCAATTCATATACTCATGCCTTTTAAATGTTGGAATTGCACCATTCTCCACCACTTCCTCTGGCAGCTCATTTCATACACGCACTATGCTTTGCGTGAAAACGTTGCCCTCTAGGTCCTGCTTCAATCTTTCTCTTCTCACCTTAAACCTATGCCCTTCAGTTTTGGTCTTCTCTACCCTGGGAGATAGACCTTGACTATCTACCCTTCCCAAGATTATATAACCCTCTAGAAATTGCAAATGCGACTCCAATCAACACGAATGGCTATGCTTTCAGTCATCATGGGCCTAAATTCTGAAATTTAATCATGACACTTCTTCTATCTCCATCAAGTCACAATTCTAAAATGATTTTAATCCACGTGTTCAGACATATAATGAAACATCTCTTTCGGATTAGAAACTTGAACCATTAGGGTCAGAGGAAGGGGCACTACCACTAATCAGCAATAGCCCCGAAAGCTGCAACATGATTCTCCTGTGTGCTTGCTCATCAGCCTATTCTGACATGCTGTAACACGCCTCCACAACAGGCAGGACATGAATCCAGATCATCTGCTCCAGAGATTGTGACACTAACACAGGTTCATGGAATGAAATCAAATCCAGAACTCTGGCACAGAGGCAGGGTCGCTTTCCATTACACAAGACTTACACCATGCCCAGAATTTGGGTCATATTTTAAGTGTCAGCTTTCAGCTCTGCAAGCATTTATTACATTCTGATTAACATTACTGATATACACAGACCACTGTTCTCATTGTTGAACAAATAAAAGGTATTAGACTCAACTACAGGATGATAATCGCATGTGCTCTGCTATTGAGATAAACTATGAACATCTTTAATTGCTGGGCTATGATTTCCAGCTTAAATGGTTAGTATCTGTTGTCTGCAAATTTGGCAACAGAAATCCTGCAGGCACACTCTGAAGGATCTCGAAAATATATCAATGCCGAACAACAGAGATGTGGAAAGAGCCCAGTTTCTGGCCAAAACACACTGGTCACTATTTCCAATCTCAGACATGTGGTTTCCGTCTTCCTAAAACAATTAAGTGATACAAGGCAACTGCTTACTTTCCAGCCTCTCCATAACCACTGCACAATCTGCCTACACAAGGCAAACCAACCTCTGGGTCTTTCGAAAACTCAAAGTTGGTATCTGTAGACCTTTGGTGAGGGGAGGGTCTTTTATAGCTGAAGGGAGAGGATGAGGGGGCATTAATAACACTCACTGGGCTGAGGTGTGGCAGATGGTGGTTAACTTGGATAAATGGGAGGTATTGCATTTTGTTAAAACAAACAAGAGAATGACTTATACAATTAATGGTAGTGCGTTGGTAGAGTTATAGAACACAGGGATCCAAGGGTGCTCAGATCATTGACTTTAGAAGTTAGGAGTCATGCTGAGATTGTGCCAGACATTGAAAAAGCCTCTTCCGTTGTACTATGTGCAGTGCTGTTATAGGAAGGAGATTACTAAGCTGGAGAGTGTTCAGAAGAGATTTCCCAGAATGTTGCCAGGAACACCTCATCTTCTGCCTCGGGAGCTACAAACACATGGCATGAGCATTCGATTCACTGATTTACAAATCTCCCCTCACCCACCCAGATCCCAGATTCAACCCTCCGAATCAGATCCACCCTCTCGAGGGGATCTACCTGTCCATCTTCCTTCCCATCTATACACTCTACACTCCAATCCGACCTATTACTATCACCGTCTTCCACGTAGTGCCTACCTTTCTCCCTTCCTCACCCCCACCAGCCCCTTTCCCCATTCGCAGTTCTAAAGAAGGGTCCTATCTGAAATGTTGACTCTCTTGCTCCTCGGATGCTGTCTGACCTGCAATGCCTTTTCCACCACCACATTTTATCAACACTGAATTCTCCAACATCTGCAGTCACCATTGTCTCTTAAGTTAACATGCAATGCCGTCTGTCTGCTTTAACTCCACGTTGTCTTAGGAACATTTTCTCTCCTGATTATGGACTATAAAAGTTCTCTCAATGTCTTACTGATATTGTAATGTCTGAGCAGTAGTTGCAGGATGTATGTTTCCATTTATAAATAGAGAAGCATGCTAATGTTCCGATAAAACACCAGGATTACTCCCATATCCAAGTCAGATTGAATGATTATACTCAATTGATCTACCAACGCCAACATTTGTTCCCTCAGTCACCCTCACATATCCTATCCAGAATATGTAAAGTTTAAATTTTTTTTAGTTTTAGTAAAACAGTATTGAACTGTATTCCATGTATTACCCCGTAGTATGGGTAGGAGCATCACAGACAGCACTAACAGGGATGAGCAGTTCCAGAGAGAGGGGGAGGAGAGATCAGAATCTGAGACTGGAATGTTCCAACAATGGACAGGAATATATCCTCAGGCCTTTACTGGCTTTCCCAACCTTGGATATCAAGAGCATCACGGATCCAGGATACCCTTTGAATTATTCAAGGTGGTGTTCAAAGTTTGTGCAAAGATTTGTAGCTCGGGTGCTCGTTGTTGTGGTTCTGTTCGCCGAGCTGGAAGTTTTTGTTGCAAACGTTTCGTCCGCCGGCTAGGCGACATCATCAGTGCTTGGGAGCCTCCTGCGAAGCGCTTCTTTGATGTTTCCTCCGGTGTTTATAGTGGTCTGTCCCTGCCGCTTCCGGTTGTCAGTTTCAGCTGTCCGCTGTAGTGATTGGTTTATTGGGTCCAGGTCGATGTGTTTGTTGATGGAGTTTGTGGATGAATGCCATGCCTCTAGGAATTCCCTGGCTGTTCTCTGTCTGGCTTGCCCTATGATAATAATGTTGTCCGAGTTGAATTCATGTTGCTTGTTGTCTGCGTGTGTGACTACTAAGGATAGCTGGTCGTGTCATTTCGTGTCTCGTTGATGTTCATGTAAGTGGATTGTTAGCTGACTTCCTGTTTGTCCTATATAGTGTTTAGTGCAGTCCTTGCATGGTATTTTGTACACTACATTCGTCTTGCTCATGTTGGGTATCGGGTCCTTCGTTCTGGTGAGGACCTTCCAGTATACTACCGTAACAGATCGAGGGGTGGATTGAGGGAACAACACATGGGGTAGGGGCAGCAGTATATCTCTGTAACAGCCTCGTGGGGTGGATTGAGGGAACAACACACGAGAATTAGAAAAGAAGCATAATTAGGCCATTCGACCCATCGAGTCCGATATGCCGTTCAATAATTTCTTATATGCTCCTCAAACTCATTCTTCTGCCTTTTGCCTTGAATCCTAGATCCCCTTATAAATTAAAAACTGATCTATTTGTGTCTTAATAAGATGAGTGTCTGTGTGTGTCCATCTGCTTGTTATATGAGGATTTGTTTGCCTACGTCTGTCTGTGTATCAACCTGTGTATTTCTATCTGTGTTTGTTTCTATTGTGTGTGACTGTACATGTCTTTGTGTGCTTCTATGTGTGTGTATGCTTGTCTCCTTGTACATATTGTACATGATATTATATTGGGGTATTTACCAATATTTCTAGGTAATTCTATGACTGCATCATTGTGCAGAGAGGTATCTGTTTTTTATTTGAGAGTGAGAGAGCTGACGCTGGAACTGCCAATGGGTTTAAAGTGAGAATTGCTGTTCGCTGTTCATTGCTCCTTACTCGGTTGGTTGGAAGTGGATGTTTCAGAATCTCCACACAAGTCGACCCAGTCCTCTTCAGCTTGTACCAAGGTCCTCCCCACACGGCGTGGGGAGGGGAGAGGGAACACATATCAGGCACCCCATCACCTGGGTTGGCCTTCTTCTGTCCTATTCCAGACTGTTTCTCCTGGAATGGGAGAAAGGGAGGGAGGATGTGAGGGTGGGAGAGGGTGGCCCTGCTGTTAGTGCTTGTCCAGGTGGGGTGACATGGTGAGGTGTCCTGAGTGAGTCAGTCCACAGTGTTGTATCCATGTCGTGTTATTAGTGTGGAGGCTATTGCATAAGTGACAGAGAAAGTGGGTGAAGGAAGTTGCTGAAATCAATAGTGAGAGTGTTCGTGCCTGAGTCTTATTCGGAGATAGAGCTTGAACCTTGTTCGGGGGTAGTGCTATAACAGATATACAGTGAGTATGAGGGGGCAGACAGAATACAATGACACTTTTCCGGTCAGAGCGGGAAAGATTATTGATGCTTGTACTGTATTGTTGGACATTTATTCAGATCATCCCAGCGTCGAGGTGAGCCTCCCCGAATGTCTTGTCCATGTGTATCATTAATAATGACACAGACCATGTCCCTCAGCTTTCACAGAATCAGTTTATGTAGAGCTTACAGATAGCAAGGAGAAGCAAACATTGCTGTTTTATATATTTAAACCAAAACGGTAGCAGAAAATCTGAACATCAAGTGGTCTAGAAATTACACATGCAAGTATTGTGAATACTGCAGTCTTATTGGATGGTCTCAAGTTGCATCTAAACTGCGTTAACTAAGTTTCTGCTCATGCTGTGAATAAGTGTATATGAGGTGGGTTGAAGTGTGTGTTATGAAACAAAGTAGAGATCAGGTTATTTCGGAGTTGGTGTTGTGTGGTAAGAAAGCCTTATTTCTAACCTTACTCTGAAACAACTTTTGAGGAATAGTGACGTTAATAAGGTGCATTTTGCATGGCGTCCGCATACAATATCAAATGTTTGAACATTCTGGTCAAACATCATGGAAGCCTGGAGGGTAGAGGGTCAAGTTCTCCAGTAAATTGGGAAAATACAATATAACATTCAGTGGGAGACAAGCAATGTTTGTTCGAGTTATAGAGTCCTAGAGCACGGACCCAGGTCCTTCAGCTCAAAGTGGTCCATTCTGAACAAAATGTCCATTCACACCAACCCGTTTCCCTACGATTGCCCTGTATCCTTCTAATCCTTTCCTATCCGTGTATTTGTCCAAATGCCTTTTAAATGTTGTTAATGTATCCACCTCAACCACTTCCCCTGGCATCTCATTCCAAATGCATACCAAGATGTGTGGAAAGATCATTGCTCGTCAGTTTCCCTTTTATTCTTACCCCCCCTGACCTTAAACTGATGCCCTCTAGTCCGTGATTGCTGTCCAACCCTGGGAAGAAAATACTGGGTGCATTCACTCTATCCATGCCTCCTGTGATCGTTTAAGCGTCTATAAGATCCCTCTCAGTCTCATATACTCGAAAGTAAAAAGTCCTAGCTTGTCCAACCGCTCCCGAAAACTCAGACCATTAAGAGCTTGGCAACATCCTTGTCAATTTCTTCTGCACTCTTACCAGTTTAATAACATCCTTCCTATAGCAAAGTGAACAAAACTGATCATGACGCTTCAAATATTGCCTCACCAGCGTCCTGTATAACTGCGACGTAACTCTTCAACTTCGATACTCAGTGCTCTGACTGATGAAGGCCAGTGTACCAAAAGCCTTCTTCACTGCCCTGTCTACCTGTGAATCAACTTTCAGAGTACCGTGCACCTGACCACCAAGACCCCTCTGCTCCACTACACTCCTTAAGGCCCACCTATTCATCATGAAACTCCAACCTTGACTCGACTTTCTAAAATGCTTACACCGATCTGTACTAAACTGCATTTTCCATTTCTCAGTCCACTTCTCCAGCTGATCAAGGTACTGCTGAAATTTCTGAAATTCTTGATAACCTTCCTCATTCTCCATGATGCTACCCCTTTTAGTGTCGTCATCAAACTTACAAATCATGCCTGTGCCTTCTCATCTAGATCATAGATGTATGTAATTGGTAAATATGTGTATGTGTATATAACATATTACATACATCTATGATGAGGATGAGAGAATTTTAGTCTGGTGAGATGTGTGTATGTATATATATATCTATCTATATATCTATCTATATGTATACATACACACATCTATACATAGAAACAAACAATGTTCCCAACACCGACCCCTGAGGTATTCCACTATTCACAGGTCTCCAGTCTGACAAGCATCCTTCCTATATTACCCTTTGCTTCCTACCACCAAGCCAGTTGTGTATCTAATTTACCAGTTACCCCTCGATTCCAGGTGATCAAACATTCCAGAGTAGCTGATCTTCTGTAACCTTATCAAAGGCCTTACTGAAATCCATATAGACTATGTATACCATTCTCCCTCATCACTGTTCCTCGTCACTTCATCAAAGCACTGTAACAAGTTTGAGAGCCATGATCTCTCATGCACAAAGCCATGCTGACTGCTGCCAATCAAACCCTGACTTTCAAGAGCATGTACAGAGGAACCACGATTGTCCAAATATCAATTATCCAAAATTTGGATGATCCGAAGGGGACCTCAAGGTCCCGATAGAAACATTACGTCTATCAACCCTGATTGCGTCTATTGTTTGTAGGTACAATGATTAAAAAAACACCTTGTCTCACTAAAATGCTGCCAAGAACAGTCCAGGCACCGTCTCCAAAAGTCTGACCTCCCGCCTTCTCTGTCTCTCTCACCCCACACATTCCCTGGAATTGTACACAGGAGTTTACTCTAAACACCCCCTCCCCCAGATAACTGCACCAACATTGTCCTGTACACAGCAAAGGTGAAATTTCTCAAAACGTGTGTGTGTGTGTGTGTGTGTGTGTGTGTGTGTGTGTGTGTGAGTGTGTGTGTGTGTGTGTGTGTGTGTGTGTGTGTGTGTGTGTGTGTGTGTGTGTGTGTGTGTGTGTGTGTGTGTGTGTGTGTGCTATTTGATGAGTTACCCGACAAAGACAGCAGTAGCAGCAGTTCTGTTGGTGTACAGTCCAGCTGGCCCGGGGAGGTGGTTGAGGATGGCAGTTTGTGGGTACAGCGTTAGGGGGCGGATGGGGACGCAGACGGGAGTCCAAAGATGGGTGGGGATGATTGGTGGTGTTGGGTTTGGGGGCGCAGGGTTAGAGGCGTGCGGGGGTGTGGATGGGACTTGGACAATGGGTGGGGATGATTGGGCTTGCGGGGTTAGGGGACAGATGTTGGTGTTGCAGGGTTAGGACCGGGCATGGGCAGACGGGAGTTGCGTTGGACGGGGTTGTGGGCTGGTGTGGGCAGGGTTGGGGTGGGAGCAGACAAGGTTGGGGCGGGCGGGGACAGGCGGTGGCATGGGGTGGGAACGGATGAGGATGTGGGCGTGCGGCTGGTGGTATGGGAGCAGGCGTGTTTGGTGTGCATGGGGGCAGACAGGGACGTGGAGTGGGAGTGGACGGGGTTGTGGGCGGGCGGGGGAGCGGGGTGGGTGTGGACAGGGTTCGGGGTGGGCGGGGCATAGGTGGGGCAGGGTGGGAGTGGACAAGGCGGGGTGGGAGCAGATGCAGGGTGGGGTCTCGCACGCAGTGTGCTTTTGCCTTGTCTCCTGAACAGGGAGCAGACTTTTCAGAAAGCTCCGAGCCCCAGAGTAAATCAATTAACCGAATAATCAATTATCTGAATGAAGTAGTGCTCCGTCCATCTCAATCGGATAATCAAGTTTCCTCTGTATATCTTATCTCAGAATCTTCTCAAGTAACTATCTACTACTGATGTTAGTTCTACTGGTCTATAGCTCCCAGGTTTATCTTTGTTGCCCTCCTTGAATAAGGGCACAGCATTCACTATCATCCAGTCCTCCGGGACCTCACCCGTTGGCCAGCAAAGTTGGAAAAGTACCAACCAAGGCTCCCGTAATTTCTTCTCTATCCACCTGCAGAATTCCTGAATAGATCTGGTCAGGATCAGGAGATTTATAGAAGTATTGCAAAGTCTTTCTTGAACTTAAAAACACCACAGAGTGAGCAAGTGACTTATTGATGGTTAACGTGACAAATTAAAGATTATATTAATCATAGGAAGTGACTTCAGAAGAATTCCAGAAATTGTGGAAACCTGAGAATTCTCAGAAATTGATGATTCAGAAAAGGAGGGCCATGAAGCTGATAAGGAAATCACAATGCGAACATACATGCTAACAAACAGGAACACAAATACTGCATCAATCTACTATCTATAATTCAAAGGAAACAAAAGAAAAGCAATGTCAAATGTGGAAATTTGTAATCGGGAGAGGAGAGTTTATTGTGGAGAACAAGGAAATGGCCAAGAAAATAATCAGAAAATCACCCAGAAAACCAAGTGATCAGAGAGAGCTTATGGGACTAAAGACACAAAGCCAATTTATATCAGTAACAGGGCTGTACATGAAAATGTAACTAGATTGAGCATTGCTAAGTCTGACAAAACAGATTTACTTCGTATCAAAATGTCAGAAATAAGGCACCAATGGAAGTATTAATTGCGTAGTCGATGACTATGTTTTATTTTCCTGTACATCCTGCAGAGACTGGAAGCCATTGTAGACTAATGGAAGGTAATAACTGTGTTCCAAGCATTTTAGATGAATGGAAGGGATCCAAGCAAATATTTGTGATTCGGAGGAGTTGGTGTTGGATTGTGGTCGACAACATTAAAAATCACGCAACACTAGGTTGTAGTACAACAGGTTTAATTGGAGGCACAAACTTTCAAAGTGCACAATCACCTGATGAAGAAGCAGCGCTTCGAAGGCTAGTACTAGCGAATAAACCTTTTGGACTGTAACCTGGTTTTGTGTGACTTTTAACCTTATCATTTATGGTTATCATAAATGATGGAGATGAGAATGTGGAGGGGAGAGTGGGGGATGGTGTGATAAATAAGTTTGAATTGGACACAAAGATTGGCCGAGTGGTTGGCAGCGAGGAGGAAGGCCTTATGTTGCAGGAAGATGCAGACGGAATGGTCAGAACTGCAGATCGACGGCAGATGAAATGTAACGCTGATAAATATGAGTTGATGCACTTTGGGAGAAGGAACCAGGCAGGGGAGGACTCAATGAATGGCAGCATACTAGGAATCTCAGAGGGTGCTTTTCCACACATCCCTGCATGTGGATGAACAGGTTAATAGTCGAGCTAAAAAGGCTTAGGAGTCGTAGACATAGATTATAAGAGTTATACAGGAGTTTGCTTAGGGCAAGATGGTATGCAGTGTGCAGTTCTGGATACCACATTATGAAATGATGCCATTACACTGAGGGGGATGGAGTTTGGTGGGGATTCACCAGGATGTTCCCTGGGATGGAGAGAATCAGCAATGGAGGGAGGCTGGATAAGCTATGTTGTTTACTTTGGAGCAGAGGAGGCTGAGGGGACGTGATTCAGAAGGATAAGATTACGAGGGGCATGGACAGAGTGGATAGACATCACCTGTTCCTTTTAGTCAAGAACAAGGGAACAAGTGAAGTGCTTGAGGTTTAGAGAGAATTTAAAGATATTTTGTCACCCAGAAGATGTTGGGGTCCGGAAGAGAGAGAATGGTTGTCACGGGTAACTCCACAACAATGCAAAGCCCTTGGACGAGTTTTTGCAGAGTCATAACATGCATGGTTCTGGGCCTCATGTCAGAAGGTGGGACTAATGTCGATCGTGCTGTATTTCAAACGATATGGAGTCTGTGTTTCTGTGATTGTATGATTGTGGAATGCTGATCATTAAACTGTTTAAGACAGAAATTGATACTTTTCCGAAGAGTATATCAATGAGAGATATACGAGTGAACTATAATAGCTTCTAAAGATATGCCAGTGTGAAAGGTAAGATAAAGTAATTGCAGCTCAGTACAGCCTGAAACCAGAGAATAGAGAATGGAGAACAAGGAAATGGCAGAACTATGAAGCAATTACTTCATTCTGTCTTCACAGAAGATACCAAAGCAAAAAATAAACCTTCCCAGCAATACCATGAAATTTTAGTCTGGTGAGAAAAAGAGAATAGAATGAAATTAGCAACTAAACAGCTCGAGAGAAAGTATTGTTACAGAACATAATGGGCAGAGACAAAGTCAACATAGATTTATGAAATGGGAATCATATTTGAGAAAGTGAATTTTAGCAAATTTATAGAGAAGCTATCAATGCAATACGATTGGATTTTCAGAAAGATTTTTGATAAATTCCCAAGCCTGTTGTGCAAATTTGAATCCTATGGGACTGGGGCTAATATATGGTCATGCTTTTAGAATGGGAGAGCTGGCAGGGAACATTGAGTAGGAATAAAACTTTTTTTTAGAATGGAAGGCTTGGAGGATATAGCAAGGATCGGGGTTTGGGACCTGCTATTCCCAATACACATCATATCTTTGGTTGAGGGGCTCAAATGCAATATTCCCAAGTCTGCTGATGGCATTAAATGATGTTGGATTGTGAGTGGGTGAGCAGGATGTCAAAAGGCTCCAAGCTGATTGAGACAACTGGAGTGACTGTGCAACTACGTGCCAGATGGAGAGCAATGGGGGGAGATGTGACGTTGTGCACTTTGTTGGGAACAATAGAATGCCAGCCGATCAATTGAAAATGGATTGATTGAAAAATGTTGATCTATAAAGTATCTAAAGCTGCATTTTTGTTTCCTTCTGCGCAGACCTATGAATGCCATGCTGGGCTGTGAGTTCTGAAACCAGAAGTCAATACTGGGAATGGCACTGACACGCTGACCACTGTGCATAGACCCACCAAGTGGATAGCTGTAACATTGAAAAGGATTTGGATCTCTTTGTACACCAGTCACTGAAAGCAATATTACAGGAACAGAAAGCAGTTTGAAAGATAAATAGCCCATTGACCTTCATTTCAGGAGTATTTGAGTAGAGGAGTAAAGGTGTCTTACTGCAGCTGTACAGGCCCTTGGTGAGACCCCATCTCGAACATAGTGCAGTATTTTGTGCGGTTTTGCTCTTCTTACCAATAAAGGACAAATCTGACATTGAGGGAGAGCAGTGAAGGATGACTAGACTGATCTCTGGGAAGACAGGCTTGTTGTGCGAACAGAGTTTAAGGCGACTGTATTGCATGGGGTTTAGGAAAATGAGTGGTGATCTCAGTGAAATATCTAAAATTCTGACAGGGTGAGACAGATCGGAAGCAGGGATGATAATTCCCCTGACTGGGACGTCAAAGAATAAGGGGCCACAACATTAGGTACAGATAGGCCACTCTGCATTGAGATGAGAATAAATATCTTCACTCAGAGGCTGCTGAACGTGGTCAATTTTCTGACACATAAGGCTGTGGAAGCCAAGATACTGAATATAAATGAGGATTTCTGGAAATTAAAGGGATAGACAGAGAGCAGGAGTATCGTGTGAAGATAGAGGATCAGATATCATTCCATGTTTTTCTCCAATAACACGGTAGTTGTATTCCTGTGGAATACTGTGTTGTAGAAAATCATGCAATATTAATAATGCGGTCTATGGGAAAAAGTGGGGAACGGGAACTCCCCCCCACCCCCCCAAATATAAATCAGCAAAAACCAAAGATTTAAGTTAATCTAACACACACGAGCATAGCTTAAGAAAATCTTTAAATCATATATTGTAATGAAACAATGCTGTAAATATTGCACTTTCACCCTAATGCCACTGACTACAGCACTGTACCTTTCACCAACCTCTTCTCCAGAAAGGACGTGAGCTGACTGACCACATGATGCTGACATGGAATTCCGGTTTGAAATAAAGGTCCGTCTAAATGTAGACTACAATTTCTAGTTTCAGTCTCAGTTTCAAGGCTTGCAGAGCAGATTACATTCCGGCTTTAGTGAACACACTGAAGGGTGCATTTTGCAGACAAAGGATCCTGAGGTTTTGCTCTTCAACTGGTGCCGGGGACGGAATTGCATTACAGTGAATGGGAGCTCGCTTTATAAAGAGGATGCACAATTCACGAATTGTGATGCAGACAAGTTGTGTTTAATGAACATGCGCTATTGGAGAACTGCCTGTATATTGAAAGGTGGATCAAAATTGATGGACCAAAGCAACTACTGCAGTTCCAATTTTATATATCCCGACGTTTAAACATGTTAAATGATATGAACACTGTATGGGGCAAATCGCACTGAGGAGATTTTCTCGACTGTCTAGAATGGGGGATGCTCAATGCATTGAATGACCTCCTCACTTCCCGATGTTTCTGTGCAGTCTGTGGGATAGCTCTGCAAGTCGTGTCACAAGCTCTCAGACGTTCGAAAGGAGGACTCTGCGGGGACGTCAGGACTGTGTTTCCCATTCCCATTTCCAACAACAAGGCTGAGACCGGGTGTTCTGTCCCGGTTTATCCTTTAAGAATGATGAGCAGTTTGATACAATTGAGTGCCTTGCCTGGAAGTTTCAGAGACCATTGAAGAGATTATCACATGTCTGTGTATCTAGAGTCACTTTTAGGCAGACCAGGAAAGCACGGGAGACTCACTTCCTGAAACTACACTTGGGAAGGAAAATGGTAATCACAATTGACATTGGCTTCAAAGTCACTATTCCTGACACCAGACTTTAGATCTCGATATTTTATTAATTGTTTTTAACTTCCATCAGCTGCCAGAGCATTAGCCTGGTCTGGATTAGTAATCCAGTGACATTTCCACAAAAGCACCATCGCCACATGGGGACCTATCAGAAACCACACTGAGCTGGTTATTCCTGTGCTGCTTATTCCTGTGCTGCTTGACAGCTCTGTCAAAAAGTACTCCCACTAATGTGACTATCGTGATAGGACTGAAGGGATGGTAATTGGACAGATTGTAGTTATTCCCTCTTAGCGGACTGGATATAGTTGAGTAATTTTTCACATTGCCAGGGCGTTGTCAGAGTTGCAGCTGGAATGAAACAGCTTCCCCAGGGACACGGCTTGTTGTGCAGCCCAAGTCTTCAGTCCTATTGTAGGAATGGTGTCAGGGCCCATTGCCATTGGATCATCACTCAACACTCCTGGCTGAGGACGGTGTAGACAATATATCCTTATCTTTTACACTGATGTATAGAGCAGTCCATTATTTAGGATTGAGATACTTCTGGAGTACTCTCCTCCAGTGAGTTGTTTAGTAGTCCATTGACATTTATAATTGGATGTGATGCACTGCAAAACTTAGATCTGATCTGTTGGTCTTTAGATAATATTGTCCTCTCTATCAGATGTTAATCCTGCTATTTGGAATGTAACTGATCAAGTACCATAGCTTTAATGGTTTATCATCAGGGTTAGGTGCACATGGTTCTGACTCTGGTATGTTCACCCATGCTCCTTACTGAACCATGGATCATTTTGATGTTAATGGTAGATTGAGAGATTATCCCAGGAAAAAAAGTTACAGATTGTGATTGAACACAATTCTGTTGCTGCTGCTGTGATCTACATCATCACATGAATGGCCAGTTTGACCTGCAATATCTGTAATTCAATTCTACTGACTGTCCCCCAATTCATACCGAGACCCATTCACCCATCAGCACTGTACTCAGTGATCTAACCTGGTTTCTCATGTGGTGGCATTTCCATTTTCGTATTCTCATTCTGTTAGGATCTCTCCATGGTGTCACGCTTCCAATTTGTCACATTACTTAAATTCTTTAACATATTCATGTGAATCTTTTCCATTCCCGTAATGACATCTTCTATATTTAAAGTGAATGTGTTTCCCTCTGTTTCTCTCCCTGACCATGATTAAGAGCTCTGCAGTGCCCGTGATGCAGCCGTATGCACGTTCAGAGCCAATGAATCTGTGCACCTGGTGTTACTGTTCACTTCCCTGGTACCCAGTGCTCAGTATTGGACAGAGCTTTTGAGCAACTTTGACAGACATCTGTGGACCCAGTTCAAAAATAGACATAGCTGAAGAAACTAAGCAGGTCTGGTAGTATCTTGTGGCATGAAAGCAGAGTTCATCTTTCGGGTCCAGTTTCTCCAGAAATATTTGTGTTTTTATTTCCAATATCCATAATTATTTGTTTATTTGAAAATTTGTGCTGTGCCTATTCAACCCTGGAGAAACTCAGCAGGTCTGGCAGAATCTGCAGAGACAGAGAAACCGAGTTAGCGTTTCAAGTCCAGTGTGACACTTCTTCAGAACTGAAATTTATTGGAAAATGGGATTTTTAATCCCTTGACAGAGGTGGGGGAGTGGGTGATGCGTAAAAGAGAGTGTGGTAAAAGATAAATAGGCTTTTAACAGTGGTGAACGAGAGGGTGATGTGAAAGATGCGAATTGGGGGAAAGGGGTTCTCTCCATTGAGTGCAAGATAAAGAAGATACAACCACACAACTTCATAGCCAGACTAGGAGAGAAATGTATGAAAATGGAGAACAGTCATAATGGGTTCAGGCTGTGAAGTTATCGAATTGAATATTAACTCCTACAGGCTGTAACGTACCAAAGTGTAAAGTGAGGTGTTATTCGAGCTTGGGTTGTGCTTCACTGGAACATTGCAGCAGCTCAGGACCGAAATGTTAGCATGAGAGCAAGGTAGGTTATTGAAATGGAAAGCAATGAGAGGGTCAGGGTTATTCCTACAAACAGAGTGGGAGTATTCCTCAAAGCAGTTTCTGTTTTGTCTCCCCGGTGTGAAGGATATTGCATTGTGAGCGGCAATTACAGGATTTTTTCGATTAGATTAGATTCAGCCCAACAAGTCCATACCAATCCTCTGAAGAGTGACCTACCCAGACCGATTTCGCTCCAATGGATCTAACACTATGGGCAATTTAGCGTGGCCAATTCACCTGCCGTGCACATCTTTGGACTGTGTGAGGAAAACGGAGCACCCGGAGGAAACCCACGCAGACACAGGGAGAACGTGCAAACTCCACACAGTCGCCCGATGCTCTAAATGAACCCGGGCACCTGGTGCTCTGAGGCAGCAGTGCTAACCACTGAGCCACCGTGCCGGCCTCCAACTGTTTGGAGACTGATTTGAAACAGTACAAGTGAATGAGAGTGCAGTGGGGGCGGCAATGTGGCTGTCCATAAGGCCCTGTCCACTGTCGTTAGGGGATTCCTGGTTTGAAGGAAAAGCGCTCACGTCGGAGGCAGCTCACTGGAATGTGGCATCATCAATCAGAATCGTCAGAGATGGAGAAACTGGGAGAAAAGAGTCACCCTCCGCTGATCATGTGTTCAGCCACATGCAAAAGTTCCCTCTGATGATTGAAAAGAACCAGACATTAAATGGAGGAGTTCTGACTCACATCTGGTCAGAAGCGTGATGTGGATAGAAACCCAGAGGAAGGTCAGTGTGTATACATGGGCAGACGTTCAAGTAGATATCCCATAATGCTCAGCAATTATTTATTTCTGCTCAAAAATAAGGACTTGATGAGGAGATGAACCACCCATGGTTGACTAAATCTCTCAAGGATACTATTGAATCACAAATTGATGAGCATTGATATCGAGCCAGGTTTAGGATGTTTATTTCAGGGACTACTGGCAGATGCTAGGCATGAATTTCAGCTGTGCTTCCTGAATTATCCCAGAAACCCCTGTCATTGCTGTTCCATCCTCTTCTCTGCTCGTCTCCCCTTCCTGATTCCAGGTTCTCCCTCTCCAATTAAAAAGCATATTCTCTCACATTATTGTCCCTACCCACATCACCTTAAGCTCTTTGATCCAGTCTACCTTCCCTGCACTAGCATCAGGCTGCATTTTGTGATGCCACTTTTCCTCTGGTCTCAGCGTGGCTCGGCCTCTCCATTTACACTGTTTTACAACTTCCACTCACATCTCATTCTGGAAAGTTTCCTTCTTGGAGTAAACCTTATTGAAAACACCTCGCCCCCTTTGCCCTGAATTCACATAGTGATGGAAATTTCAAAAAGTATACTCAGTCTACATTTCACTCTGCTAAAGGTAACTGCATTCTTACCGTGTGGTATAAGAATTCCCTTCTTTACAGAGATCTGGCCAGAGATATGTTTTCATTGTAGAGATATTCACCCACTTTAGACAAAGGAATTCAGGTGTTTGATGCCTTTTTGGCACTGGAAAGAGTTTCCTGCTGCCTTGGTATTGTAACATGGAGAAAAACAAATCATAGTATGAGGTTTGGGCTGAGGGTTGTTTACCTGTCATTTTTAATCTGTATAGGTTACATGGAGTTTTGAAGTTGGCTCCGTGGGTCGGCACATCATCGAAGGCCGAAGGGCCTATACTGTACTGTCATGTTCGAGGTAATATTGATGAAAAGGAGGTCATCTGGAAAGTAATTGTACAGGAATATGCATAGAATCTAGAAGCTGATGTGGGCTATTTGGCCCCTCGCGTTCTGACATTCAACAAGATCATGACTGACTCCTTTCCGATTTGTATCCAACATTCTCTTCTACACTCAAAAATGCTTAATCCCCTTCTTAACGGGAATATGAATACATGCACCCCCACCCTTAAATTTATGCAAATAATCCATCTCCATTACATTCTTATGGTTTGACAAACGTAATGAGGAGGTCAGATGAACAAGGTGAAGCAAATGTCTGAGATAAGGAATTGCGAAATCGTCCAATAGAAGAAATAAAATAAGATGAGCGATGACAGAGTTATATAAAGCAATGCAATCTGATGCGTGCACTTCTGCTTTATTTGCAAAACGTTTTATGCAGGTACAATAAGTAACGAGTCAACGTCACAAAATTGTATCAGTTATTGTGAACAACATTGAATATAAATGTAGATGTTAATGTTTCAGTTGTATCAGGCACTGCGTGTTGGCAAGTTCAGTTGCCGAGATAGCTCGTCTATCAAACAGAACGATACTAATAGCATGGGTTTAATTCCTGTTCTCACTTGATAGTTTAATTGAGTATAACATGTCTGCAGAGCGGATCCGCTGAAAGAGATGCATCTAGGAACTATTTTTGGGATAATGAGCTTTAACCAGTGCAGTGCCACAGGGATCAGTGCTGGAGTCGGAATTATTAACCGCACAATGAGTTGGCTGATAGAACTGAAAGTACTACCTCCATATTTGTGAGTAACACAAACAGAAGTGGGAAGGCAAATGGTGAGGATGATGCAAGGAGTTTATCATAAGATAGAAAAAAATAAGGTGAGTGCGCAAAAAGTTGGCATCTGACATATAGCGTTGGAAAGCTTGTACTGATTAACATTTTCAGTTAAAATAGAAGAGTGAATCTAATTTAAAAGAGAAAAGACTCAAGAAGTTCAGGCCCTCGGCTTGACAGTTAAAAAGTTGGCATGCAATTCAGCAATTACAGGAAATTCGAAACCACTATTAGCAATTATTTCAAACGTGGTGGTGCATAAATATCATTCTAAACATGTACACGTTTCTATGCAGACTGAACGTGCAAAAATGTGAACGGTTCTGGTCTAATTTTCTAAGGAAATATGTAGTGGAGATAACAGACATATTGGTAGCAGATGGGAGAAGCTCCACAGAATTAATCCTGAGAATTGAGGTATTTTCTTATGGAGTGAGCTTGAATAGCTTAGAGAAAAACTCATTGGAGTTTGAAAGAATGAGAGGCGATCTCAATGAAAACAAAAACAGATTGTCAGTAGGCTTGACAGGCTCATTGCCAACAAGATTGTCTCAATTTGTGTGAGAGTCCAGGACCAGAGGGTATAGCCTCAGTCAAAGAGAGCATATCTTTATGAGGAAGGTGAGGAGTGCCTTCTCTCTCAGAGGGTTACTGAATGATAGGCCTGTTGAAACCCTACCGCTAAGTCTAATCAAAGCCGGTGGTGGACAGATTTCTAAGCAGAGAGGGAATCAAGAGCTATGGGGATAAGGCAAGAAGGCGGATTTGAGGATCATCAATCAGCCATGATGGTAATGAATTGTGGAGCAGACTTGATTTGTTGAATAGACTATGTTAGCCTAAGGTCTGATAAACATTCTATTGGATCCTGACAGATTAGCTGTGGATAGAATGCTTCGACTTACGTATAGCATCCAAACTTATAGTTCATTTATTTAACATGAGGGATCATCCATTCCAAACAGCAATTAACTTTCCTTTCTGCAGGTGGTTTTATTTTGGATTTCTCGAGTTGAAAATTGAGTGGAAGCAGAGACCATAAACACCTTTTTAAGACAGAAGTAGATCGGTTCTAGCTCAGGAAAGGGTTGAACAGATTCGCAGATTAGTTGGGAATGCAGGTTCAATGCTATAATCAGCTCAGCGTAACCTTATTCAATCAGGGTAAGCATAAGGAGCTGAATGGCATGCTCCCATTTCGGCTGTCTCCGTTTGTACATTCTTTGACACAGTGTTTAAAAAAATCGTACACAACTCATCTATGATATCAAAAGATAAATAGCAATGTTCAACTGTAGGTGGAGCCACCAATAATTTACATCCTCATTTTCATATGCACATTGTGAATATTATACAGTACTTTATAAATTCTTTCCTCTCTCCTGAGCACACTCATGTAAACAAATCCAGCTTATCATCTTTTCACAAAAGATAGCCTGAATATCTGAAGTTTCAATTGAGTAAACTTCCCGTGGCAGCATACAAGGTATTTGCATACTTTCAAAAACGACTGACCAAATCTGCAGATAGGATTCAAGATGTAAACTCACGAATTCCTGCATAACTGTAATCCAGCATCCTTACTGAAATGTTCAATACCACTCACCCCCACCCCCATCTCTGCACACAGACAATGAGGGAGCTGTGCTCTGTATCTTACACAGGCCATGCTTTTGTTTTGGTGATCAATCTTTTGGAGGCTGTAACATTGTTTAATTTGTCAAGTACTTATTCTAAGTATCATATCAATGATAAAATTAGTGACATGCTCTTTTTTGTATAAATTCATTTCTATATCTGCCTTCTGCTCCATAGATCATTCCTGCATTAATCAATACTGACTGTTCTGTTATAACACAGGAGCCCGTATCATCAAACTCTGCTGTGATCCCCCACATGTACTGACTTTATTCCTCTCCCAGATTTTACCTGAGCCTGAACAAGTTTGTGTACAATCTCAGCATTCTATTTTAAACTGAATTGAGTTTTTTCCTAATTTTCCCATCTGTCAACAAAACTTTCCCCATTTCCCAGCTCTATTGCAGCCTCGATATGCATCCCTGCCTTAGACACTTTGAATCTGAAAACTTCATCCATGTCTCGGTCTGCTCCAGTCTCAACTATTCTAATAATCGTCTCATTGGCGTCTCACTTCATACTCTCCATGAACCTCAGTTTATCCTCAATTCTGCTGCTTGTCCATCAACTCACACGAAGTCTAATTCACTTATCACCCCTATAATCGTTGACCTACAGTGGCTTCTGGTATGGTAATATCTCATTTTAAAGTTCTCTTTCTTATCAGTGTCTCTCTCTGGCATCACATCTCCAATTAGTACCATTCCTCAAGTCATTTCTCATAGATCCCTCAATTTTGTTTTCCCTTCCAGAATTGTGCTTAAAATGAATGTTTTTCTCTCTGTTTCCCTCCTTGACCATGATTTGAGCCCCTGTACAGTTGATGGTACTGTGTCATTGCTTGTATTTTCATTCACTTCCCAATGCGTCACACGTGAAGCTCCCTGTTAGACAGGGATATCAGCAACTTTGACTCATTACTTTCCCAATTATTATCTGTCAATCCATTGAAACTCCGTGTTAGTCATCGTCAGCTGATCATACTTGAATGCACATGGGAAAACTCCTTGGAGGTTTGAGAAGAATCAGGCATGAATTACAGACTTTTGGTCTGCAGGTACACGAAGTGGTTAGGAAGGCAAATGTAATTTTCTCCTTCATTGCTAAAGAGGTTGAGTTTAAAAGCAGAGAGGTAATGTTGCAGCTGTACAAGGTGTTAGTGAGATCACATCTGCAGTACATTTTGCAGATTTTGTCTCCGTACTTGAGAAAGGATGTACAGGCACTGGAGGAGATGCAGAGGAGGTTGTTTCCGACGTTGAGGAGGGTTGATTTATGAGGAGAGACTGAGTAGATTGGGATTATATTAGTTCGAATTCAGAACAATGAGGGGGGAATCTTATAGAAACATATAAAATAATGAAGGGAATGGATCAGATAGAAATAGACTGTATGTTTTCACAGACATGTGAAGCTAGGATAAGAGGGCACAGCTGCAAGACAAGAGGAAGCAGATTTAGGCCTGAATTGAGAAAGAATATCTTCATCCAGAGGGTTGTTAATCTGTGGAATTCTTTGCCCAGTGAAGTAATTGACGCTATTCAGGAAACTGTTTTAAAGTAAGGTATATTTTTTCTAAAAATGGAAGAAAATAACGGATACAGTGAGAGGTTGAGTAAGTGGAGCTGAGTCCACAAAAAAGATCAGCCATAATCTTATTGAATGATGGAGCAGGGTTGAAGGGCTGGACGGCCTACTCCTGCTTCTAGTTCTTATGTTATAATCAACAGCTTAAGCACTTGTTGCTAACAATGAGCTGGAAAATAGATTGAAAGGAATTCCAGTTGATAACGTTGACTGATATTTAAATTAACATTTCACAATGATCAAACATGACGGGGAGACGATGGTCTTGTAGTGTTATCTCTAGATTGTTAATCCATAGACCCCGATAACGTTCTGGGACCCGAGTTCAAATCCTGCCACGGCAGATGCCGAAAGTTTATTTCAGTAAAAACAATCTCGAATTAAGAATCTCACGATGACCATAAATCCATTGTCAATTGTTGGGCAAACCTCTCTGGATCACTGAAGTCCTTTAGGGAAGGAATCTGCCAACCTTACCTAATCTGACCTACTTGTGATTCCAGTCACATAGCAATGTAGTTGTCTCATAACTGCCCTCTGTGCAATTAGGGATCGGCAACTAATGCTGACCTAGCCAATGATTCCCTAATTCCCTGAACAAATTTAAAAAACATCAAAAAGGAATTGATGAGATGGTATACTTTGCATGATTAGCAAAAATAGTCAGGGTGTGTACCCAATGAAAACAAAGGAGCACAATGATGAAAACTGCTGGTAGACCAGAGGTTTGGGACTATATTTTTAGAGCCCACAAGCTGAAAGACGTAAAGCGAATAAAGTTGGAGACAATTGATTTAGGAAGGTCAATTGTTGCAAAGTATGAACAAAAACAGCACGAGGCTGCATATGGAAATAAAAATAATAATAATAAAAAAGCTAAAACCTTTTTTGGAACAATTGGAAGATGACATCAGGAAATTCCACACAGGAAAAACGGAAACTCTCAAATAACTCAAACAACTATTTTATATTAGTTGTGACACTTTTTCGACAGAGAATATCCCAAAGGATCGCAGGCCTTATCTTCAGGACAACCCCTTTGATAAAGGAAATGATTACGGATAAACTATCCACCAAAACCTAATGGTCTGTTTCCTGGATTTCGAAACAATGTACTCCAGACATATTCCAGGCATTTGTTGAAATATCACTACAGTGCAAGGGGATTTCAGTGGATTCAAAGGTCTTACTGTGATGCCTGTCTTCAAGGAGGTAGGAATGCAGAAAGCAGGAAAATAAAGGCCAGGTTGCCTTATGTCTATTATTAGGAAACTGCTCGTGTCCATTATAGTGTGATTTACAATAATTTAATGGAATCAAGGAGACTCAATAGAGTTACCTGAAAATGAGAAGTGGTGATAATAAAAGTGAACCCTTAGATTGTGTAATTAGATTTGAAAGCATTTTGTAAAGTACCATCTGAAGCGTATATTGCACACGGTAGGAAATTGTGGGTTATTGTTCAGAGATTGAACACAAAGGAGTGAGTTTTGATTAACATGTCTGTGTGAGTTCAGAGAGACATAATAAGTGGACTGCCACAAATGTCAGCCCTTGGACTCCCAGTTGCTTACTCTCTGTATTAAAGTTGTTTTTGTTGGGGGGGCGGGAGGTGTAGAATGCAAACAATGCATATTTGATGATGGTAAAGATAGTTTGGAGTGCATGGTGTGATTAGGATGTAAGAAATCTGCACTGTGTAATTGGAAGATAGAGTTCATTTTAATAAAGTGTGTGGTCAAGCACTTCAGAAGGAATAATAAAAAAGCTAATGATTATTTATATGGAGAAAGATTGTGAAAACAAAAGACCAGCGCAGAGAGATTTGGGTGTTGTTGTGCGTGCAAGGTCTGAGAAACCATAAGGATTGATCAATTTCCGGGACCGGATAATGTGTATGCCAGGGCGTTGTGGAAGGAAAGATATGGAGGTTCGAGAGTTGGGCTGAGAAGTTGCAAATGGAGTTCAATCCTGTCAAATGCGAGGTCATGCTTTCTGGAAGATCCAATTCAAGAGCGAATTATACAGTAAGTTGAAATGTCTGGAGGAAAATTAATGTGCAGAGAGATCTCTGGGTGTTCAAGTCCTTTGATCCCGGAAAGTGGCAATGCAGGTTAATAGATTTGTCAAGAAAACATATGAAATGATTTCCTTCATCGAACTAGGTATTGAGTACAGGATTTGGCAGGTCCTGTTACAGTTCAATAAGACTATGGTTCAGCATTATATCTGGTACATTTCTGGTCGCCCACATTACCAAAACGATGTGGATGAGTTGGAAAGAGTACAGAAGAGGTTCACTAGGATATTATCTGATATGGAGGGTGCAAGCTATGAAGAGAAGTAGATTAGGATTATTTTCATTAGAAAGACAGAGGCCGGGGAGGGGGAATCTGAATGATGTCTACAAAATCATGAGAAGCATAGATAGGGTGGATAGCAAGAAGATTTTGTTCCCCCCGAGTGGCGTACTGAATTTCTAGGGGCCACGAGTTCAACGTGAGATTGGATATGTTGATGGGAGGTATATGTGGTAAATTCATTATGCAGAGGGTGGGGGTGACTGGAACGCGTTGCCAGTAGTGGTGTTAGTGGTGGACACAATAACATCATTTAATATCTATCTAGACAAATATATGAACGGGCAGGGAGCAAAGGAATACAGATCCTTAGAAAATATGCTTTGATAGAAGAACTGGATCGGCACAGGCTTGGAGGGATGAAGGGCCTGTTCCTGTGCTGAAATATTCGTCCTTATTTTTCTTTGCTCTTTGTTCTTTTAAACTATGGGAACCCAGCAGATATAGTTGAATCATTTATACACACGTGAAGTACTGGAGGACTGGAAGATGGCTAATGCTGCGCCTTTAGAAAGGCCGGAAGGAAAAGCATGGAAACGATAGACTGTGTGTCTGACATTGGTGATGAGTAAGTTGTTGGAAGAGATTCTGAAAGATAAGATTTACATGTGCAAGCGGGCATCAGAGCCGCCCTGCTTTTGCCACGGGACTATGCCTACATCAGGCAACTATAAGAATCCATTTTGTGTTTTAAACAGCAGTCGCAGCTTTAAACCCACAGAACTCAGCAGCTGCCGGTCCGCCCACGTGACCGGGAGATAGGAGACAGAGGACAGATAAAATCCACACTAAACCAACACTACCCATGACTCATAGACTAAAATTGCGGAATTAATTAATATGGAAACCCATCTCCTAATCACATCAAGAGACTGATATAAGACCAATACACACCAACACCCCAAGAGAACAAAGGGGGGTGCTAGCCCCTGCCCTCACAGAGAAAGACAAGCAGATAATACCCAGACCGGTTTTACATAAACCAATTAGCACCTTATTGTGCGTGCCCTGCAACTCTCCTGGGATGGCAGAAAACATTCTATTTGCACCTACTCCAGTGATGATGGGGAACTATCATCCCATTCATCCTCAAATTCCACACATCCTGACAACTAATAGTATATAATATGTAGCTGCGCGCGGGAACAGCAGAGCAGCCGAGATTCAGACCTCGGTTGGTCTCCGCCGGCGTTACTGTAGCAATAAACGTTACCGATTGTTGAACTGCACTCTCGGCTCGGACTGATATCATTTCATCCGCGCTAACACATGCATGGAAAGAGAAGGGCTGATTTGTGTTGGTCAGAAAGATTTTGTATGAGAGGAATCATGTCTTATAAACATGATTTTAATTTGTTTTAAATGAAGTAAACAGAAAGATTGATTGTAGCAGAATGGTAGATGTTGTTTAAATGAACATTAGCATGGTAGACCAATTAATAAAGTTAGAGCACATGGGATTGCGGGTAAACTTGACAACTGGATGTAAATTCGGCTTTACAGAAGGAGACAGAATAGAGGATTTTACTTTCACCTGGAAGCTTATAACAAGCAGTGTTCCACCGGGATCAGTACTGGATGGACTTTTGTTTGTCATTGATGTAAAAGATTAGGATGATAAGATCTAAAGCATGGTTGGTACATTTACAGATGACACTAAGATTGCTGTTATATTGGCAGTGAGATAATTGTCTGCGATTGCAAAGATATATTGTGCAATTCGGTCAATGGATTGAGGAGTGACAGATGGAGATTAGATAAACTAAATGTCAGGTACTGCATTTTGGTAAAATAAAAAAGTGCATGACATAAAACAAATAATTATACGGTCCAAGGTAGTACTTCAGGCCGAGATCGAGGGATCTTGGTACATAATTCTTTGAACTTTGTATCACACGTGGAAAAAGTATTTTAGAAGGCATTTGACACGTTTGCCTTCGTCACTCAGACGTTTCGCTATAGATGTCGTTATTTCATATTGAGGTTGTACAAATCATTGATAAGGCCTCTTTTGGAGTACTGGGTCCAGTTCTGATCACTCAGTCAGGGGAAGGGCATTATTAAGCTTGTTAGAGTTAAAATATATTTACCGGAATGGTACTAAGAACGGAGGGATTGAGGAAAAAGGAGAGATTGGATTGGATCTTATTGCCTTGGAGGGCAGAAAATCCAAGGGTTACATTATAAAATCATGAGGGATATTGCTAAGGTGAATGGCATGTTTCTGTTCCTTCGGATGGAGGAATTCAAAACCAGCGAGAATATTTTAAAGTGAGAAGGGAAAGATTTCGAAAGTACATGCGGGGCAATTTGTTCTTAAATAGAGATATTAGTGTGTGTAATGCACTTTCAAAGGAAGTGGTAGGTGCAGGTACAGTTACAACATTTAAAAGATGTTTGGGTAGGTACAAAAATAGGAAAGGATTGGAGGGATATGGGCCAAACTCAGGCTGGTAGTATTAGTTGAACAAAAGGTGTGGTTCCATGATGTTCGATTCTGTGACTATGATTCTTTTACCTTTTATAAAAAAAAGGTTAATGCCTTTTCAATATCTGTGTCAAAGTGAATACTTATTCTTAAAATGAATTCCCTAGTTTTAGTCTCCCAAACAAGAGGAAATGTCCATCAGGTATTCACCTGATGCACGGTTTTCAAGATCTTGTTTAGTACAATACCAAGAACACTTACACTGAAACCTAAAATGCATATCTTTCATAATACAAAGCCTTCAACTCAGAAACAATAAAGTGAAGTATCTTTGGAAGTTTCTAAATGTAATGAATCTTTTTTTCCCAGAAACCAAAAGCACGTTGGATAACAGATATAAACCGATTCCTGGAGCATTCTACTGGTTTCAGTTGTTCAACCTGAAAATCAATATAAAATTCGATACACAACTTCCTGTTGTAAATCAGGAACGAAAACAGAATTTCCTGGAAAATCTCAGCAGACATAGCAACTTCTGTGAAGAGAAATCAAAGTTAACATTTTGGGTCTGAATGGTGTCCTTCCTCAGTTTGAATCTTTCTTTTTGTCAGTTTAGGATTCAAAACATTTTACATTGCATCAGGCGTGATCTCAGCGATGCCCTATACTAATGCAGTAAAACATTCCTACGATTAAACCCGATACCCTTAGCAGCATCATTCCATTTACTTTCCTAATCATTTGCTACACATGGTGACTAACTTCACATGATTCATACAACAGTACTCACAAATCCCTTGTGTGTCACTAAGTTCTGAAATCTCTCACCATTTCAACAGTTACTGATTTTATATCCTTCTTCTAAAACACCCACTCTCATAATCCACATTAAACAGTTTCTGCAGAAGATTTTCGCACTAAACCACCCCTGTCTGTATCCAATTGCTGACTCCCTGCGTCCACTTGACAAAGCATTGAATGACTATCTTGATAAATTAGCTCATATAGCTTCAATCCATCGGGTCATCCAAATAACTGTAACTAGTGGTGTACCTCAGAGATTAATATATATCAGTTCTACAACCTGCAAACCAATACTAATCTCGAAGCACTACTTCCTGCTATATTCAAGAGGCTGCTGTGAATGCTCAGCACCGAAGGCAGTTTGAATGGCCTCGTCCTGTGGTGTGTAGTGTGTACTGGAGGGCTGAATACCATCACCTCGTTTCTGTCTAACTCCTTAGACGGTCAGAATGGTCTCCCGCTGTCTTATTGCCTTACTGGCTGAATGTGGTCTTTCTCTCCCTCTGTAACAGCATTGAGGAGTGGATTGAGAGAACAACACAGGAGCTAGGATCATGAGTTGGCCAATCGCCCCCTCAGGCCTGCTGCAACATTGAGAATGCTCTTGGCTGATATGATTGTGTCTGAGCATCCTTTTCCTGTTTGTTCCCAATAAACACTGACTCTGTTGTCTAGCAATGGTCAGTACAGCTCAGCCTTGAATACCTTCAGTAACCCAGTCTTCACTGTTCCCTGGGAATGTGAAAATCGACAAGGAGAAAAAATTATCCTTAACTCAGTCTTAATTAGAAGGCGCTTATTTTCTAATATATTTGATCAGATTAGATTCAATTAGAGTAAGTTAGATTCCCTACAGTGTGGAAACAGGCCCTTTGGCCCAGCCAGTCCATACTGACCTTCTGAAGAGTAATCCACCCAGAGCCATTTCCCTCTGACTAATGCACCTAACACTATGGGCAATTTAACATGGCCAATTCACCTGACCTCCACATCTTTGGACTGTGGGAGAAACCGGAGCACCCCGAGGAAACCCACACAGAAACGGGGAGAATGTGCAAAATGTGCCAAACATGCCCCACATTACCACTGACTATATTTTGGTTAAATATCTATCAAAGCCAGCCTGCACAGCACCCTCACAAAGCCATTTCCAGATATCAAAGGATAATAAGAAACACGAACAGAATTAGCTCCATCGAATCTGCTCTGCTGCTTGATCATGGCCGGTTTGTTTCTCAACCTCATACTCCTCACTCCTCCCAATTACCCTTGATTCACTTATTAATCAAAAGTTTACAAAACTCTATTTCAAAGACTGTGTAATGGGATCTCTCTTGTTTTGGGGACAGGCGATTAATTGAAATGGGGAATAACACCTTGTTTCTTCGTATGTTTAAAATGATGTAATATAATCTGATTAGATTAGATTAGATTATTTACAGTGTGGAAACAAGCCCTTCGGCCCAACACGTCCACACCGCCCCGCCGAAACGCAACCCACCCATACCCCTACATTTACCCCTTACCTAACACTACGGGCAATTTAGCATGGCCAATTCACCTGACCTGCACATCTTTGTGTTGGGGGAGGAAACCAAAGCACCCGGAGGAAACCCACGCAGACACGGGGAGAATGTGCAAACTCCATACAGTCAGTCGCCTGAGGCGGGAATTGAACCCGGGTCTCTGGCGCTGCGAGGCAGCAGTGCTAACCACTGTGACCATGCTAAATTGCCCGTAGTGTTAGGTGAAGGGGTAAATGTAGGAGTATGGGTCTGGGTGGTATACGCTTCGGCGGGTTTGGTGTGGACTTGTTGGGCCGAAGGGCCTGTTTCCACACTGTAAGTAATCTAATCTAATAATCCTCTGCTGGTTCACCAACTCCACTGTGCAAACAGTAGGCTTCATAGAATCCATTCAGTTTGGAATTCATTCCATCTAGTTCACACTGACCAGCCATAGAGAGTCCCACAATCATTCCCATCCCTTTAACCCTGCGTTTCACATGGCTCATCCATCTAAGCTGCACATCCGTAAGCATTATGGACCACTTAGCGTGGCCAATCTATTTAATCTGCACATCTTTGAACTACAGGGGGAAGTAGAGAACTCATCGTTTGCTTGAGAATGCATCAATAACTGTGAATCACCCACATTCATGCTTCAAAGAATAGCCTTGGCAACAGAGAGGAGTTTGTCTGATCCCTTGCAATGCTGTCTCTGAGATATTAGAGAAGGAGGTGGACATGTCTAACATTGACCTGCTTGCACCATTGGGTCATTAAAAATGCTTTCGCACTTATCATTTGTCAGAGTGTAGAGCAAATAAAATGCAAGTAGCAGAACGTGCAGAGCATGCTATCAAATGATCTCATCTTCTTCCACAATGGTTCACTTATAGACGTCTGAAGACAAATGCTGTGGAGCACGACATTTCTCCATATGATCCTCAGTACAATTGCAATCCTCTCCGCACCAGTCTAGAGAGAGAGAGAGAGAGAGTCTGTGTCTGCGTCTGTGTGTCTGTGTGTGTGTGACTGAGTCTGTCTGTCTGTGTACTGTTGATGTTGGTGTCAGTTTGTATGATGCTGTGACCTGCTGCCCTCCCTCCTTCCAGATGGTTTTCACCCTCCGCCACTGTCTGTGCAATGGAGTGGAAAGGCCAGCAGAGTGTGGAATTCCATCACTTTAACCAACACAGGGACCACCAGACCATTCCCACACAGAGGTACACGCACACACACTAATACACACAGTTACATGCACTATTACATACACGAAGATGTAGACATACGAATAAATACACACACAGAGATACACTGACATGAGACAAACATGGGAGTCAATCGGTATTTCTCTTTCTCTGTGGCAAATTCTCACTATTTCACCCACTCTGTATAGTGTACAATATTATTTCTATTTCTCTGTTTGCAGCATGTCACTTTTCTTAAATGGCTCTTTGGGATGTGTGTTGTTATTTCTGAGCTCCTTTAGTATCAGTGTACACCTTGATCACATCAGTGAATCTGTCAGTATTTCAATTGTTCTGTAGGGGAAAGTATGGACTGCAGATGCTGGAGATCAAAACCGAGAGTGTGGTGCTGGAAAAGCACAGCAGGTCAGGCAGCATCCGAAGACAAGGAGAATTAGCATTGTTGGCATAGGCCCTTCATCAGCCCTGTCAAAAATCCAGATTCTGGCCTGACTTACTGGGCTTTTCCAGCACCAACCCTCCGCTTTGATCTCCAGCATCTGCTGTCCTTACGTTCTGACTTACTGTGCTTTTCCAGCACCACATTCTCTTTTAGTAATTTTGACTGGCGTGTGACACTATGACAACTTCGATGCTTGTTGATGTCAGCAAACCTGGAAGAATTGTGAAGTGTTTGGAGGATGGAGTGCAACAGCAACAGGACAACGCCAACTTGGTGTAGAGTTCAGGTATATTTCATACGGCGATCAATGCAAGACAGTGTGAGGTGATGCAGTTTGGAAGGAAAACATGCTGTGCTGTTATAAAGTGGGTGCAGGAGCAGAGGGACCTCGGTGTGTATGAGCACAGATTATTGAAGACGTCAGGACAAGTGGGGAGAGCAGTAACTATCACAGATTAGTTTCAGTATCTGAGCTGTTTACAGGAGGAGGTGTCGGAGGGAGTCTCCGTGCTCCCTTCCTGGGAGGTGGTGGTGACGATGTGTTGTGAGCTCACCCTCTTGCCCACCGCCTGGATTCCATTTGTAGCAGCTCGATACAAAAGGGAGATGCCATCAGGGTCACGGCTTCGAAGTTGGGCCAGAGGGAAACGGAACTACCAATGGATTTAACGTGAGAATTTCCCTTCACTGAACATTGCTCCTTACTCGGTCGGTGGGACGTGGATGTTTCAGAATCTCCACGCGAGGCGTCCCGGTCTTCTCCGGCTCGTACCAGGGTCCTCCCCACATGGCCAGTGAGGGAACAGCTATCGGGCACTCCACCACCAGGCTTGGCCGTTCCTGTCCTATTCCAGGCTGTTTCTCCTGGAATGGGTGGGAGGGAGGGAGGGAGGTTGGGTGTGGGAGGTCCTGCTGTTAGTGCTGGTGTAGGTGTGAGGGGGGAATGAAGAGGTCTTTGGAGGGGCGTCTGTCCACAGTGTTGTATCCGTGCAGTGTTAGTGTGGGGGGTATAGTGGAGGTGAGAGAAGCAGAGAGAGAGGGGGAAGATGCTACATGCAGCAGTGAGAATGTTGGAGGATGAGCCTTGTTATGGGGTAGGTGCTATAACAGATATACAGTGAAAGTGAGGGAGCAGAGAGAATACGGTGACCCTTATCCTGACAGAACGGGGAAGGTTATTGATGCTTGTCCTGTATTGCTGGACATTTCTTCAGACCGCAGATACAGCACTGAGCTGGGCGGTGAGCTCAGATCATGCTCGTTGGGTCTGGTGATGTGGCCCCCCTCTGGGAAGAGAATGTTCCCCCTCTGTACTAGCCCATCCGCCAGGACCTCCGTGCCCCTGCCGACAAACTGTGGTGTAATTGCCCCTTATCTGCCATGCTCGGGGTAAACATTGCAGGGCAGTTCCTAAGAGAGAAAGCTCAAAAATGTGCCCGTTTGGCCTTTTAAAGCTGGCCACAGTGCCAGGGATCACGGAATATCCAAGGGTATCCGAGCGATGGTGAGTACCTCCAGCCATGATGGGTGTTAGAATCAGTCTGGCATTGAATGAGAGGGACACCATGGGGAGGGGATGGTTGTTAATGAGGTGAGTTCGATACCATAGCACCAGGAAACTAGCTCAGCCTCGTGTTGACGATCCCTCTATCACATTCAACGAACATGGCACTGAGACAAATTATTGTTAGATTCAGCCCAATGGGTCGGAGTCTGTGCTGATCCTACTCCCAGTTACAATGCTGCAGAACAAATTTTAATCCAAAATTCTCCTGAACTCACACCTATATCCCATTCACCAATCATTCCTGGAAGCACTGGCTAATGTTACAGGATACTGTACGCTGGTGAGTGATCTCATGCAGTGTTACTGAGAAACGTACTGGGGTGGTGGACACAGTTCCACACCCTGGTCGCATGTCTCATCTAGGCTTATAGATCAATACACTGCTGTGATCTGCATAACTTTCCACTCTGTGTAGATTAGGGATTTTAATGTACAGTACACCAGTCCGGTCTGCACAGTATATCATACTGAACACATATCTCATCTGGGTTTATAGATCAATCACTTCAGATGTCTGCACAGTATTCTACTCTGGACCGATTGCCTTGTTGTGTTCAGCAATACACGAGCATGGTCTGCATAGTGCTCCATGCTGAACGGATATTTTCTCTGGGTTTATGGTGTCTGGGCTGGTTCTCTGAGGTGGATTGAGAATGTGATAGAACTGATGACTTCAACTGATATGGCAATGCTTTTAGTTTTGTTCTCATTCTTGTGGTTGGACCCTCCAAATTCTGACTCCACCGGCCAGTCCCATTCTTCAATCTATCTCCATCGTTCAGTAACGTGTTGTCCCATGTGTTATTGTCCATTTCAAATGTGAGTAAAACTGTTCTGCTTCCCTGGCCTTTGACGTTGCTCTCCCTGGAAAATTGGGATTCACTGCGATAAACCTCAGTAAGGTCATTCCTCAGACTCAACACTCCAGGGAATATAGCTCCAGCCTATTCGTACTCTCCGTGTAGCTCAACATCACCCACTACTAACACCAGCAACATACTTGTAAAAGTTTTCTGCACTCTTTCAAATTTAGCAACATATTTTCTAAAGCAGGGAGAACTGAATTCAAGGCAGTATTATGGAAGTCGCTGAACCTAGTGTGTTGGCGAAAGTGAGTATTGCAGGTACTGAAGGTTAGTGTCGATAATGTGGTGCTGGAAAAGCACAGCAGGTCAGGCAGTATCCGAGGAGCAGGAAAATCGATGTTTCAGGCAAAAGCGATCTCGGATGCTGCCAGCCTTGCTGGCCATTTCCAGTACCACACTCTGAACCCAGTGTATATCCCAAATGGTCTCCTTCTTCAAAGATCGCAATTTTCCCTCCCACGTGGTCGATGATGCCCTCCAGCGCATTTTATCCACTTCCTGCACCTCCGCCCTTGAATCCCACCCTTACAAACGCAACAGGGAAAGAACACCCTGGTCCTCATCTTCCTCCCTACCAAACCACTAGATGCAATGCATCATCGACCCCCATCTGGGCCACCTACAATCAGACCCCACCACCAGTGTTATATTTCCCTCCCCACCCTCCCTGTGCTCCATAAAGAACATTCCCGGTTCGACTCCCTTATCAGGTCCACGCCACCCACCAACCCACCCTCCCATCTTGGCACCTTACCCTGCCACCGCAGGAGTTGTAAAAGCTGCATCTTCACCTCCCCCTCACCTCCGTCCAATACCCCAAAGGAAACTTCCACGTCAATTGGATTTTTACCTGCACTTCCACACGTGACATCCACTGTATCCGTTGCTCCCGATGTTAACTCGTCTACACTGGGGAGACAGGACACCAACTTACGGAACACTCCAGAGAACATCTGTGGGACACCCGCACCAACCAATCAAACTGCACCGTAGCTGAACACTTTAACTCCCCCTCCCACTCCGCCATGGACATGCACGTCCTGGGCTTTCTCCACCTCCACTCCTTCACCACCCGACGCCTGGAGGAAGAAAGATTCATCTTCCGCCCTGGGACCCTGAAACCACAAGGGATCAATGATGATTTCACCAGTTTTCTCATTTCCCGACTCCCACCTTATCTCAAATCTAACTTTCCAACTCAGCACGGCCCTGTTGATGTGTCCTACCTGTCCATTATCCTTCCCACCTATCCCTTCCACCCTCCTCTCCGACATACCACATTCATCTACCTCTCACATTCTCAGCTTCCTTCCCACCAACCCCACCCCATCCCATTTATCTCTTTACATCCTTGGGCCTCAAGCCGCTTTCCTAATGAAGGGTTTACACACAAAATGTTGATTCTCCTGCTCCTCGGATGCTGCCTGACTGGCTGTGCTTTTCCAGCACCACATTCCCGACTCTGATCTTCAGCATCTGCAATCCTCACTTTCTCCCTTGAGTTAGTGTATCCAGAAATTTCCTCACCAGACATCTTCTGCAGCTCGTCTGACATTTAAACCCTGTCTCCTTTTATAGACAGAGTGGGGCATGAACAAACCTGCAGTGCTCTTACAGTACCCGTAAAATCAAGGAAAAATATTTTTTAAATGTACGATTCATAGTCCATCCAGTAACCCTCATCGATTCCATCCAGAATGAGTAAATAGTATTCCCTTTTATTGTGATATGAGATGTGATATAAGGAAGAAGTTAACTGAGCCTGTTTGTTCAGTGATTGTGATTAATGTCAGTCTCCATGGGTTCTAAATACCCCAGTGGAGAGTTCCCATCTTTTAATCATAAATGGGTGCCATTCAATGTGTTATGCCATAGCATGAGCGGGAGAATCACCAACAGCACTAACAGGGATCAGCAGCTCCAGACAGAAGCGAGGAGAGATCAGAATCTGAGAATATTAGATTGGAATGTTCCAACAATGGATCAGAATAGGAGAATATTTGACTGGAATGTTCCAACAATGGATCAGAATCTGAGAACATTAGACTGGAATGTTCCAACAATGGACAGGAGTTTATCCTATTTTATTTGGTATCTTTCTATGTATTATGGTCGGTTGTCATTATCATGGCGGATCTATTGTGCACTTCGCATTATTCAATATATTTATTATCCTCTCCTGTCTATCGTTGGTGTACCTGGTAAGTCTCACTGTCCAGATACTTTTTGTATAAACCAGTTACGACTGCATTTGTGTTCTTTCGTGTAGTCTACACTTCTTGCCCCCAATACTGTTCCTGGTGAGACTTTGAATCCAGTTCAATTCCTGTCTCCCTCTTTGCATCTGGCTGTATTACTCATGGGTCTCTATGTTGACCTACTCAGTTGCAGATATGAACCATTGTCTCTCTGCCCTTGTTATTTAAATATTGGGAGTGTGGAGGTCATTGTCGTCTATTATATTTACAAACTCCATTTTCTTCCTGGGGCTCCATCCCATCCCTGGCCAATATCTTTCTTCATTCATTTCTGGGTCTTGGGCATCGCTGGCTGCACAGCATTAATAGCCCATTCCTATTTGCCCTTGAAAAGGTGGTGAGCTGCCTTCTTGAATGGCTGCAGTCCACTTGCTGTGGGTTTACCCACAATGCCAGTAGGGAGTGAATTCCAGAAATTTGACCCAACGATTCTGAAGCAACAGCAGTATAATTCCAAATCATGGTGGTGAGAGTTTTGGAGTTTGGGAGGTGGGGGGCGGTGGGGATTGGTGCGTGTAGGTGAAACATCATGGTTGTGTTTGAAACAGACGAATCACAACTTTGGTGAACCCTTTAGCCATGAGCTGATTCCTGACACCATGTCCTGATCATTATTAAATTTAACTACACACTGCTCCCGAAAGTACTTCACTGTCTTAAGTCATGTGCTGTTTGAATCTCGAACTGTGAAATACAGACTTAATGATGACAACAATCTGCTGATGACACTCTCAGGTTAAAACCTGCAGAAACAAATCTGTTTCGAACTCACACCAAAATTCCATCCATCTGACATTGCTGTTCACGCTGATCTGTATCGCTATTGTGTCTGGCAATGTCTTTATTTTACTATTCTTAAGCACTTTAACTCATCTGTTCTTGAAACCTCCCTCAGTCTCTCTGTGTCGTTTATCCAAATCCCTGCCAGTGGTTCATATTTAATCTGTTTTCCTTCATGTGTATTTTCTCTCATGCAATGATTTTTGCATTCAACACCCAAATGCATCACACACACGCACCCGCGCGCGCACACACACACACACACACGTGCATGACACACACACACAGACACAAACACATGCATGCTCGCGCACATGCACACATACACCTTCACTTATACTGGTCCAATGGAGATGGAAATCCTCTCCTTTTAGACAGTAATCTGTTGTGTGTATATTCCCATATGATAATAAAGTTTTGCAATACTCCCCATGCTGGGCAGATAGTGCAGTTTACTGAGCAATACACGAGCATAGCGTGCACAGCTCTCCATGCTGGGCTGTCATCTTGCCCCAGCGTACGTTATTTGAATTGTTCTGTGAAGCAGTTTCAGAATTTGATTGAACAAACCATTTCAATTCACCTGAAAATACCATTATTCAATGTTTTCATTCTTATAATTTTGCTTTCGAAGGATTCACTCCTCCAGTTAGTCCCACTGCTCTGTCTTTTTCCCCATATTTCCACAACAGGTTCTCAGGTAATTAACTATCTGTTTCTGTCTTTAATGTGCATCTCTCTGTCCCTCTGTACCTGTCCGTGACCTTGGTTTCTGGCTCCCTAGTGTATCGACTGCTGGCATGGTGAAGCTCAGAGACGATGAAATGGTGTGTGTCAGGCTGTTGTTCACTTCCCAGCGTGTCCCATATGGTGCTCCATGGACAATGGGGTGTATGTCAGGCTGTTTGTATCCCTATTGGAGGAGGTATCTGGGGAGTATAAGGTGAAGAAAGCATATGAGCTTGTGGCAGAAGCCGACAGACAATGTTTCAGTAATCTAAAAAAGGGTCCCTGATTTAAATGCAAATTGAGTTTGAAAGAATCAAAGTAATTTTGAAAGGTGGATAAGGGTATAAAAAGCTGAGCAAACCTATGACACTCTTAGAAAGGTTCTTTTTTCGAACGAGTTCAAAAATTCACTTCCTGCAATAGTGAGAAGTCGTGCAGAAGAGCAGAGAGTTACAATGGCAAGATTAGAAGCAGAAATGGCTGATGATTATGAGTTCGTCCATAAATCAAAGTTTGGATACCTTGATGGATTGAGAAGAATGTATGAGAACTTCTTAAAATATACACCTGTGAGAGTAAGGTTGACTGGCATAGGCCAGGAGTAGCAGGAAACGACTTTACAACATTCAGAGGTGCAGAGGCATGTAATTTCTTGATGCTGAGAAATGAGGAGACATGTCATTCAGAAGAACTATTGGAGAGATGCAAATTGTTCCATTATGTAACGTGTGGTTGGTGTGTCCGGTGAAACCATCAACAGAAGTATTTCACAACTGGGAAGGAGACTTTGAGCTTGGTGTTGGTGTCACAACATTTCAGCTTTTAACTTGAAAATAATTTGCCCAAGACAAATCTATATACGATCATAACGCCTAAACGTCTTTGGAGAAATTTAGGGAGAAAACATCTGGTCTGTTCAGATATAGGTTTTTATTGCTGCCATTCGATTTGGAAGTTATACAGGTGACAGGACAAGAAACTGTACTTGCTGACAAGTTGTCGAGACTTGAATGAAGAAAGACAGAGGCGTTCTGTGGCAGGAGTATACAGACTGAAATAGAATGGAGTTGTGAATGTTTGCATACTTACTGTCAATGTCGTATATATGTATTGTGGTCCACTAATAGAGTAAGAATAATGGGTTTAAAAATAAGCTGCTGTTGTGTATTAATGGTTCATTTTGTCAAAGGAGGAGATGCGACAATGCTGTCATTTTGAAAATGTTATTTTCTCTTTTTTTTTAAAAGAAGTCTGAAGGCAGAGATGCCGAACTGCCGACTGAAAACGGCTGAAGTAACTAACTTACGAGGCCTTTAGGTTTTATTAAAACAGTGGTAACAAATGTAGGGCAGTGTCCAGCTCTCCCAGACCAGATCTTCTCATTTTGATTTCAGCTGCAGCTTTCAGAAGCTGCTCGGTGTCCCAGGCGGGTTGGAAGCTTCAATACATGATCCCGAGCTGCTCCTCTCTCTGAAACCTCTCTTGAAGATGCTTCTTCCTGGATTGGAGAACTGCAGTTAAGAATCTGTGTTTGAATGTACCTTTGTGTCAAGGAACATGTTTATGGGACAGTATTAGCACAGTTAATCAGTAGAAGGCACTGTCTCTATTGTTTGCGTAAGTGTTCCAATTGAGAAGCTATCTCAAATTGTTCATCTGTTTGATTGTGTTTTAACTGGATTGTTTGAATGGATTACATATTACTTAACGTTGAGTAGGTTGACCAGTTGCAACATTTGTGGAACGCACAGTTCACATCTACAATTAAAATAACGAAAAGTTAGGGTCTCGGCTACCTTTTTAAAATATTTTGAGGGGTCTGGTCAGTCCATAAGTCTTGTAGCTGAGGGGCGTCTGACTGACCCCTGTTATTGAAAAGTTAGTGGAGGTGCTGGAGATGGTTTTCTGGAGGTTGTGCTGTGAGCTGCCTCAGACATTCAGGGAGACCTGAGGATTTGGTGACCCAACTCGGGATGGAGCATGGGGACTGTAGTTACAGTATCTGGGTGTGTAACATGCACAACAAATGGAACAGAGGCTGCAGAGAGGGGAAGCTCTGAAACCATGGAGTGAGTGCCTGTGGGGAAAGGGATCTGCGGTATCCGTTTGTGTTTTCGCCTGGACAAACACACACTCTCACTGTCCCCGTTACATAGACTCATGCACACTCTCCCTATCCGCTCCACACACACACACATACACACACACACACTCACACTCCCCCTGTCTCACATACGCACATGCACACTCTGCTCTGTCACACGCAGGCACACCCAAACCCACTATATATTCATCCCGCACTCACACACACAGTCCCCCTCAGTCTCTCTCACTTACACACGTTCTCTCTCTCCCCCTCACACAAGCACACCCCCTCACACACATGTAGACGGACACACACGTATGCACATACAAATCTGCGGCGTGAATTTGCATTTGTATTTGCAGATACGCTTTATTTTGTTCCAAAAACATACAATTTGGAGACAGTCAGTCAATGTGGCATTTTATAAACTCCTGAACTCGGAACAAACCCAGTCTGACTCCAGATGAAGACACAGACAAATTCCAAACAAGACCTCACCACTGAAATACATTGCCTGATCGGAGGCGTCACCTCCTTTACAGCGATAATGTCTGCGATTTGCATATCCATCAATCAAAACCTACACCTCGATTCTAAGTGATTAAGGATTTAAGAGCCATCTTATGTGTGTACCATTCATGTGCATGAGTTGTACAATCCTTTGATCTTTTCCTTATAACTTCTGAGTCTAAGGTCTTCATCTCTCTCTAAGACTTAATGAAGAAGCAGCGCTATGGAAGCTTGTGTTTTCAAATAAACCCGTTGGACACTCACCGACTGTCGTGCGAATTTTGACATTGTCCGGCCCAGTCCAAAACCAGCGGCTCCATATCGTACTTATTATTGCTTATCCCATTATCTCTCTTAGTAAATAAATCTTTCCTTTCCCCATGTGGCCTTGTCTTGCATATTAATCTATTGTGAGGCACATTACACACTGCTGTCTTGAAATCGAGATATATTACATCTAGATGAGCCCCATTACCCATCTCTTAAACGAGGAATCAGCGGGCTAAAAGTTGACATGACATGGATTTAACGAGCAGAATTAAGGAGAATCCCAAAGCATCTTATTCTTATATAAGAAGCAAGCGGGTAACTAGAGAAAGGATTGGTCCACTAAAAGATAATGAAGGAAGGCTGTGTGTCGAACCTGAAAGAATTGGTGAGATTGTGAATGATTACTTTGCATCAGTGCTCACTGAGGAGAGGAACATGACGAATGTTGAGATTACAGATAGAAATTTGATTAGTCTGCATCATGTTGACATAAGTAAGGAAGATGTGTTGGGTACGCTAGAGGTTTTAAGGTGGACAAATCCCCAGATTGCTGAAGGAGGTGAGAGAGGCCCTGACATATATCTTTGTGGCATCCTTAAATACATGTGAGGTACTGGAGGACTGGAGGATTGCTCATGTTGTCCCCTGTACAAGAAGGGTACTAGGGATATTCTGGGTAACTACAGACCATTGAACTTGATATCAGTGGTGGGAAAGTTGGTGGAGAAGGTACTGAGGAATAGGATCCATTCATATTTAGAAAAGAATGGGCTTGTCAGTGATAGTCAACATGAATTTGTGCAGGAGAGATCGTGCCTTACCAACTTAATAGAGTTCTTCGAGGAAGTGACGAAGTTGATAGAGGAAGGAAGGGTTGTTGATGTCATACACATGGACTTTAGTAAGGCGTTTGATAAGGTTCACCGTGGTAGACTAATGGAGAAATTGTAGTCATATGGTGTGCAGGGTGTTCTAGCCAGGTGGATAAAGAACTGGTTGAGAAACAGGAGACAGAGTAGTAGTTGAAGTTAGTTTCTCGAATTGGAGAAAGGTGACCCGTGGTGTACTACAGGGGTCAGTATTGGGGCCACTGTTGTTTGTAATATATGTAAATGATCTGGAAGAGGGCACTGTTGGTATGATCAGCAAGTTTGCAGATGATATGAAGGTTGGTGGAGTAGCAGAAAGCATAAGGGACTGTCAGAGAATATAGGAGGATATAGATAGACTGGAGAGTTGGGCGGAAAATTGGCAGATGGCGTTCAATCCAGACAAATGTGAGGTGATGCATACAGGCAAAACTAATTCGAGAGCAAACTATACAATAAAGAAGAGCCTTGAGAAAAGTTGATGGGCAGAGAGATCTGGGAGTGCAGGTCATTGTACCCTGAAGGTTGCTGCACAGGTGGATAGAGTGGTCAAGAAGGCATATAGTACACTGGCCTTCATTGGACGGGTATTGAGTATAAGAGCTGACAAGTCATGTTAACATTGTACAAGACATTGGTTCAGCCGCATTTTGAATACTGTGTACAGTTCTGGTCGACACATTACCAAAAGAATATGGACGCTTTGGAGAGGGTGTAGAGAAGGTTTTCGAGGATGTTGCCTGGTATGGAAGGTGCTCGCTATGAAGAAAGGTTGAGTAGTTTAGGTTTATTTTCATTAGAAAAAAGGAGATTGAGTGGGGACCTGATTGAGGTTTACAAAATCATGAAGGGTATAGACTGGGTGGATCGAGACAAGCTCTTTTTCCCAGGGCGAAGGATTCAATAACGACAGGTCAAGCTTTCATGGTGAGAGGTCGAACGTTTAAGGGGGATACACGCAGCAGGTACTTCATATAGCGGCTGGTGGGCGTTGCCAGCAGAGGTGGTAGAGGCAGGCACGGTAGATTCATTTAAGATGCGTCTGGACAGATGCATGAGTAGGTGGGGAGCAGAGGGATACAGAATCTTAGGAATTGACCAATAGGTTTAGACAGTACATTTGGACCGGGTCAGGCTTGGAAGGCCGAAGGGCCTGTTCCTGGGTTGTAAATTTTGTTTGTTATTTGTTTGTCACATTTTTAAGAAAGCTATTCAAATCATTCAAACGTGATTTATTCTTCATAAAACTATGTTGACTGTGCTGGATTCTGGGAGAAAGTGAGGACTGCAGATGTTGGAGATCAGAGCTGAAAATGTGTTGCTGGAAAAGCGCAGCAGGTCAGGCAGCATCCAGGGAACAGGAAAAATCGACGTTTCGGGCATAAGCTGAAGAAGGGCTTATGCCCGAAACGTCGATTCTCCTGTTCCCTGGATGCTGCCTGACCTGCTGCGGTTTTCCAGCAAGACATTTTCAGCTGTCCTTGATTCTGGCTTGACTTTGAAAATTTCTTGTTTTTAATTCCTTCATATTGGACTCTAACAATTTGTCTTCAATACCAATAGATTTCTTACAACTTTTCATTCCCTAATGAATTTGGTTATTATAATTTCTTTGCTTTCTATAACCTCAAAATTTCCATTCACAATACCTGTGTAACAGGCACAAGGCTGTAAAAGATCTGTGCTAATTGCTGTGAAAGAGACATGAGTAGCTGATTGGGCACATTCTGTTCCTGATTTATACACTCGCTGGGCTGAATGTCCTCTTGGTGTTCCTACACTATAGTCTCGATGGCGTGCATGTCCTGCTCCTGTTCCTGACCAAGCCTTTCAAGATCTCAATGCCCTTCTCTTGTCGCTCATTGACAGGTCTGGGTCTTATGGAACCTCCCTGCTCAAATGTCACTTTTCAAGCGCTGAAATATGCAGGCAAGTTGTGTTGCCCACAATGGGTAGCTCAATGGTTGGCAATGCTGCCTCACAGTGCCAGAGATTCGTGTTCAATTACTGTCTCCAATTTCCTCCCACAGTCCCAAGATGCACAGGTTAGGTGGATTGGCCACGCTAAATTACCCATAATGTCCAGGGATGTGCAGGCTCGGCGCATCAGTCATGGAAATGCCATATTATAAAGATTGGGTGGGGTCATATTGGGGGGAGCGGAAATGAGGAAGCTGGACTTGATCCCAGCGATCATCGAACTCGATCCCCCCAGTCATCATACTAGATCCCCAGTGCTAGATCCACTTGATCACTGCACCGGTCCAACTGGATCCCTTCCCTCGCTGGACTTGATCCCAGTGATCATTGAACTCGATACCTCCAGTCATCCTACTGAATCCCTGCGCTAAATCCACTGGATCATTGCGCTGGTCCGACTGGATCCATTCACTCGCTCTACTTGATCTCAGTGATAATTGAGCTAGATCTCCCCAGTCATTGTACTGGATCCCTGCACTAAATACACTTGATCGCTGCACCGATCCAACTGGATCCCTTCCCTCGCTGGACTTGTATATGCTTAACTTTTAAAAATCGTTTGATGTCTTTATAATAACTGTGCTAAAATAATACACTTTATTCTTAATATGTATTCGATAGTTTTTGTCTCCCTGAGAAGAGAAAATATGCATCCAGCTGACTTTTCTCAAAGTTGTATATGCTTCAAAAGGATTTCTCATCTAAGTCCCAAACTGATAATGTTTCAGAACAAAAGGCCTTCATTCCAGGAAAGTGTGAAAAAACCATCGTTGATAAGCTTCTAAAACTTTGTTTTTAGGTTAAGGGATCAAAACTGCACATAATGTGCCAGATGTGGTCTTAGCAATGCCCTCTGCAGATGTAGACTCGTAAAATGTGAAGCTGGAAAACCTCAACAGGTCAGGTACACCCAACGAACAGGAGTCTCGATGTTACAGGCATATTCCTGATGAAGGACTTATACCGTGACGCCAATTTTCCTGCTCCTCTGACGCTGCCTGATTGTCTGTGCTTTTCAAGCCTCACACTGTTCGACTCTGAACTCCAGCATCTGCACTTCTCAATTTTACCGGTACAGATGCAGTAAAACATTCCTGATTAAACCTGGTACCCTTTGCCTGAAACACGATCATTCCACTTAGCTTTCAAATCACTTACAGCAAGTGCAGACTAACTACATATGATTCGTGTACCAGGATCATGAATACCGTCTGTATCACAGAGTTCTGCAATCTCTCTCCACTTAAATTGTTAACCATTGTTTTATACTTCCATCCAAAATAGACAACTCACATTTTGCTATATCTGGATAAGGTTTGCTCACTAACCTCCCTTTGCCTATATCACAGTGATGACACACGACCTCCATTTGATGACATACTGGATAACCAGCTTGATGTTTAAACTAATTAGGCTTTGATATATCCAGTCCCTTCCTCCAGATCTTTGATACAGATATTGATCGTTGATGATCCCAAAGTGATTTCTGAGGCACTCCACCTGTTATAGCTTTGTAATGTGAAAATAAGCATTTATCCCTACTCTATTTCCTGTTAGCAACAACCTCCTGTGTAGCAGCTCACGCAGTTTAAATGGCCTTCTGTGCAGTAAAATGTACTCAATGAGCTAAAATGATTAGTTCTATTTTCCTCTGTAACTCGTTAAATAGGCAGAATGGTCTCCTCCAGTCTCATGGTAGCGATAATGACTGGCTGAATGAGAAGGCCCCCTATCTCTGTCACAGCGTCGAGGGGTCGATGGAGGGCACAATACATAGGGTAGTGGCAGCAGTATATCCCTGTAGCAGCATCGAGGGTGGATTGAGGGAACAACACATTGGGTATGGCCAGCAGTATATTTCTGTAACTGCATCGAAGGGTGGCTTGAGGGAACGACACATGGCGTAGGGACAGCAGCATGTCTCCGTAACAGCCTCGAGGGTGGATTGAGGGAGAAACACATGGGGTAGGGGCAGCCGTTGGTCATTCGGCGCCACTAGTCAGAATGCTCATGACTGATCCGATTGTGTTTGACCATCCGTCGCCTGTCTGTTCTCAATAAATATTGACTTTCCTGTCCAGCAAAGATCAGTCGAGCTCAGCCTTGAATATCTTCAAAAACCGAGTCTTCACTGCTCCCTGAGGATGAGGACCCTACAAATAGTATAACACTAAAGTGAAAGGGGCGACCGTATTTCAATGTGGGACCTGTTATTTTAAACTGTGTTAACCTAACATGAAATCGCGACCTCTTTTGAAATACAAGGACATAATAATTAGGCATAGACATAAACTATTCAGCCCTCTAAACCTGTCCAATATTACCACTGATTCTTTTCAATCAAATATGTATTAAACGCATTCTCTGCTCCTGTCCCAGGAAGAGAATAACTGATAGCATGACACCACACGAGCATTAAAAACGCAGAATTAGGCCATTCGGCCCATCGACTCTGAATGCCATTTAATACTGACTTAGAGATTTCTCAACATCATCTCCTGATTACTCTCTGTAACTCTTGACATGCTTACTCATCAAAAACCTATCTATCTCTGTCTTATAAGCACTAGTGTCTGTGTCTCTGTGGGTCCGTGTGTACACTTGTGTGTGTTTGTTCATGTGCCTGTGTGTTTGTGTATTTATGTGCTGACATCGGTTCATCTGTGTATTAGCCTGTGCGTTTTACTTGTGCTTGTATCTATTTGTGGGCGACTGTCTATGTCTCCGTATGCCACTGCTTTTGTGCGGTTCTATCTCCGTGTATGCACTGTTAGTGTCAGTATATTAGCGTGTTTACATATGTCTCTGAATATTGTTGTGTCTGTATCTCTCTGCATTGAGATATTTGTTGTTTTGGGAGGGAGAAAATTGTGAGAACCGACAGAGTGGTAAAAGTGAGAATTGCCCTTCACTGAACATTGTTTTTTACTCAGTTGGAGGGACATGGATGTCACGGAATCTCCAGACGACACGTCCCGGTCCACTCCGGCTCATACCAGGGTCCTCCCCACTTGGCGGGGGAGAGGGGGTGTGATGGAGGAGGGATCAGATATCGGGCACTCCACCATCTGGCTTGGCCCTTTCTTTAAGGTAGACTCACCGAAGAAAGGGCAAGTGACTTAATGAAGGTTAACATAATAAATTAAAGATTATATTAATCAAAGGAAGTGAGTTCAGAAGAATTCTAGACATTGTGGAAACCGGAGAATTCTCAGAAATTTGTTTGTGTGGAGGTTGCATATTCTCCCCGTGTCTGCGTGAGTTTCCTCCGGGTGCTCCGGCTTTCTCCCACAGTCCAAAGATTTACAAGTTAGCTGAATTGGAAATGATTATTTTCCAAAAGTGTTCAGGGATGTATAGATTAGGTGCATACGTCGCAAAGTGTAGAATCGAACGGGAGTGGGTCTGGGTAGTTCCTCTTCGCAGGGGCAGGGTGGATTTGTTGGGCCCAAGGGCCTTTTCCACATTTGTGGGCTTTTAATGATTCTGTGAAAGAAGAACATAAAGACTGCATAAATCTACAATCTGTATTGCAAAGAAAACAAAATAAAAGCGAGGTCAAATGTGGAATTTTGTAATCGGGAGAGGAGAGGTTATTGTGGAGAACAGGGAAATGGCCAAGAAAGTAACCAGGTACTTTGCATCTGTCAACACGGAGGAAGATCCAGAAAATCGCTGAGAAACACCAAATGATCACATGGAACTTGTGGAACTAAAGACATAAAGTCAATTCATATTAGTAACAAGGTAGTAGTTGAAGGCTAGCATAGTTGTATTGTAGCTGGATTGGGCATTGCTAAGTCTGATGAGCCAGTTGTACTTAGTATCAAAATATTAGAAATAAGTCAGCAATAGACGCATTAATTGTGCTGTCGCTGACTGTTTTATTTTCCTGTACATTCTGCAGAGGCTGGAAGTTAGTAAATGTGTTCCAAGCATTGCAGATGAATGGAAGGGATTCAAGCATCTGCAAAGGGAAGAAGAGATAGTGTGGAGAACTGCAGACCAATTAACTTGACATCTGTAGGGAAACTAATGGAATCTATTATACAGGATCAGATATTGGATATTTCTAATTTAACAGCAACATTGTAGAGAATCAGTATACACTGATAGAGTCTGACATACTTGAAAAACTTCAGAATGATTTGAACTTGTTTATTACATCATAGAAATGGCATATTTCGATTTTCAGAAGGCTTTTTATAAGAACTCATGCAGTGAATTCATAAATAAAGTAATGTGAATGGTAATTGGAGGAATATATAGAAGTGGAAAGTTAAAGTCAGGTTCGCCTTCATTTAAGAGAATCAGAACATAGTTGGAAGGTCATGTTGAAGCAGTTTCACAGCTTGCTAATGAGACTGTACATAGAGTATTGACCCAATCTGAGAAAGAATATACTGACCACCGAGGATGTGCAATGGACATTTTCCAGATTAATTCCTCAGATGGCGAGATTGCCTGATCTGGAAACTCGCCCTGTGTTCTTTAGAGTTTCGAAGAATGAGAGGTGATCATAGTGAAATTTAGAAAAGTCACTGAACAAATGACAAGGTGGAAATAAACAGGATTTTTCCCTGGTTGTCTACTCTACATTTACGGCAAATAATGGGAGGTAAATGATAGAACATTTCAGACTGCAATAAGAAGGCAATTCTTCATTTGAAGGGGACTGACGAACACAGCAACATGGAAACGTGCTGGCAGGACAGGATTAGGGACAATCCCCATATATTCTACAGGTACATCAAGTGTAACAGAATAACCAGGGAACAGGTAGGACTCATTAGTGACTTGCCAAGTTGCATCCAAATCAACTTAGTGGTAGGAGAGAGAAGGTCTGCTGGTAGAAGTCTGTTTGCTTGACTGGAGACTGGTATCCAATCGTGTACCACAGGGATCAGTGCTGTGTCCCATATTATTTGTGATTCGGAGATGCCAGTGTTGGACTGGCTTTGGCAAATTGCAGAACACTAGATGAAAGTCCTACAGTTTATTTGGAGGCACGAACTTTCAAAGTCATAATCACGTGATGAAGAAGCAGTGCTGCGAAAGCCAGTGCGTCCGAATAAAACTGTTGGATTATTACCTGGTGTTGTGTGGTTTTTAACCCTTATTATTTGTAGTATTCATAAATGATGCAGCTGTGAATATGGAGGTGTTGGGGTGAGTGATAAATCATTTTGCTTTTGACACAAAGTTTGGCTGGTTGGTTGGCAGTGAGGAGGAAGGCCTTATATTACAGGAAGATACAGATGGAATGATCAAATGGCTGGATCAATGGCTGATGGAATGTAACCCTGATAAATATGTGGTGATGTACTTTGGAAGAAGGAACCAGGCAGGGAAGGACTCAATGAATAGCAGCACAGTAGGAAGCTCAGAGGGTGCTTCTCCACATATTCCTGAATGTGATTAAACCGATTAATGCCCAAGTTGACAAAGCATAGCGAACATAAACAGAGCCTTTATTCATGCAGACACAGATTATAAGAGCTATGTGGAACTTTGGTTAGGCCAAATGGAATACTATGTACAATTCTGGGAGCCACATTACAAGAAGTGTGTGATTGCACTGGAGAGGGTGCAGTGGAGATTCACCAGGATGCTCCCTTGGATGGAGTAGATCAACTCGAGTTGTTTATTTTGAAGCAGAGAAGGCTGAGAGGGACGTGCTTCAGAAGGAGATTACCAGGGGCATGGACAGGATGGATAGACAGCAGCTGTTCCTTTCAGTCAAAGGGCGATGAACAAGGGAGTGCCATTTTAAAGTGAAGGGTTTGATTTTTAATGAGGATTTGAGGATTGGTTTTCATCCAGAGGCTGTTGGGGTCAGGAATGTAGAGGGCAGTTGGCACAGATAACCACACAACCGTTAATAAATACATGGTTATGCCCTTGAAGTGCCATAGCGTACATGGCTATGTGTCTCGTATCGGAAAGTGGGACTAATGTAGGTCGTGCTGTATTTATGACAGTGCAGAATCAGTGCTTATGTGATTGTATCGGTTGGACGGTCAATTATTGAGCAGCATAAGACAGGAATTGATGAGTTTCTGATGAATGCATTAACGAAGGTTATAGAAGTGAACATGAAGTGAACTCCATGAGCTAGAACAGGGGAAGCTCAAAGTCTCTAATGCCTTGCTCCCTTCCTGATGTTTCTGTGCAGTGTGCGGGAAAGCTCTGTCATTATTGTCACAAGCTCTTAAACATTAGGAAGGCGGCATCTGTCTGGTTGAAAGGACTGTGTTTCCCGTTCCCTTCTCCAAAGCTCGTTGCCGGTGTTCTGTCTAGTTTTATCCTTTAAGAACTCACTGTAATTTGATACAATTGAGTGTCTTGCTTGGCCGTTTCAGAGACCATTGTAGAGTTTATCACATGTCTGTTTGTCTGGAGACACTTGTAGGCCAGACCAGGAAGCACGGGAGATTCACTTCCTGAAAGTACATTTGGGAAGGGACAGATGTTTACAATGGACATTAGATTTAAATTCAATATTACTGGCACCAGATTTTATGTCTCGATATTTTGTTAATTGTTTTCAACTTTCACCAGCTGCCAGAGCATTATCCTGGTCTGGATCAGTAATCCAGTGACATTTGCACAACAGCACCATCTACACATGGGGATCTATCGGAAACCACACTGAGCACATTATTTCTGTGCTGCTTGACAGCTCTGTCAAAAAGAACTCCCACCAATGCGACTATCGCGACGAGACTGAGGGCGTGGTAAATGGTCAGACTGTAGTCATTCCCTTGTTACGGGACTGGGTATAGTTGAGGAACTTTTCACGTGGCCAGGCAGATGTCAGAGTTGAGCTGGATTGAATCAGCTTCCCCACCCACACAGCTTGTTGTGCAGCACAATCTTCAGTCCCATTGCAGGAATGGTGTCAGAGCCCATTGCCTTTGTCATATCTACTGTGTTCAGCTGTTTCTTCATGTCACGTGCAGCGAATCGAATTGGTTGAAGACTGGCATCTGGGATTCTGTGGGCATCACGAGGAGGGTAAGTTGGATTATCGAGTCAATACTTCTGGCTGAGGATGTTGCAGATATTACATCTTTGTCTTTTACACTGATGTACAGAGCTGGGGATATTTGTGGAGCCCTCTCCTCCTGTAAGTTGTTTATTAATCCATCGACATTGATGATAGGATGTGGCTTGACTGCAGAGTTTCTCCCCCTCTCCACCAGATGGTAGGTCTGCTGTTTATCATGTAACCAGTCAAGTGCGGTAGCTTTAATGGGTTGTCATCAGGTTTAGATACACATGGTTCTGACATTGGTATGTTCATCCAAACTCGGCACTGAACCATTACTCGGCTTGATGATAATGGTAGAGTGATGGATTATCCTGGGGAAAATTTTATGGATTGTGATTGAACGCAGTTCTGCGGTGTGAGCTGCAATATCTGCAAATGAATTCTTCAGACTTTCCCCCAGTTCACACTGAGACCCGTTCACCTATCAGCCCTGTACTCAGTGACCTAACCTGGTTTCTGATGTGCGAACACATCCAATTTCATAATCTCATTCTGCTGAGGGTCTCTTCCTGATGTCACGCCTCGAAGTTGTTACATTACTCAGATCCTTTAATATATTAATCTGAATCATTTTCTTTCCCATCATAACATCTTCTATGTTTGAAGTGAATGTTTTTTCTCTGCTTTTCTCCCTGACCATGATTAAGACCTCGGTCATGTCAGTGATGCCAGCCTTATGTCGTTTTAGAGTCAATGAACTTGTGCACTTTGCGTTTTTGTTCACTTCCCAATGTACAGCGCTCTGTGCTGGACAGAGCGTTTGACCAGATTCGACACATGTCTTTCGAAAATCTTTAAAAACAGAAATTGCTGAAGAAACTAAGCAAGTCTGGCTGCATCTTTTGAAGTGAAAGCTGAGTTCATTTTTCGGGTCCAGTGACCCTTCGACAAAGCTCCCACTTTCTACAGCAATTTGTGCATTTTAATTTCCAGTATTCATAGTTATTTGTTTAATTGAAAATTTGTGCTGAGCTTATTCATTTCTGGAGAAACTCAGCAGGTCTGGAAGCATTTACAGAGACAGAGAAACAGAGTTAGCGTTTCAAGTCCAGTCTGACACTTCCTCAGAAAAATTATTGGAAACTGGGCATTTTAGTCCTTTGCCAGAGGTGGGAGGTAGGTCACTGGGAAAAGAGGGTGTGACAACAGATAAACAGGCTTTTAGCGGTGGTGAACGTGAAGATGGTATAAAATGAGTTTAAATTAAGATATGAATGGGGGAAAGGAGTTCTCTCTATTGATGCAAGATAAAGAAGACACAACCACATAAGGTCATAGGGAGACCAGGAGGGAAAATGTTGAACATATGGTATTATATAGATCTGGCCAGAGATACATTTTCACTGTAGAGATCATCACTGCCATCAGACAAAGGAATTCATGTGCTTGACGGCTTATTAGCACTAGTAAGATTTTCATGCTGTCTTATTATTGTAATATAATGAAGATAACAACTAACAGTATGAAGTTTGGGCTGGGTGCTGGTTACCTGTCACTTTTAACATTGTTTCCAATTTACAGTGCTGATCTTTAAATGCTTGTTCTTGAAGTTAGTACCAGATGGAGTGTAGGAGGGTGAGGGTGGACATTATAGAAATTTATAAAATCAGGAAAGGCATGGATAGGGTGAAAAGCTAAGGTCTTTTACACAGGATAGGAAAATTAAATCAGAGAACCATTATGGTGGAATAGGGAAGATTTAAAAGGGAGGAAGAGGAAATTGATTTTACACAGAGGGTGACGTGTTTATGGAATGCGCTGCCAGAGGAAGACTGGCAGATGCAAGTACAGCTCCAACATTTGAAAGACATTAGGACAAACATATGAATGGGAACCGTTTAGAGGCCTATGTGCCAAATGCAAGAAGATGGGAATAGTTTAGTTTGGAAAACCTGGCCGGCATGGAGAAGTTGGACCAAAGATTCTGTTTGTATGCGGTAAGACTGTATGAATATTGAAATCAAAAAAAAGGGAAGAAAAGATGTGATGTAAGCAAATTGTCAAGAAATATAAAAACAAGCAGCAGGAGCGTTTCCATGTATGTAAGAAGGGTTCAAGAGGTGTGTGTGATCTTTGGTAGAAAGGAAGTCAGGAAGTATATTCAGGACATTTGGAGTGTTTGACTGGGGAACTGGATACAGGGAACAGAAAGGTAATTTACACCAATATTTTACTTCGTTCCTCACAGGTGAAGGTACTGTAAGTATTTCAATGGTATAAACAAAATGGTAATATGAGGGAAGATCCAGAACTAACAAAAGGAACAAGACATTTCTCAAACAGGTGAGACCAAGGGTAAACAGATCATCAACAATTCATAGCTGGTTTTAAGAAAAGTGGACACAGAGTGGCAGGTGGCACTGTGTGAAATATTCCATAACTCTCTGGATTAAAGGAGTGTTCCAGTGAAACTGGAGACCCTCCAATGTGGCGCCTGTCTTCAAGAAACGAGCGAGACTAAAAGCGGGAACCACCTAGCCTAACCATGATTGCTGGGAATCTGTGAGAGTCTGTTATTAAGGAAGGGACTGCAGGCCATAAAGAAAAGCTTCACAGAGAGTCAGCATAGTCATGTTAAAGCCGAACTATATTTTGTCTGTAAAATAATTCAAATGTTTTCTGGAGATCCATTAGAATGTAAAAAGCGGCCTTGATAAATGGGGACTGGTACACATAGAGTCATAGAATCATCGAGATGTACAGCATGGAAACAGAACTTTCAGTCCAACCTGTCCATGCCGACCAGATATCCATTCTAGTCCCACTTGCCAGTACCCTGCCCATATCCCTCCAAAATTTTCCTATTCATATACCCATCCAAATGCCTCTTAAATATGCAATTGTACCAGCTTCCACCACTTCCTCTGGCAACTCACTCCATACACGTCTGCATGAAAAAGTTGCGCATTAGGTCTCTTTTATATCTTTCCCGTCTCATCCTAAACCTATGATCTCTAGTTCTGGACTCCACGACCCCAGGGAAAAGACTTTGTCTATTTATCCTATCCATGCCCCTCATAATTTTGTAAACCCCTATAAGGTCACCCCTCAGCCTCTGACCCTCCAGGGAAAACAGCCCCAGCCTGTTCAGCCTCTCCCTATAGTTCAAATCCTCCAACCCTGGCAAAATCCTTGCAAATCTTTCAAGGATTTCTGAACCCTTTCAAGTTTCACAACATCTTTCCGATAGGAAGGAGACCAGAATTGCACGCAATTTTCCAACAGTGGCCTAACCAATGTACTGTTCAGCCGCAACATAACCTTCAAACTCCTGTACTCAATACTCTGAACAATAAAGGAAAACATCTCAAACGCCTCCTTCACTATTCTATCAACCTGCGACTCCACTTTCAAGGAGCTATGAACAAGGTCTCTTTGTTCAGCAACACTCTCTAGGACATTACCATGAAGTGTATAAGTCCTGCTAAGATTTGCTTTCCCAAAATGCAGCACCTCGCATTTATCTGAATTAAACTCCATCTGCCACTTCTCAGCCCATTGGCCCATCTGGTCCAGATCCTGTTGTAATCTGAGAAAACCCTCTTCACTGTCCACTACACCTGAATTTTGGCGTCATTTGCAAACTTATTAACTGTACCTCTTATGCTCACATCCAAATCATTTATGTAAATGACGAAAAGTTAAGGACCCAGCACCGATCCTTGTGGCACTCCACTGGTCACAGGTCTCAAATCTGAAAAACAACCCTTCACCACCATACTCTGTCTTCTACCTTTGAGCCAGTTCTGTATCCAAATGACGGGTTGTCCCTGTATTCCGTGAGATCTAACCTTGATAATCAGTCTCCCATGTGGAGCCTTGTCACCAACCTCGCCCCAGAACCCTGAGACGAACTCCACCCCTGCTCATGACACCACCCCATTCCCCCTCACCACGCCCACTCCGTTACAGCCTCCGCCCCCACTCCCATCTCCACACCCCACACCGATTCCCAGCTCCCAGCCCTGCCGAGTTTTCACTACCCCTCCAGACCTGCCCCTCCACGGCAAAGGATTCACCTGTATCATCCTCTTCCCACGCATTAATGAATTTAATACACGCCGTGATGTCAAACACTTTTAACGCCACCTACGTGCTCACATTTACAATCAGGACTCCAGCCCACCTTCCGAGGACTCCTTCACCCAACTCCAACACGCTCGATCTACCTGTACACTCCGTGCCAGCCTATTACCCGCCCTCGACCTCTTCATTTCCATTTGCCGTTGGGATGTTAACCGCCTCAACCTGTCTACTCCCTCCCCCATTCCAACCTCTCACCCTCACAACGTGCAGCCCTCCACTTCCACTGTTACAATCCCGACCTCCCTATTAAGACAGCATTCAAAGGGGGCGCAGTGGTAGTCTGGCGCACTGACCTCTACCCTGCTGAAGCCAGACGCCATAAAGAAGTCACCTCTTCCCACCACCCCCTCGACCATGACCCCACCCCATCACCAAACCGTCATCTCCCAGACCATACAGAACCTCATCACCTCAGGAGATCTCTCACTCACAGCTTCGAACCTCGTAGTCCGTGAACCGCGCTCTGCCCAATTCTACCTCCTTCTCAAGATCCACAAGCCTGACCACCCTGGCCGACCCATTGTCTCAGCATGCACCTGCCCCACTGGACACATCTCTACCTACATCGACACTATCCTACACCCCCCCCCCCAGTCCAGGAACTCCCCACATACGTTCGGGACACAACCCACCCCTACACCTCCTCCAAGACTTCCCTTTCCCCGGCCCTCAACGCCTCATCTTCACCATGGATAACAAATCCCTCTACACCTCCATCCACCATGACCATGGCCTCCAAGCCCTCCGTTTCTTCCTCTCCCGACGTCCCCAACAACACCGTTCCACCGACACTCTCATTCGTTTGGCTGAACTGGTGATCACCCTCAACAATTTCTCCTTCGAATCCTCCCTCTTCCTCCAGACCAAAGGGGTAGACATGGGCACCCATATGGACCACAACTATGCCTGTCTCTGTTGGCTATGTAGAAAAGTCCATCTTCCGTAATTACACCGGCATCACTTCCCATCTCTTCCTCCACTATATTGTTGAATGCATTGGCGCCACCTCGTGCTCCCACAAGGAGGTTGAGCAATTCATCAACTTCACCAACACCTTCCATCCTGCCTTTATGTTTGCCTGGAGCATCTCTGACACCTCCCTCCCCTTCCTGGACCTCGATATCTCAATTAATGACGACCGACTTGACACTGACATTGTTTATAAACCCACCAACTCCCACAGCTTACTGGATCACACCTCTGCCCACCCTACCTCTTGCAAAACTTCAATCCCATATTCCCAATTCCTCCACCTCCCCCGTATCAGCTCCCATGAGGACCAGTTCCACCACAGAACACACCAGATGGCCTCCTTCTTCAGAGAGAGCAATTTCCCTTCCCACATGGTTAAAGATGCCTTCGAACGCATCTCATCCACATCCCGCCCCTCCGCCCTCAAACCCCACCCCTCCAACTGTAACAAGGACAGAACCCCCCAGGTGCTCACCTTCCACCCTACCAACCTTCGCATAAACCAAATCATCTGCCGACATTTCCACCACCTCCAAACGGACCCCACCACCAGGGATATATTTCCCTCGCCACTCTTTTCCGCCTTCCCTAAAGACCATAACCTCCATGACTACCTGGTCAGGTCCACGTCCCCCTACAACCCACCCTACCATCCTGGCACCTTCCCCTGCCACTGCAGGAATTGCAAACCCTGAGCCATTTATTGTAACCGTTGATCCCAATGCGGTCTCCTCTACATTTGGGAGACTGGACGCCTCCTAGCAGAGCGCTTTAGGGATCATCTCTGGGACACCCGCAGCAATCAACCACACCACCCTGTGATCCAACATCTCAACTCTCCCTCCCACTCAGCCGAGGACATAGAGGTCCTGGCCTCCTTCACCGCCGCTGTCTCACCATCCGATGCCTGGAGGAAGAACGCCTAGTCTCCTGCCTCAGAACACTTCAATCCCAGGGCATCAATGTGGACTTCACCAGTTTCCTCATTTCTCCTTTCCCCCTCACCCCATCTCCAGCCTTCCAGCTCAGCACTGTCCCCATGATCCATCCTACCTGCCTTTCTTTCATTTATCTCTCCACCCTACAGGCACTCTGCTTCTACTTTTGGTGAAGGGCGTTTGCCCGAAACGTCAATTTTCGTGCACGACGGATGCTGCCTGGACTGATGTGCTTTTCCAGTACCATTCTACTCTAGAATCTGGTATCCAGCATCTGCAGCTCTTGTTTGAATCTTGTCAATCACCTTACCGATGTCCATATAGATCACATCTACTGCTCTGCCCTCATCAATCTTCTTTGTTACTTCTTCAAAAAACTCAATAATGTTTGTAAGACATGATTTCCCACACACAAAGCCATGTTGACTATCCCTAATCAGTCCTTGCCTTTCCAAATACATGTACATCCTGTCCCTCAGGTTTCCCTCTAACAAATTGCCCACCACCGAGGTCGGGCTCACTGGTCTATTGTTCCCTGGCTTGTCTTTACCGCCCTTCTTAAACAGTGGAACCACGTAGGCCAAACTCCAGTCTTCTGGCACCTCACCTGTGACTATCAATTTTATAAATATCTCAGCAAGAGGCCCATCAATCATTTCTTTAGCTTCCCATAGGGTTCTCGTGTACACCTGAACTGGTCCTGAGGATTTATCCACCTTTAACCATTTAAAGACATCGAGCACTTCATCCTCTGTAATCGAGACATTTTGCAAGATGCAGTCAGTCCTTGCCTTTCCAAATACATATACATCCTGTCCCTCAGGATTCCCTCCAACAACTTGCCCACCACTGAGGTCAGGCTCACCGGTCTATAGTTCCCTGGTTTGTCTTTACCGCCTTTCTTAAACAGTGACACAACATTTGCCAACCTCCAGTCCTCTGGCACCTCACCTGTGACTATCGATGATACAAATATCTCAGCAAGAGGCCCAGAAATCACTTCTCTAGCTTCCCACAGAGTTCTCGGGTACATCTGATCAGGCCCTGGGGATTTATCCACCTATAACCATTTTAAGATATCCAGCACTCCCTCCTCGGTAATCAGGACATTTTGCAAGATGTAACCATCTATTTCCCTACCGTCTATATCTTCCATATCCTTTTCCACAGTAAACGTTGATGAAAATATTCATTTAGTATCTCCACTATTTTCTGTGGCTCCACGCAAAGGCTACCTTGCAGATCGTTGAGGGGTCCGATTCTCTCCCAATTACCCTTTGGTCCTTAATATATTTGTAAAAACCCTTTGAATTCTGGTTAACTCTATTTGCCAAAGCTATCTCATGTCCCCTTTTTGCCCTCCTGATTTCCCTCTTAAGTATACTCCTACTTCCTTTATACTCTTCTGAGGATTCACTCTATCTATCCTGTCTATACCTGACATATGCTTTCTTCTTTTTCTTAACCAAACCTCAATTTCTTTAGTCATCCAGCATTCTCTATACCTACCAGCCTTCCCTTTCACTCTGACAGGAATATACTTTCTCTGGATTCTTGTTATCTCATTTCTGGAAGCTTCCCATTTTCCAGCCGTCCCTTTACCTGCGAACATCTGCCTCCAATCAGCTTTCGAAATTGGCCTTTCTCCAATTTAGTACTTCAACTTTTTGATCTGGTCTATCCTTTTCCATCACTATTTTAAAACGAATAGAATTGATTGCTGGCCCCAAAGTGCTCCCCCACTGACATCTCATTCACCTGCCCTGCGTTATTTCCCAAGAGTAGGTCAAGGTTTCCACCTTCTCTCATAGTTGCATCCACATATGGAATCAGAAAATTGTCTTGTACACACTTAAGTAATTCCTCTCCATCTAAACCTTTAACACTATGGCAGTTCTAGTCGATGTTTGGAAAGTTAAAATCCCCAACCATAACAACGCTATTATTCTTACAGATAGCTGAGATCTCCTTACAAGTTTGTTTCTCAATTTCCCTCTGAATATTAGGGGATCTATTATACAATCCCAATAAGGTGATCATCCCTTTTTTTCAATTCCACCCAAATAACTTCCCTGGATGTATTTGCAGGAATATCCTCCCCCAGCACACCTGTAATGGTATCCCTTATTAAAATACCACTCCCCCTCCTCTCTTGCCTCCCTTTCTATCCTTCCTGTAGCAATTGTATCCTGGAACATTAAGCTGCCAGTCCTGCCCATCCCTGAGCCATGTTTCTGTAATTGCTATGAGATCCCAGTCCCATGTTCCTAACCATGCCCTCAGTTCATCTGCCTTTCCTGTTAGGCCCCTTGCATTGAAATAAATGCAGTTTACTTTGTTAGTGCTATCTTGTCCCTGCCTGCCCTGACAGTCTGACTCGCTTCTGTTCTCAACTGTACCAGTCTCAGATTGCGCTTTTTCCTCACTATCTTGCAGGGTCCAAAAACCCCTCCCCATCCCACGCCGCCACCCTACTACTTTAAATCCTCCCAAGCAGTTCTAGCAAATTTCCCTGCTAGTATATTTGTCCCCTTCCAATTTAGGTGCAATCCGTCCTTCTTGTACAGGTAACTTCTACCCCAAAAAAGATTCCAATGATACAAAATATGAATCCTTCTCCCATTCACGAGCTCCTCAGCCATGCATTCATCTGCTCTATCCTCTTATTCCTGCCCTCACTAGCTCGTAGCCCTGGGAGTAATCAGATATTACTACCCTTGAGGAGCTCCTTTTTAAATTTCTACCTAACTCTCTGTAATCTCCCTTCAGAATCTCAACCTTTTCCCTTCCTATATCGTTGGCTCCAAGGTGGACAATCATCTCTTGGTGGCCCCTCTCCCCCGTGAGAACATTCTGTACCCTCTCTGAGACATCCTTGATCCTGGCACCAGGAAAACAACACGCCAGGAACTCATCTCTACCTACCTCGACACTGTCCTATCCCTCTTAGTCCAGAAACTCCCCACATATGTTCGAGACACCACCCACGCCCTCCACCTCCTCCAAGACTTCCGTTTCCCCGGCCCCAACGCCTCATCTTCGCCTTGGATATCCAATCCCTCTACACCTCCATCCGCCATTACCAGGGCCTTCAAGCCGTCCGTTCTTTCCTCTCCTGACGTCCCCAACAGTACCCTTCCACCGACACTCTCATTCGTTCGGCCGAACTGGTCCTCACCCTTAACAATTTCTCCTTTGAATCCTCCAACTTCCTCCAGACCAAAGGGGTAGCCATGGGCGCACGTATGGGCCCCAGCTATGCCTGTCTTTTTGTTGGCTACGTAGAACAGTGATCTTCCGCAATTACACCGCCACCACTCCCCACCTCTTCCTCCGCTACATTGATGACTGCATTGGCGCCACCTCGTGCTCCCGAGAGGAGGTTGAGCAATTCAACTTCACCAACACATTCCACCCTGACCTTAATTTTACGTGGACCATCTGTGACACCTCCCTCCCCTTCCTGGACCTCTCCATCTCCATTTGTGATAACCGACTTGACACTGACAGTTTTTACAAACCCACCGACTCCCACAGCTACCTGGATTACACCTCTTCCCACCCTATCTCTTGCAAAAATGCCATCCCGTATTCCCAATTCCTCCGCCTCCGCCGTATCTGCTCCCGGGAAGACCAGTTCCCCCATAGAACACACCAGATAGCCTCCTTCTTTAGATACAGCAGTTTCCCTTCCCACATGGTTAAAGATGCCCTCCTTCGCATCTCGTCCACATCCCGCACCTCCGCCCTCAGACCCCACCCCTCCAACCATAACAAGGAGAGAACGCCCCAGTGCTCACCTTCCACCCTACAAACCTTCGCAAAAACCAAATCATCCGCCGACATTTCGGCCACCTCCAAAAAGACCCCATCACCAGGGATATATTTCCCTTCCCACCCCTTTCCGCCTTCCGCAAAGACCGTTCCCTCCGTGACTACCTGATCAGGTCCACGCTCCCCTATGACCCACCCTCCCATGCTAGCACTTACCCCTGCCACCGCAGCAACTGTAAAACCTGTGCCCACACCTCCTCCCTCACCTCTATCCAAGGCCCTAAAGGAGCCTTCCACATCCATCAAAGTTTTACCTGCACATCCACTAATATCATTTATTGTATCCATTGCTTCGAATGCGGTCTCCTCTACATTGGGGAGACTGGGCGCATCCCAGCAGAGCGCTTTCGGGAAGATCTCCGAGATATCCGCACCAATCAATCACACCGCCCCGTGGCCCAACATTTCAACTCCTCCTCCCACTCTGCCGAGGACATGGAGGTCCTGGGTCTCCTTCACTGCCGCTCCCTCACCACCAGACGCCTAGAGGAAGAGCGCCTCATCTTCCGCCTCGGAACACTTCAACCCCAGGGCATCAATGTGGACTTCAACAGCTTCCTCATTTCCCCTTCCCCCACCTCATCCTAGTTTCAAACTTCCAGCTCAGCACTCTCCCAATGAGTTGTCCGGATTTGTCCGACCTGCCTAGCTCCTTTTCCACCTATCCACTCCACCCTCTCCTACCTGACCTATCACCTTCATCTCCTCCCCCACTCACCCATTGTACGCTATGCTACTCTCTCCCCACCCCCACTCTCCCCTAGCTTAACTCTCCACGCTTCAGGCTCACTGCCTTTATTCCTGATGAAGGACTTTTGCCCGAAACATCGATTTCGCTGCTCGTTGGATGCTGCCTGAACTGCTGTGCTCTTCCAGCACCACTGATCCAGAATCTGGTTTCCAGCATCTGCAGTCATTGTTTTTACCTTGAAGAAACGGGCTGGCATTGAATGAGAGGAATACTATGAGATTGAGTGGGTAGTTAATGAGGTGAGTTCGATAAGATAGCACCAAGATTCTAGCTCAGCCTCGTACAGACAATCCCTCAGTCACAATTAATAAAATTGTCACTAAAACAAATTATTGTTAGATGCAGCCCAATGAATCGAAGACTCTGCTGACCCCACACCCAGTTACAATGTTGCAGAACAAATGCTCATCCAAAACTCTCCATCATCTTTACTGACACCAGTATCCCCTTCAGCTATCATTCCTGGGAATACTGGTTCATGTTGCAGAATGCTGTCGAAATGTCTTCATTTCAGCATTCTGAAATCTATGACCTTACATGAAATTGTCTCTCAAACTCCCTTTTTTTCCCAAAATCCTTTTGATTGTTGGTTGCTAAACTGATTTCCCCGCCATCTCTCTCTGACAGGGGCTAGGGAATACGGAATAGGCAACAAGGACTTTGTATCAGGATGATAATGTAACCAGACGGTGAATTCAGAGGAAAGGGCTGTGCTTCCCAAGCAGTGCACAGGACACGCTATCTCCAGCCTTGCTTTCCTATCTCAGTAACATCTGCAGCCTTGCTTTCCTCTCTCTGTAACATCTCCAGCCTTGCTTTCGTCTCTCTGTGTAACACCTCCAGCCTTGCATTCCTATCTCTGTAACGTCTCCAGCCTTGCTTTCTTCTCTCTCTGTAACATCTGCAGACTTGCTTTACTCTCTCTGTAATATCTCCACCATTGCTTTCCTATCTCTGCTTTCCTTCACACCTCAGTGATTTGGTTTTTACGCAATGGAATGTCGCCCTTGGGCCATCAATATGCCAACCCCTGGTTGAGTCTGTTTGATCTGGGTAAATGAACTTGATCATTCCATTGGAAGATCTTCCATACCCTCCCAAGGGCTTGAAGACTTAGAAGGATAAGAATCACCTCAAAATCCCACAGAGTGCGGCAACTGGAGAATAACCACTGAGAAAGAAGACAACTCCAAGACCATCAGAAGAATAAGAAGGCATCATCACGTGGAGCCTGGCCAAGTTCTAGTGTGGTGGTACATAATCAGCCAAAGTTAAGTTAAAACATAAGACAGTTTGCAGTATTCTTCATTACTTTATTGTACAACTTTATTGTACAAACATTGAGTGTGCTCAATAAACAAATATTATTGTTTGTAAGAGTTGACTCAGTTCCTTTGCTGAATGGAAAAAATTAACCAAACTGTGTGGCAGATTCCTTCCACACCTTCCAAACACCTTCCAAACTGTTGACTCAACCTGCACGTTTACCTTGAGACAATCCTGTACGAGAACTCACCACTCTCTTTGCACTTCAGACTTCTGAATTTTCTCTCCATTTATAAAATAGTCAATGCCTCTCTCCCTCCTCATAAAGTACATCAGTTCAGGTTTTCCAAGATGATCTCCATCTGCCACTTCTTTGCCCACTCTCCTACACTGTCTAAATCCTTCTGCAGCCTCCTTGCCATCTCAATGCTGCCTGTCCCTCTACCTACCTTTGTATCATCTGAAAACCTAGTCAGAATATCCTCAGTTCCTTAATGTAGATCGTTAATGCACAAAGTAAAAAGTTGTGGTCCCAACAATGAGGCATACGGAACACAAGTTGTCATCGGCTGCTATCCCAAGAAGGACGTTTTTATCCCCACTCTCTACTTGCTGCCAGACAGCCAAGCTTCTGCACACACTAGTAACTTACCTGGAACAAAATGGGGCCTTATTTTACTCAGCAGCCTCCTGTGCGGCACCTTGCCAAAGTCCTTCTTGAAGTCCAGGTGGATAATATTAACTGGCTTTCCTTTGTTTCACTTGCTTGTCGCATCCTCAAATAACTTTTGCAGATTTCTGAGGCATGACGTCTTCTTGATGACACCATACTGACTTTGCCCAATTTTACATTTCACTTGCAAGTATTCAGAATCTCATCCTTCACAATGGATTCTAGGATCTTACACATGACTGAGGTTAGGTTAATCGGTCTGTCACTTTCTGCCTTTTTCCTTATTCCCTTTTTGAAGAGGCTGTCACGTTTGCAACTTTCTAGTCTTTTGAGCCTCTCCCTGATTCTAGAAATTCATGAAAGATCACCACAAATGTCTCCATTATTTCTTCAGCTAACTCCCTTGGAACTCTGGAATATTGTCCAGTTGGTCCAGTTTATTTACCCATTTAGTTGTTCGAGCAACTTCTCCTAATAAGTTCTGTCCCCTCGCTATCTTGAATGTTTGGGATACTGTACGTGTCTTTCACTGTGAAAAGTAACGTGAAATAATTGTTCAGTTTCTCAACCATTATTTGTTCCCTATTACTATATCTCCAGCATTGTATTCCGCGACCAACGTCCATATCTGCCTCTCTTTTGCCCTTTACATTTCTAAAGAATCTCTTACAATCTTTTATATTACCCTCATATTTAATCTTCTTCCTCCTATTTCTTATTTTGTTGCACACTATTTGTATTCGTAAGCTTCCAAATCCTCCGGTTTCCCACTGCCATTTGCTATGTTACCTGATTTCTCTTTTGCTTTTACGCTATCCCTGATTTCCCCTGTCAGCCATTGTTACCTCATCCTCCCTATACCATGCTTCTTTTAGCTTGGGATGAATTTCTGCAGTGTCTCCTGAATCACTCCCAGAAATTCCCAGAAATTACTGTTCCACTGTCTTTCCTGCTAGCCTACTCTCCCAGTCAATTTAACCCAGTTCCTCTCTCATGCCTTTGTAGTTGATTTTATTCAGCGGTAATATTGTGAACTCTGATTCTACCTTCACCCTCTCAAATTGAAGAGTAGGTTCAATGATATTATGATTACTGCCTCGTAAATGTTTCTTTACCTTAAGCTCCCTTATCAAGTCTGCCTCATTGCACAACTCTAAATCTGGTATTGCCCGTTCCATCGTTGCCTGCACCATAAGCTGCTCCAAAAAGCCATCTCATAGACATTCAACAAATTCCATTCCTTGCAAACCATTGCCAACCTGATTTTCCCAGTACACCTGCATATTGAATTCCTCCCTATCACTGTAAAATTGCCTTTCCTACACATCTTTTCTACCTTCTAATGTAACATCCGACCCAGCTCCTAACTACAGGTTGTGGACCTGTACATCAGTCCAACTATGGTTTTTCACCTTTGCCGTTCCTCAATTCTAACCACACAGATTCTACACCATCTGTCTTTACTTTGAGTTTTGGGAACTGAGTGATGGGACGGCAAAACACTTTAGCATTGTCATACGTTCATTGTTTGGACATTAATTAAAAATATTACATTGTCAATTCCATTGGAATGTGGCCACAATATATTTCTTTGGCCAAATATTATGTGTGTGCTATGGAAGAATGCAGACTTTTGAAACTGTTAGAAAAGCATCATATGAAGAGGACTTGAGTCTATAAAGAGATTAAGGTGGGTCAAGTGAAAAGAAAAATATTGTTGTATGGAGCATTGTAGGATGTATTTTCTGTGCGCTAAACGATGTTGGCGGGTTCAATCGAAAGGCAGTGTATTATTTCAATGGACAGATTTGGCTTGAGGTGCAGAAGAACCGGGCACCTGGATTACAAAATAAAAACTTTATGTGTGCATTAAGTTTTGAGGGAGGTAAGATAAATATAGACATTTTCTGAAACAGAACACATTCAAAATTAGGGAAGATATTCTACAGTTTTGCAGAGTAGTGGCGGGACCACATCGAGAAAACAATGGTCATACTGACATGCAAATCAGTCCAGAGAAGATTCATTGAACTGATTCCTGTGTGGAACATTTATTTCAGGTGGAAATCTTGAACTGACTGACTGTGGATCTGCTGGAGTTTAGGCGAACAACACGATCTTGGTGACCCTAGAATATTTCAAGTTTTCTTTTCAAGTTGAATTCTGAAACAATATTTCAGCTTGTGTGAGAGATTACCAGGAGTGGATGGATTATGAAACTGATGGTTGTCTCAGTTAAGGAAATGTTGGATGTTTTAATCTTCTCAAAGTTTCGAGTATTTGTGAACTCCCTTCCCAGATAGCAATGGTGGATAAAATATTGAATATTTCTAATGCAGAAGCAGTCAGATTCTTGACTAAAAGTAACACATTGTAAAGGCAAAGGAGGAATGTGTGATTGATGTCACAGTCAGATCAACCACGATATTATCGCATGACGGAGCTGTATTGGTGACTTACTCCTGATACTCGTTTCTGCACTTCTGTTGAATTTAGATACAGAAAAAAATATGAGATGATTCTCATGAACGTGGAGAAATTTCCTTTCAGATTATTGGGCACAGATTTCCATATGTGACTTTTAAACAGCACTCAAAAGCACTCAGGGAAGTTTCATGGTATTGGAGAAAGGTCAGGAGTACAGGGCAAAGTGTAAGCCTACCATGAAACTGCTTTAGAAATCACATTGGGTCGAATGGATAACTTTAATTCTGCTCATTCCTTTCAGTTCTTGTTGTGAGGTGAATTTCATTAGCAAGGCCAGCATTCTGTTGCCTGTGTGTACTTTCTATTCAGAATATGGTGATAAACCCCAGGGTTTCTTATGGTGCAGGAACACTAACAGGTATGTTACAAAGAGAGAAACAGGGTTCTGAACCATTTGACAGCTTCAAGTCGGTGTGCTGCGTGACCTTGGAAATTGCATTCCTTCCCACTTGATGCTCACAAGCTGTGGAAATAGTGAGACTACATTCTTTATTTTCAACAATTAAATTGATAGTCATACAGCTTATAAATAGGCCCTTCAACCCAATACATCTACGCCAGCCAGAAAACATCAATGTACATTATTCCCAGTTACCTGAAGACCTGTAGCATACTATGCCCTGGCCGTTTTTGCTTAAAAGCTGCATTGTCTTCTTACACACATAATGGTAAGGTCCTAGGGAGTGTTGATGAACAAAGGGACCTTGGAGTGCAGGTTCATAGCTCCTTGAAAGTGGAGTCGCAGGTAGATAGGATAGTGAAGAAGGCGTTTGGTATGCTTTCCTTTGTTGGTCAGAGTATTGAGTACAGGAGTTCGGAGGTCATGTTGCGGCTGCACAGGACATTGATTAGGCCACTGTTGGAATATTGCGTGCAATTCTGGTCTCCTTCCTATCGGAAAGATGTTGTGAAATTTGAAATGGTTCGGAAAAGATTGACAAGGATGTTGCCGGGGTTGGAGGATCTGAGCTACAGAGGGAGGCTGAACAGGCTGGGGCTGTTTTCCCTGGAGTATCAGAAGCTGAGGGGTGACCTTATAGAGGTTTATAAAATTATGAAGGGCATAGATAGGATAAATAGACAAAGACTTTTTTTCCCCTGGGGTCGGGGAGTGCAGAACTAGAGGGCATAGGTTTAGGGTGAGAGGGGAAAGATATAAAAGAGACGTCAGGGGCAACTTTTTCACGCAGAGAGTGGCACGTGTATGGAATGAGCTGCCAGAGGAAGTGTTGGAGGCTGGTACAATTGCAACATTTAAGAGGCATTTGGATGGGTATATGAATAGGAAGGGTTTGGAGGGATATGAGCCGGGTGCTGGCAAGTGGGACTAGATTGGGTTGGGATATCTGGTCGGCATGGACAGGTTAGACCGAAGGGTCAGTTTCTATGCTATACATCTCCATGACTTTATCTGTGACCTGAGCGTTTTTTGTTCTTTTAGCGTGTGTACAAAATGGTTTCATGGACATAGATAACACAATGATAAAGACAGTGGCAAACTCATCAAATGAATAAAAATGATTCTACGTTTTTCAATAATTATAGAAAATCGGATTGTCGTTTCAATTCATTTGGGATTTTAATGGAGCAAGACCAGCATTAATTGCCCTTGAGACGTTCCAGTCCAGTTGATGTTGGTCCGTCCAAATGGCTGGTGGGAGGGAGTGCCAGCAATGCATCTCATGTGCTGGGTTATCTGAGAGTAAACATTACTGGTGGTGGATGGAGTGTTACACAAGCCGTCATGCTGTGATGAACAGCTCGCAGGAAAACAGGAAAACGGACTCATTGTCAAAGCGAACATATAGGATGGAGTTTATTATTTTTCTGAGAAATAGCAACCTTACAGATACAAGTCTATATAGTAATGAGGGGAAGTCTGTGTCTATGTTATTGCTGTCCTTAAAATAACGGTGCCACACGGTTGGAATTATGTTATTGCTTTGGAGGGACGATGCTTGCACTGAGCATGTGATTTATCCTGGATATTTTTACAGATGGCTGAGCTGTCCTAGGTTGAGTAAGTGCTGACACTCCATGGGATGATATTGATTTATTATCTCGCCACTTACTGAGCACAGTTCGCCATAACAAACCATAACAAGTACCGTTGGTTGGTGCTTCAGAATGTATTCCATGGCTGCCACCTCATGGAATCATGTATAAAGACAATGCCGATCGAGTCTGCACCATCCAGTGCTGATGCTTGTGGTTTATAAAGTTTGTGAGGTTACCTTACTGAACCAGCCTCCCAGGCAATGCATTCTCGACACAAACCATCCTCTGGGTTCAAAACGGATTCCCCAAATCCTCTCTCAATATCTTCTCTTTGCTTCAAACATGTGTCCCTTGTTTTTGACCCTTTGATTTAGGGGAACAGCTGCTGTCTGTTCACTCTGCCCATACCTCTGATGCTCTTATACACCTCTGTCAGGTTCACCCCTCACCCTTCTCTGCTCCAAAAGCAAGACTAGCCTATCTTCATGGTTTGAGTTCTCTCTTGTCTTGTTACTTCTTCCAAAGTGCAGCATCTCACAAATTTCAGTGCTATTTTTATCTGTCATTAATCTGACAATCTGAACAATCAGTTTGTACCCTCCTGTAACCTAAGACATTCCTCCTCACTGTGACCCATGCGGCCTATCGTTGTGTCATCCACAACATTGTTTATCATTCTCCGACCCCCACCCCCCACCCCACCTCCCCATCTCCCACATTAATATCATCAACAATTCGGAGCAGCGAGAGGTGGGAGCTAGGAGGAGGTGACGTTGGTGCAAGGTGATTGTTGGGAAGGCCGGTAAGTATGTTTAAACTTCTTACTTTCAGGCCAGTGAGGGAGGAGCGAGCAAAGGACTTCTGGGAAGGGTAAGTAGAACAGTTTATTTTTGCGTGGTTTCGTTGCCCGAGACACTACTCGGGTAGTATCTCCCACCCATCCTCCTCCTCTAACCTAAAAAAAGGTTATGTGAGCCAGATTGACAAGGTAAGGTAACTATGTAATTTCCTAATCCTTTTTTTTTAGGAGTCACTTCGGGAATTAGAATAGTGGGAATGGAGTTTAGGGCAATGGAATTTTCCTCTTGCAGGAAGTGGGAAGTAAGGGTCACCACTAGTGTCCCTGCTGACTACATCTGTGGGAAGTGCACCCAACACCAACTCCTTGAAACCACGTTAGGGAACTGGAGCTGGAATTGGATGAACTTCGGATCATTCGGGAGGCAGAGGGGGTTATTGACAGGACTTACAGGGAGGTAGTCACTCACCAGATAAAATAAAAAAAAAACAGATGGGTGACAGTTAGGGGACAGAAAGGGGACCGGCAGGCAGTGCAGGGATCCCTTGTGGCCATTCCCCTCAACAATACGTTTACCGTTTTGGATAGTGTTGGGGGGGGAAGACTTACCAGGCAAAGCAGTGGAGCACCTGCTGCTCAGAAGAGAAGAGGAAGAGGAGCAGAGCAGTAGTCATTGGGGACTCAATAGTTAGGGGACAGATAGGAGGTTCTGTGGGGACAAGAGAGACTCAATGTTGGTGTGTTGCCACCCGGGTGCCAGGGTCCGTGATGTCTCTGATCGCGTTTTTGACATTTTTTGGGGGAACGGAGAGGAGCCCCAAGTCGTGATCCACATTAGCAATAAACAACATAGGTCGGAAGAGAGATAGGGACTTGAAGCAGAAATTTAGGGAGCCAGGATGGAAACTTAGAGCGAGGACAAACAGAGTTGTTTTCTCTGGTTTGCTGCCCGTGCCACATACTAGTGAGGTGAGGAATAGGGAGATAAAGGAGTTGAGCACGTGGCGACAGAGATGGTGCAGGAAGGAGGGTTTCGGGGTTTTGGATTATTTGAGCTCTTTCTGGGATAGGTGGGACCTCTACAAGCAGAATGGTCTTCATCTAAACCACAGGGGTACCAATATCCTAGGCAGGAAATTCGCTAAAGCAGTTAAGGTGGATTTAAACTAATACAGCAGGGGGATGGGAACCAAAATTGTAGGACAGATACAGAAGAGGATGAGAGTAGGGAGTATCAAAGTCAAGTCTCAGACAAGTGAGAACCTGGTTGGAAGTGTGTGTACTTCAACGCGAGGAGCATCCGAAATAAAGTGGGTGAACTGACAGTGAGGGTCGATACGTGTGATTTCGATGTTGTAGCCATTATGGAGACATGGATAGAGCAGGGACAGGGATGGCTGTTGCAGGTTCCGGGATTCAGATGTTTCAGTAAGAACAGAGAAGATGGTAAAAGAGTGGGAGGTGTGGCATTACTGATCAGGGGCAATATTACAGGTGTAGAAATGATGTTTGGGGACTCGTTAACAGATGTAGTGTTTTTGAGGTTAGAAACAGGAAAGGAGAAGTCACCATGCTGGGAGTATTCTATAGGCCTCCGGATAGTCCCAGAGATGTAGAGGAAAGGATAGCAAAGATGATTCTCGATAGGAGTGAGAGAGGCAGGGTAGTTGTCATGGGGTCTTCAACTATCCAAATATTGACTGGGATCACTTCAGTACAAATGCCAGAGATGGGTCAGTTTTTGTCCAGTGTGTGCAGGGGGGCTTCCTGACACAGTATGTAGACAGATCTACAAGGGGAGAAGCCACTTTAGATTTAGTACTGGGCAACGAGCCTGGCCATATGTTAGATTTGGAAGTAGGCGAGCACTTTGGAGTCAGCGATCACAATTCTGTCAGGTTTACTTCAGTGATGGAAAGGGATAGGTGTACTCAACCGAGCAAGTGTTACAGCTGGGAGAAGGGAAATTATGATGCAATTAGGAAATATTTAGGAAGCATAGAATGGGGAAGGAAACTGCAGGGGATGACCACATTAAAAATATGGAGCTTATTCAAGGAAAAGCTCCTGTATGTCCTAGATAAGTATGCATCTGTCAGGCAGTGGGAATATATAGAACGCGTGAGTCATGGTTTACTAAGGAAGTGGAATCCCTGGTCAAGAAGATGAAGAAGGAGGCTTATGTTAGAACAAAATCTGAAAGCTCAGTTAGGGCGCTTGGGGGTCACAAAGAAATCAGGAAAGACCAAAAAGAGAGCTCAGAAAAGCCAGGAGGAGACATGAGAAGTTGTTGGCGGATAGGATCAGGGTTAATCCTAAGACTTTCCATAGGTAAGTCAGGAATAAAAGAATGACAAGAGTTAAATTAGGGCCAATCAAGGATAATAGTGGGAAGTTGTGTGTGGAGTCAGAGGAGATAGGGGAAGCACTAAATAAATATTTTTCGATAGTGTTCACTATAGAAAATGAAAATGTTGGCGAGGAAGATACAGAAATACTTGCATCTAGACTAGAAGAGATTGAGGTTCATATGGAAGAGGTATTAGAAATACTGCACAGTGTGAAAATAGACAAGTCCCCTGGGCTGGATGGTATTTATACTAGGATCCTCTGGGAAGCAAGGGAAGAAATTGCCACTTTAGCGTTGATCTTCAAATCATCATTGTCTACAGGAATAATGCCTGAGGACTGAAGGTTAACAAATGTGGTTCCCTTGTTCAAAAAGGGTAGTAGAGACAACCCTTGTAATTACAGACCAGTGAGTCTCACTTCAGTTGCTGGTAAAGTGTTGGAAAAGGTTATAAGAGATAGGATTTATAACCATCTAGAAACTAATAATCTGATCAGGGACAGTCAGCGTGGTTTTGTGAAGGGTAGGTCGTGTCTAACGAATCTTATTGAGTTTTTTGACAAAGTGACCAAACAGGTTAGATGAGATAAACCGGTTGATGTGGTGTATATGGATTTCAGCAAGGGGTTCGATAAGGTTCCCTACAGTAGGTATTGCACAAAATGCAGAGGAATGGGATTATGCGAGACGTAGCAGTTTGGAACACTAATTGGCTTGCTGAAAGAAAACAGAGGGTTGTAGTTAATGGAACATGTTCATCTTGGTGTCCAGTTACTAGCGGCATACTGCAAGGGTTGGTGTTGGGTCCACTGCTGTTCGTCATTTTTATAATTGACCTGGATGATGGCTTAGAAGGGTGGGTTAGTAAATTTGTGGACGACACTAAGGTCGGTGGAGTTGTGGATAGTGACGAAGGATTTAGTAGGTTGCAGAGAGACATAGATAGAATGCAGAGATTGGCTGAGAGGTGGCAAATGGAGTTTAATGTGGACAAGTGTGAGGTGATACACTTTGGACGGAGTAATCGGAATGAAAAGTACTGGGCTAATTCTTGGGAGTGCAGATGAGCAGAGAGATCTCGATGTCCATGTACACAGATCCCTGCAAGTTGCCACTCAGATTGACAGGGTTGTTAAGAAGGCATACCATGTTTTGGCTTCTTTTAACAGAGGGATTGAGTTCTGGAACCAGGGAGGTTATGCTACAGCTGTACAAATGTCTGGTACAGCCACACTTGGATTATTGTGTACAGCTCTGGTCACCACATTCTCAGAAGGATGTGGAAGCTTTGGAAAGGGTGCAGAGGAGATTTACTAGCATGTTGCCTGGTATGGAAGCAGTGTCTTACGAGTAAAGGCTGAGGGCCTTGAGGCTGTTCTCATTAGAGAGAAGTAGGTTGAGAGGTGACTTAATAGAGACACACAAGATAATCAGAGGGTTAGAAAGGGTGGACAGGGAGAGGCTTTTTCCAATTATGGGCACGGCAAACACGAGGGGAAACATCTTTAAAGTGAGGGGAAATAGGTATAAGACAGATATCAGAGGTACTTTCTTTACTCAGAGAGTAGTAATGGTATGAAATGCTTTGCCTGCAACAGTAGTAGATTCCCCAATTTAAGTGCATTTAAGTCGTCATTGGGCAGGCATATGGACGTACATGGGATAGTACAGGTGGGATGGGCTTCAGATTAGTATGACGAGGCGGAGAAACATCGAGGGCCGAAGGGCCTGTACTGCGTTGTAATGTTCTATGTTCTATGTTCTATTTTTGAATATCAGATACAAACCTTGATTTTCTACGTGTTCTACAGATCTGTTGCAGAGGAAGAATTGGGAATTCCAGTGTCTTGTTTTTCATATTTTGGTGAATTTACAGCGGAATGCAGTTGAGTTTTTTTTATAAGGAAGCCAGACATGATATTTTGGACATGGAGCTGAATTCTGCTTTTGCACTACACCCCTCTGCATGTATTATTCATAAGACTTGTATATCATTAATTTTGGAATAGGGTTTGGCACCGTGCACTGTGACAGTTCAATTTGATGTGGGCCTGCAGCTTATTATGTCAGAAATTCGCTGCAATAGTCAGAGCTGAAGATTTTTCTTTTCATCTGCAGGATTTATGCAGAATCATTCATTAAGTTTGTTTGAAAGAGCTAGAGGGATGAGGATAAAGATTTAATTAATTTTACATTATAAACACACTATAGAAGATCAATTCACATTCTCATTTCTACGTTGGATTGGAAGCAAATTAAAAGAACAAGGACCCATCGTTCTGAATATTGTTTTAAAAAGTGACATCATGTTGCAATAATGCATTGGGGAAAAAGAAAATGTTGTCTGCATTTGATGGAGATACAGAAATGCAGAGTGAATGTACAATATGAACAAGAATTAAGCATTAATAAAAAAAGTATGTGAAATATTTTCTTAATTTTCAAAGGAAACCAGATCCCAATTATCCTGAACAGTGATGTTTGATTGTCCATCAATCTCACTTTTCCAACTCTATGCTTTTCCTGCCATTGATGCGCCGTCTGGCACACCTCATCCTCCCTTCCTATTCGATTCTTACCCTCCTACTTCCCTTGCATTGCCTATTCTGATGCTACATACCCTTCCACTGTCCATCTCCCTTTACACTTCTCGCACTGTATGTCACACCACTTCCACTGACCCTCCCTTTCCCTTTTTGCTCTCACACTAGATGCTGGAATATGCTGATTTATGTGCTACTACTGGTCATCAGTGAATGATGAGTTTGTAATGATCAATATCTAATAGCAACAGACAATAAGACGTTTGCCACGATCTGATGCACCGTGAGCAGGATAGTTTTATCCACTATTGGTGCAGAGTGGAGCTGCTTCCTGTCCGTCTGTCATAATGTTTAGTCAAACAGCCTAATCACCAACAGGACAAACACCTTCTGACAGAATCGTAAGACCATATATCATTTCCTTTGGAATACTGCGAGGACATTGTTCTAACAACCAGTGTTCTTGTCTTCTGTTCTTTATTCTTTCAACTGATCTTCCTTTGTAATTTAAGCTGAGATCAGAGTGACCTCCCTTTCAATCGAAGCAGGACTTGGCTGAGGGTGGAATCAAAGACCCTGAGTAAAACTGTGGTTAATGGTAATTAGAGAAAATTCTGCAATGGAAATGGGAACAATGGAAAACGCGGTCTCTGCAAGGTATCTTCCAAGTTGCATGTCATTCTGACTAGGGACTAATTTATTCTTACTTCATTATCGGTTGTTAAAAATCTTGGAATGTCCCAAAAACAGCTCTGTGTGGATCTGCATTACTTGGATTGAAGAGGTTCAAGTAGGCAGCTCTCTGGCGCCATGTCCAGAGCTACTGCGGACGACAAATAAACTCTGCCCTTGCTAGTGCCTTCCAAAACCCTGGATGAATATGTCCTGCTTAAAAGAAAAACAAGATATTTTATGTTTGCATACTCTCATCTGAAGTTTCGGAAAGGTAAGACCTTGCTGGATGAGTTTGATGCCAGTGACATCAGGAGCATGACAAGACATTGATAATAATTGGAATCGTGAATTCAGTTAGTTACTTACAGATGATTGATTGTGTGATATTAGTGCCACTGAGTTCAACATTTTCATAATGTGTAACGGTAGTCATTCTCATATATTTAAAATTTTCATTCAGAAGCCACAACCAAATACTCGAGAGCTAACAGAAATGGCAGCTTCACTGTTCCCTTTCAGATCAGACAAATATCCACAGTCCAAAAGACTAAGTTGAAAGTGTTCTAAAACCTTAACAGGTTCTGAGCAGAGAGAAACAGATTTAACTTATTGAGTCGAATATGAGTTTTTCCCAATAGGGTAATATCAGGCTTAATATTCTAACTCTGTTCCTCTTTCCAGATACTGGCTCATCTGCAGTGTTTTGCCACTGTATTCTGTTTATATTACAGAATTACATTTTCCCCAGTATTCTCTAGCACAGTGATTCATTGTGGGGAACAGAGTGGGAGTGGGAGTGGCATGGTGTCTCAGTGGTAAACATGACGGTCTCACTGTACCAGGGGCCAGGTTTGCTTTCACACTCAAGACTATTGGTATTGAGTTTTCACATTCTCCCCCTGTCTGCAAGTGTTTCCTCCAGGTGCATCAGAATCATCCCACAGTCCAAAGACTTTCAGTGGATTGGCCATGCTAAATTGCGCATCTGACACAATTTTGAATAAATGCAAACACACAGGTACCAAAGATCTGTGGGGAAGAGAATTCCGACTCAAACGGTCCTTAGAGAATTTCTCCTTATCCCTGTTCCTACCGAGGTTGGAGAGTCATTGTATCTTTTTCTAGTCCCACTTCTCCATTGGTCATGACAAATTATAGGTGGAACCAAGTGTGTGATAGGGCAAATGATATCAGTCTCAGACTGGGTCAGGTACAGTGTTAGAAGCATGTCAGGCATGTTTCTTAAATTTGCAAAAACAATTAATCTAAAACAAAAGCAACGTTACCCAAAAAAATGAACAAGTAAAGCGATGGAGCAATGGCTGTGGCTTCTCAGACAAGTTACATTTTCTTCCTCTCTGAGCTGAAACATATAATAATGTTACGCGAACACCAACATGAACCATGTAGCGTCTGGTTAAACATTCCCCTGATGGCATACTCCATCCCTGTTATCTGTTCCATTGAGGAGTGATTTGTAATTTATCTTTTGAAAATATTTTTATATGTGTCTTCATAATTATTGTACAATAAATTCATGTCTTCAAAGAACTGAGTTAAAATGAATATATTGTTTTATTAAATTAAATCCTTAGTTTTATTCTCTCATTCCTCAGCTACGCCCAGTACACTCTCCTCAGGGTCCTTTATTTTCAATATGAACATCTCTTATTCTCAGGCCTGAAGTGCCCTGAACTTGTAGAGGCCAGGGGGGCATGGATATGGTTATTATCCAAGGCATGGATATGGTTATTATCCAAGGTCGGAGGGCTCCAAACCAGTGGGCATAGATTAAAGGTGAGAGGGCTAAGATTAAAAAGATACCTGACGAGGTAACCTTTTTACACAGAGGATAGTGTGTGTATGGGACAAACTGGCAGAAAAAGTGATGGAGGCTGGTACAGTTACAACATTTAAGAGGCAATGGAGGGTATGTGAATAAGAACCGTTTAGAGGATTATGGGTCTAATGCTGGCAAAGATTACTACATCAGATTGGAATATCTGGTCGGTGCAGATAAGATGGACTGAAGGGTCTGTTTCCGTGCTGTATGACACTATGATTCCATCAGGCCTTCATTCTAGCAAAGAGTAAAGTAAAACATCAGTGAAAAGCTTCAAAAACCATTGCATATTTTCCTTTCAGTTTAGGGGTTCATTACGAGAGACAATACTTCAGATGTAGTCTCAGTATTGTCATGTACAAATGCAGTAATACATCTTAATGATTATAACTAATAGCCTTTGCATAAAACAGCAAGATTCGATACCCTTTTCTAATTATTGGCTGAATCTGCTGATTAGGTTTATGTGGCTCATGTACCGGAATGCACAAATCCTTCTATACCAATGAGTTCTGTGATTTTCTCTCCATTTAAGTAGGTTACTGTTATTTTCTCTTTTCAACACAACACTGACTTCTCTTAACCAACGTTAAACTGTTTTCTGCCAAAATTTTGATCACTAACCTCCCCGTTTGTATCCCATTTCAGAGTCTCCATGTCCAGTTAAATGATTATCTTTGTGAATGAGCTAACTGAGCTCCAAGCCAATCAGTCCTCTCATCCAAGGCATTGGTATAGATTGTAAATAGTTGAGAATCTCACACTGATCCCCTAGGAACTCAAACACAGTTACAACTTTACAACCTGAAAAACCCGAATGTTTTTTCCCTGATAGTTAACCAGGTTGCTCCTGTTGCTGGGTAGCAGGCTAGAAAGGTTGGATGGCCTCATCCGACGCTGTGTAATGTCCTGAAGCGAGTTGAATGACTTCAATCTATTCATGCGTCAATTCTTGAGGGCAGAAGGGTCTCCTCATAATGATGCTGACTGGCTGAATGGGATATTCCTTTACCACTGTAACTTTACGGAGTGCTTGAGAAAACAACACATGGTTAGGAGTAGCAGCTGGCCATTCAGCCCCTTGAGCCTGCTGCACCATTCGGAATGTGCATTGTTGATGCGATTGTAAACATAATTTCCCTGTCTGTTCCTAATAAACATGGATTCTCTAGTTCATCAGAGTTCTATGGAACTCAACCTTGAGTGTTTTCTGTAATCCAGTCTTCACTGCTCCCTCGGGATGAGAACACCACAGATTACACAACCCTAAAGAGAAAGGAACATCCCTGTGTCAGTCTGAAATGGAAAGGTCCTTATTCTCAAAATGTGTTCCCCTCAAACCAATCACCATTCTTTTGATATATGAGGAGTTGACAATTAGAAACAAATATCGACCACTCAGCCCCTTAAATCTGTCCACATTTCCATTAACTCTCCTAAACAAAATACTTATCAAATTCAGTCTCCACTGACCTCGTGGAATGACAATTCCAGGAAAGATCATATAAGCAATGAACACTGGAGCATAATGAGGCCATTCAGCCCATCTTTTCTGCCATGACATTTGATCACTGCTAAAATATTTCTGAACTCCTTTCTCCTGCCTTCTCCGACTAACCAATGATAACTTATTGATTAAAAAATGTATATATCTCTGTATTAAAGATCGTGTGTGCCTGTATATGGGGTTATGTTTGTGTGTTTGTGTGTAAATGTCCATATCTACGTGCGTATCTCTGTGGGCATGTATTATGTGTGTTAGTGTCAGTATCTCAGTTTGTGTGTTCCTCTGTCTGCATCTCTGTGTAAAGTTGTTTTTGAAATAAATTGATTGAACTTGGAATCAAAGTCTTCCTCCTCCTCTCTCTCCATCTGCCCCTGTTGTTCATAGAGCTCTTAGAATCGCTACAGTGTGGAAACAGGCCCTTCGACCCAACAGGTCCACACTGACCTTTCGAAGAATAACCCACCCAGACCCGTTCAAATGCTATCCTACGCTTACCCATGACTAATGTCCCTAACCTATCCATCCCTCGGCACTATGGACAATTTAGCATGTCCTATTCACCTAACATCCACAACGTTGGACTGTGGGTGGAATCCAGAGCACCCACGCAGACATGGTGAGAATGTGAAACTCCACACAGACAGTCGCCGAAGGGTGGACACGAATCCGGGTGCCTGGTGCTGTGAGGCAGCAGTGGTCGCCTCTGAGTTCTGTGATTAGATTCATACAATACCTCCCTCTACGGGACTACCCACACCACTGCATCGGTGGCACAGTTTCTAACTCTGAGAAGATAACAAATCCTTTGCTGTGAATCTGTCAAATTGCATGGCCGTTTGATTTTTCAAATAATATCTTTGGAAGCACAGAGCAGTTTTGTCTGATACTAAGCGATCTTGTTCCTGCGTCATCACCACCACTAGTGGGCCTTTTTCAGGACTTCTCAATGCTTTCTCATGTACCTTTTAAGCATTGCAAGTCACAGAATGAAAAGTAAATTTATCTACTCTCCTGACGAAATGGTTCACTCAGAGGTGAGCATTTCCATTCTGAAAGGCCCAAGTAAATTTGCAACCCTCCATCTACCAGCATTGTGTGTGTGTGGGTTGTGTGTGTGTGTGTGTTGATGGTGCTGTCAGTTTGGAAGGTGCTGTGAGTTGCTGCCCTCTCTCCCTCCCAGACTGAATCCTCGAAGGTTATCACCCTCTGCCATTGTCACTGCAGTAAGTTGTGGAGATTGTGTCCTTTTAAACACCACAGAGACTGTCTGACCTGCACCCACGTATAGATATTCACAGAGTCAAATACAGATACACAGGTACGGAGTGTTGGGGTGGGGAGTGCAGATGGATATCGGACACTCCACCACCCGGCTTGCCCCTTTCTGTCCTATTCCAAGCTGTTTCTCCTGGAATAGGAGACGGGGAAGAATGGAGTGAGGGTGGGATTGGGTGACCGTGCTGAAAGTGCTGGTGGAGGTGGGGGTGGGGTGCGGTTGGAAGATGGTGACGTGTCCATAGGGAGTCAGTCAACAGTGCTGTATCCATCCAGTGTTATTAGTGAGGGAGATATAGTAGAGGGGAAAGAGAGAGGGATGGTGCTGCATGCAGCAGTGAGAGGGTGGAGCATGAGCCTTGTTCGGGGGTCGGTGCTATAACAGATAAGCAGTGAGTGTGAGGGAGCAGAGAGTATACGGTGACCCTTATCCTGACAGAGTGGTGAAGGTTATTGATGCTTGTCCTGTATTGCTGGACATTCCTTCAGACCACAAATACTGCACTGAGCTCAGACCATGCTTGGTGGGTCTGGTGGTGTGGCCCCCCTCTGGGAAGAGAATGGTCCTCGTCTGTACTAGCCCATCCCTCGTCTGTACTAGGACTTCTGTGCCCCTGCTGACAAACCATGGTGTAATTGCCCCTTATCTGCCATGCTCGGGGTAAACAGTATAGGGCAGCTCCAACCTGAGAAAGCTCATCCATTTGCCCATTGGCCTTTTAAAGATGGCACCAGTGCCAGGGATCACGGAATATCCAGGGATATACGGTCGATGCTGAGTACCTACTGCCATGATGGGTGGGAGAATCGGGCTGGCATTGAATGAGAGGGATAACATGGGGTGAGGTGGGTAAATGATTAGTTGATTTAGATAAGATAGCACCAGGAAACTAGTTCAGCTTTGTGCAGAAAATCCCTATGTCATACTCAATGAAAATGTCACTGAGACATATTATTGTTAGATTCAACCCAATGAATCGAAGACTCTGCCAATCCCCATCCCAGTTACAACGCTGCAGCAGCTTGACCAATGCTCTCCATCACAGACAAGGAGCTAATCGCCACCTTATCCTTGGGAAATAAGGCAGTGGGGAGGGGGTGGTTGAGGTATCAGTGGGGGAGCACTTTATGGCAAGTCTTCAGAATTCTATTAGTTTTAAAATAAAGATGGAAAAGGATGAAGCACGTATAAAACTTAAAGTTCTAAATTGTTGAAAACCAATTCTGATGATATTAACTAGGAATTTTCCAAGTTCGGTTGGGACAGATATTCTCAGAAAAGGGGGTCAGTTGCGGAGTGGGAAACCTTCAAAAATGAGATGTCAAGAGAACAGAGACATTCTGGCACTGTTAGGGTGAAGGGTAAGGATGGTACGTGTAAGGAATGCTGGAGGATTGGAGAAATTGAGGCTCTTGTCACGGATAAACAGGAAGCATATGTCAGGTATAGACAGCAGGAATTTAGGGTTTTTCTTAATTCATTCACGGGATAGGCAAGCATCTCATTCCTGATGAAGGGCTTATGCCCGAAACGTCGATTCTCCTGTTCCCTGGTTGCTGTCTGACCTGCCGTGCTTTACCAGCAACACATTTTCAGCTCAAGCATCTATTACCCATACCTAATTGCCCAGCGGGCAGTTAGCAGTCAACCGCATTGCTGAGAGTCTGGAGTCACTTGTAAGCCAGACCAGGTAAGAATTGCAGTTTGTTTCCTTAAAGCGTATCAGTGAATCAGATGGATTTTTCCGACAATCGAAATGGTCATCATTAGCCTCTTAATTCCTGATTTAAAGTGAATCACGAGAAGAGTCTGAAGGCAACAAGAGTAAAGTTAAGAGGGTAATTGGGAGCATAAAAAGAGGACATGTGATAGCTTTGGCAAACAGAGTTAGGGAGAATCCAAAGGAATTCTACAAATACGTCAAGGACAAAAGAGTAACTGTGGAGAGAATAGGACATCTTAAAGATCAGCAAGGCTGCCCATGTGCAGAGCCACAGAAATTGAGGAGGTATTGAATGAATATTTTGTATCAGCATTTACTTCGCAGGAGGATACGGAAGTTAGAGAATTTGGGAAATAAGTAGTGACATCTAGGAAAGTGTCTCTATTACAGAGGAGCTGCTGGAGGTCTTAAAACATGCAAAAGAAACAAAATGTCCTGGCTTTTATTAGAGGTACTCAAGAACTCTGTGGGAAGCTAAGGAAGTGATTGCTGGGCCCCTTGCTATCATCAATAGTCACAGGTAAAGTGTCAGAAGACTGGAGGTTGGCTAACGTGGTGCCACTACTTAAAGGATTTCAGAAGGGTGATAAGGAAAAGCCAGTGAGCCTGACGTCAGTGGTGGGTAAGTCGTTGGAGGGGATTATGAGTCATCGGATTTTCACACATTTTGAAAGGTAACGACTGATTAAGGATAGTCAACATGACTTTGTGCAAGCAATATTGTGTCTCACTGACGTGACTGAGATTTTTTTGAAGAAGCGACTAAAAAGAGTATTTGAGATAGATGTTGCACATTGTCGATATGGACATCAGTAAGGTGTTGAATAACATTGTGCATGGTCATCTGTTTAACAAGGTTTTTTTCATATGAAAGCCATTTGGATACAAAACTGTCTTAAAGGTAGGAGGCAGAGGGTGTTGTTAGAGGATTGCAATTTCCTGGCAAAGATTTGCAATGCTCCCCATGCTGTGCAGATAGTCCAGCTTATCGAGTTATCCACTAGCACGGCCTGCTGGTGTCTGGGCTGGTTCTCGAAGCAGATTCAGAATTTGAGGCAATGGACCATTCTAGCGGACCTGGTAATGTATCCATTCAATGCTTGCTTTCTTGGGATCGGACCCATCATTGTCTCCCTTATCCCGTTATTCCAATTCCATATCCTCATCCATATTTTCAGCAAGTTATCAGTTAATAAATTATTTGTTTTTTTTTTTAAATTATGTATCTTTCCCTGGCCTTAGTTTATGAGTTCCTCGTGCATCGAGTGCTGACATGGCGTAGCTCAGAAACATTGAAATGGTGTGTGTCAGGCTGTTGTTCACTTCCCGATGTGTACAATGTGGTGCTTCATTGACAGGGGTGTTCCAACAGCTCTGACTCACGTGTTTGAAATTGGTATGCGCCTGTCCGCGGAACGCCTCTGTTTGTCTCTCTCAGTTGATTGTGCGGTCAGTAACACGAGGAAGACCCTTGAGTATAATTGTAAAGGACCAGACATCTAACTTGTAGCTGAAACTATGTTGACTGTGCTGGATTGTGGCTTGGCTTTGGATATTTCCTGTTATTACTTCCTTCATAACGTATTCCAATACTTTGTCTTCAATCTCAACACTTTTTTCACTACTTTTCATTTCCCAGTGAAGCTGGTTATTCGAAGTCCTTCCCTTTCTATAACCTCTACGTTCCCTTTCACAATTCCTGTGTAACAAACACAAGGCTGTAAAAGATCTGTACAAGAGGCATGAGTGACTAAATGGACTCATTGTGTTCCGGCTTTACACACACACGATGGGCTGAAAGTCCTCCTGGTGTTCTGACATTAGTCCTGATGGCCTGAATGTCCTGCACCTGTTTCCGACCAGGCCGCTCAAGACCTCAATGTCCTCTTCCTGTTGCTCAGGTTTGGGGAGTTATGAAATCTCCCTGCTCAAATGTCACTTTTCAAGGACTGAACTGTGCAGGCAGGTTGTGTTTCCCACAGTAGGTAGCATCGTGTTTAGCATTGCTGCCTCACAGCACCAGAGATTCATATTCAATTTCAGTCTCCAGTTTCCTCCCTCAGTCCCAAGGTGTGCGTGCTAGGTGAATTGGCCACGCTAAATTACCCATAATGTTCGGGGATGTGGAGGCCATGGAAAATGCCAGGTTACAAGATTGGGTAGGGTGAGTGGTGGAATTGGATGGGATGGTCTTCGGAGGATGAGTGTGGAGTCGATGCGTCAAATGGCTTGGTTTCACACTGTAGAGATTTTACGATTAACAACTTCATTGCGGAAACCAGTTAAGGGAATAATCTCTGAGGTAATTCCAATATCTTTTCCACAAGGAGGAGATTAAACCTGTGCACAGTATTCCAGGTGTGATCTCACCAAGATCCAGTCCAGCAGCAACAACACTCTTGCAGCCTACTGTAAGATTCCCACCCAGGTTAGAGCAGGCTCAGCTATCTGGGGGAATACACAGCATTGTTGAAAGATCATTGCCCTTCTCTACTTCACCAGCATAACGGGAGATCTGGAGGAAATCTCACAATGACACTTGAGAGGAACGGGTAAGATGTGGTGAGATAATTTAAATGATGAGATATGCCTCGCCAAACATCTCGCCTGAATCTACCATTAGCTTCCAGAGAGGCTAATGGTAGATTCTACAGAATCTGGTGAGGTGGATCTTAGGAACAGCAAGGAGAAGCAACGTTCATGGGAGTTATGTATCAAAGTGAAAGCTGCAATACAAGTGTGAATATGTCATAAAACAGGAAAGTAGACATTCAGGTTTGTGGGTACTACAGTAATAATGGACAGCTTGAAGTTACATCGAACCAGTGTTTACCAAAATGAATGTTAATGTTGAGTGTGTATGAGATAGGTTGCTTTAGAAGTATGTTGAGCAACGAGCAGTTGATCAGGCAATTTTGGAGTTGGTGTTGTGTGATCAGAAGAGCAAATCGAAGAATTTGCTGTAAAGGAGCTTTTGGGAATAGTGATCTTAATACATCGAATTTTATATGTATTTTATAAATACAAAAAAAAGGTTTTTTTTTCTTATATTTCGGGTATATACCTGAGTCATTCAAGCCATTAAGATATGAGAATAACGTTGGCTTTAGTGAATTTGGAAAGTACATTAAATGAATTAATGAAAGATAGGCAATGTCTGTTATTTACCAAAACACTGTAAAGTCTACTTTATACATATATCCCTCCAAGGCATAAATCGCAAAAGTGACAGGTGATGATGTAATTCATCAACGATGATGATTGAAAGTGCCTTAGAAAAGAGTCATATATTGTGGATTCATTGAAATTTTGGATGAAATGAAGGAAGACTAATAAACCGATAAGTAAATTAGAAAGAGAAAAGAATGCAAACTAACCAGAAACAAAAAGATTGATGAAAACCTGCCATCAATATTTGAAAGGAAAATAAAAGCAAAGTCAAATGTGGAACAGTGAATGTGTTGACAGGACAATTTATTGTGGAGAACAGAAAAAAAAATGATAAGGAAACTAAACAGTTACTTTGGATCTTCACGGAGGAAGATCCAGAAAATCTCCAAGAAATACCAAATGACCATGGGACTTGCGTAACTAAAGACTAAAATCATTCATATCAGGGACGAGGTAGCATTTGAAAACATAACTGTATGAATAAGTCTGACAGACCAATTGTACTTCATACCAGAATTGCAGAGAAAGCAGAAATGGACATAATAGTTGCATTGCGAATCACTGTATTTTTCCGTTTTCAGTTTGGAAGGTTATAAGTGCATTCCAAGGATTTACAAAGTGAAGAAGAGGGAGAATGGTGAACTACAGACTAGTTAACATATTGTTCACAATGGGGAATCTGTTGAAATTTATTATAAAGAATGTGATATTGGACACGTGGAAAGTTACAGCAAACGTCTGGAGAATGATGCTAGATTTTTAAAAGGGAAGGCAGCATTTACAAAATTTTTCCTTGACGATGTACCTTGTCGATATAAACAATGGAGAACCAGTGGCTGTTTGGAGAAATCATACAGTAAGTTAGCCCTAAAACAAAAAAAAATTGTATTGGGAGGAACATACGCAAAAGTGGGAAGGTAAAAGTTAAGTTTCCCTTTGCTTGAAGGGAATCAGAATATAGGCGATGAAGGGCTCTGTGCTCTCTCTCCACGGATGATGTCTGAGTCCGTGCGATCTCCAGCAGTGTTGGTTTCTATACAGATTCCAGCTTCTGAAATAATTTGCTCCGACTAGGAGTAAAGATGTTCTTCACCAGTGACACAAAATGTTGGTTAGTCTGTACCTGGAGTATTGTGTACAGCTTTGATTTCCTGATCCAAGTAAATCATACTGATCTCATATACTGAATGGACATTCTCCAGTATAATCCCTTGTATGGCAAGATTATCCGATAAGCGAACTCCGCCTGTATTCCGCAGAGTTTCAGAGAATGAGAGATGATCGAAATGAAACTTTAAATATATCACACAGAGGGGAGTGACGAACATAGGGGCAAAGAAAAGTGTGAGCAAGATTAGCGAGGATTTCAAGATATTCCACAAGAACATCAAGCAGAACAGAATAACCAGGGAACAATCAGGGCCCATTAGAAACCAAGGGGGCAATCTGTGTGCGAAGCTGGAGAACATTGATAGATTGTGACATGAGAGCTTCCCATCTGTTTTACTTGGGAGAATGTGGAGGCAGGTACATAGTTCAAGAAGATGGAGTGGGAAGATCTTAAACGGATTGATATAAGATTCGAGCAGGGAATGATGGTTTTGGATGGTATAAAATTGGACAAATCCCTGGGGCTGGATGAGTTCTATCCCAGGCTGCTGCTGGAGACAAGGGAGGAAAGGCACTGACTCAAATGTTTAAGTAGGATCTGGTCACACTGGAGCATTTACAGGAGTGCGGGTGGAGATAGACCAAGGAACTGTAGATCAATGAGTATCAAATCAGTGTCAAGGAAGCTGATGGGGAAAATAGGGAAGGAGAAAATTCATCTTCATTTAGAGAAGCAATATTTGATCATGGATCGTCAGCATGAAGATATCAGAGGGAAGTCATGCCGAACAAATTTTATTGATTTTTTTGCGGAAAGGTCACTTATATGGTTTTTCAGCAAAAACTTTGTCAACGCCCCGCATGGGAAACTAATAAAAAAAAGTACAATCTCATGCTATCAAGTGTAACTTAGTAAGTTATATTCAAGTTGTCTAACTGGCAGGAGACAGAGAGTGGTGGTAGAAACCTATTTGTGTGATTGGAGACCAGTCTCCCCTGGCGTATCACAGGAATCAGTGCTGTATCTCTTATTATTTGCGTTATTCAGAAATGACGTAGATGCGAATGTGGAGGGGGGTGGGAAGAGTGTGTTAAGTAAGTTTGCGTTTAGAACAAAGATTGTCTGGGTGGTTGGCAATTAGGGGAAAGGTCTTATGTTACAGGAAAATACAGATGGAATGATCTGATGGGTGGATCAATGGCAGATGGAACGTAACCCTGATAAATGTGAGGTGATGTACTTTGGAAGAAGGAACCAGTCAGGGGAGGACTCAATGGATGACAGCACACTAGGAAGCTCAGAGGGTGCATCTCCACACATCCCTGAATGTCACTAGGTAGAATAATAGGCTAGTTCAGACGTCACATGCGACTGTCGGCATAGCCTTTATTAATTGAGACATAGATTGTAAGAGTTATACAAAAGATTAATTCAGTCACAGATGGAATACTGTGTGGAGTTCTGGGAGTCACATTGTGGAAGGATGTGATTGAACTGCAGGGGGTGCAGAGGAGATTAACCAGGATGTTCCCTGGGATGGAGCATAACAGCTATGGAGAGAGGCTAGATAAGCTCAGGTTGTTTACGTAGGAGCAGAGAAGGCGGAGGGGGACGTGATTCAGAAGGATAAGATTACGAGGGGCATGGAGATGGTTGGTAGACAGCAGCTGTTCCTTTTAGTAAAAAAGACATGAACAAAGAAACACACTTTTAAAGTGAAGGGGTTGCGGTTTAGAGAAGCTATGAGGATTGTTTTTCACCCAGAGTGTGTAGGGGTCAGGATTAAACTTCCTGAGAGGATAGTTGTGATGGGTAATCTCACAACGATTAAAATGTACTTGAAGTATCATAACATTTATGGCTACAGATCTCATGTAAGAAAGTGGGACTAATGTAGATCGTACTGCTTTTCTGACAGTCCATAGTCTAAGCTTCTCTGATTGTTTGATTATGGACGGTGCAAACAGTTAAGAAGATAAGTGGTGCGTTGACCATCATTTGAGTACAGGAGTAAGGGTGTCTTACTGCAGCTGTGCAGGCCCTTGGTGAGACCCCATCTCGAACATTGTGCAGTATTGTGTACAGTTTTGCTCTCCTTACCAAATAAAGCACAATCCTGACATTGAGGGAGAGCAGTAAAGGATGACCAGTCTTGTCTCTGGGTTGACAGGCTTGTTGTAGGAGCCGAGTTTGGGATGACTGGGCCTGTATTCCATGAGCTTTAGGAAAATGAGTGAAATATATAAAACTCTGACAGGGGGAGACAGCATGGAAGCAGGGATGATAATTCCCCTCGCTGGAACGTCTCAAACAGGCGCCCACAGTATTAGGTACAGACAAGCCACTCTGCATTCAGATGAGAATAAATGTCTGCACTCAGAAACTGGTGAACATGGGGAATTCTCTCCCAGATCAGGCTGTGGAAGACAAGGCACTGAATATAAATAATGAATTTAGACAGGAAAGGGATGGGAAGAGTGCAGGAGTATGGTGTGAAGATAGAGGAATAGCGATCATTGCAGGTTGTTCTCTGATAACGCGGCAGCTGTGTTCCTGTGGAACATTGTTATAGAAAGCAGAGCAATATAAATAATGGGGGCTGTGGGAAAAAGGAGGGTCAGGGGTGAACGCCCAATAATGTCAGGAAAAATCAAACTAAAAATAATAGTCCACGTAACACAAACAACAGCACAGTCTACGTAAATCTTAAAACCATATATTGTCATGAAATAGTGCTGTAAATGCAACACTTCCACAAAACAGTTACTGACTACAACAGTTACTGTACCTTTCACCAAGCTCTTCACCAGAAAGCACGCGAGCTGACTGACCACATGACACTACTGCGGGATTCCAGTTGGGTTAGATTACCGACAGTATGGAAACAGGCCCTTCGGCGCAACATGTCCACACCACCCTCCAAATAGTAACCCACCCAGACCCATTTCCCGACCCTATGTTTACCTCTGACTAACACACCTAACACTAAGGCCAGTTTATTATGGCCAATTCACCTGACCAGCACATCGTTATGGGAGGAAACTGGAACACCCGGCGAAACCCACGCAGACACGGGGAAAATGTGTAAACTGCACACAGACAGTCACCCAATGCGGAAATTGAACCCGGGTCCCTAATGACAACCACTGAGCCACTCTGCCGTCCCAAGATTACTCCCCAAGATTCTTCCCTTGGTTTGAAATAAAGTTCCTTCTAAATGTCGACTACAATTCCCAGTTCTGGATGCAGGTTTGCTCGCTGAGCTGGAAGGTTCATATATCTATAACCTCAACCTGAGCTACAAATCTTCTCAAAACTCGCAAACAATTCCCAGTTTCAGGCTCAGTTTCAAGGCTTGCAGAGCGGATTACATTCCTGCTTTAGCTGAACACACTGAGGGTATATTTAGCAGACAGAGGATCCTGAGGCTGGGTTTTGCTGTTCAGCTGGGACTGGGAATGGAATCACGTCACAGTGAACAGGAGCTCACTTTATGAATCGGTATGCAGCCAAATAGTTTTTATTGAATGGAGGAGCAAAATTGATGGACCGAAGGGACTACAGTAATTCTTATTTTATGTGTCCCAATGTTTAAACATACTAAAGGATATGAACACTGTGTGGGGAAAACTGCATTGAGGAAATTTTCACCATGAACGAGAATGGAGAAATTTCAATGTGTCTAAAGACCTCCTCCTTTCCTGATGTTTCTGTGCAGTCTGTGGGACAGCTCTATAACTGTTGTAACAAACTCTCAGATTTAGGAAGGAGATCTCTGCAGGATGACAGGACTGTGTTTCCCATTCCCTTTTCTAATGCTGAGGCTGGTGCTGGGTGTTCTGTCCGAGTTTATCCTTTACGACCGGAGCAGTTTGATACAATAGAGTGTCTTTCTTGGCCGATTCAGAGACCATTGAAGAGTGTATCACATGTCTGTGTGCCTGGGGTCACTTTTAGGCCAGACCAGAAAAGCACAGGAGATTCACTTCCTGAAAGTACATTGGGGAAGGAAATTGGTGTTTACAATCGACATTGGCTTCAAGGTCACTGTTACTGACGCCAGGTTTTATTAATTGTTATTAAATTCCACCAGCTGCCAGAGCATTAGCCTGGTCTGGATTAATAATCCAGTGACATTACCACAACAGCACCATCTACACATGCGGACCTATCGGAAACCACACTGAGCAGGTTATTTCTATGCTGCTGGACTGCTCGGTCAAAAAGGACTCTTACCAACGTGACGATCGTGACGGGACTGAGGGTGTGGTAAATGGTCAGACTGTAGTCATTCCCTTGTTATGGGACTGGATATAGTTGAGTAATTTTCCACGTGGCCAGGCAGCTTCCCCAGGGGCACAGCTTGTTGTGCAGCACAAATCTTTAGTCCTATTGCAGGCATGGTGTCAGGGCCCATTGCCTTTGTCGTATTTACTGTGTTCAGCTGTTTCTTCATGTCACGTGCAGCGAATCAAATTGGTTGAAGACTGGCATCTGTGATTCTGTGGGCATCATGGCGAGGGTGAGTTGGATCATCCACTCAACACGTCTGGCTGTGGATGGTGCAGACACTACATCCTTGTCTTTTATACAGATGTACAGGGCTGTTCCGTTATTTAAGATGGGGTTATTTGTGGAGTCCTCTCCTCTAATAAGTTGTTTAATAGTCCATCGACAATGATGACTGAATGTGACAGGGCTGCAGAGTTTAGATCTTAGCTTTTTGTCTTGGGATCACTTTCCACCTCTCCATCAGATGGTAGTTCTGCTGTTTGGAATGTAACCAGTCAAGGACGGTAGCTTTAATGGGTTGTCATCAGGTTTAGATACACATGGTTCTGACTCTGGCATGTTCACTCAAACTCGTCACTGAACCATCACTCGGCTTGATGATAATGGTACAGTGATGGATTACCCTGGGGAAAAGTTATGGATTGTGATTGAATGCAATTCTGCTGCCGCAGCTGCTGTGATCACATGATAACCCAGTGTGAGCTGCAATATCTGCAAATCAATTCTACTGACTTTCCCCCAGTTCACACAGAGACACATTCACCCATCAGCCCTGTACTCAGTGACCGAACTGGTTTCCAGTTTCATATTCTCATTCTGCTGAGGGCCCTGATGTCACGCCCCCAATTCGTTACATTACTCAGATACTTTAACATATTAAGCTGAAACATTTTCTTTCCCGTAATACCATCTGCTGTGTTTGAAGTGAATGTTTTTTCCTCTGTTTTTCTCCCTGACCATGATTAAGACCTCTGTCGTGTCAGGGATGCCAGCCTTATGTTGTTTCAGAACCAATGAACTTGCGCACTTTGCGTTTTGTACACTTCCCAATGTACACCGCTCTATGCCGGACAGGACCTTTGAGCAGATTCGTCACACGTCTTTGGAAAATGTAGAAAAACATAAATGGCTGAAGAAATTAAGCAGGTCTGGCTGCATCTTGTGGAGTGAAAGCTGAGTTCATCTTTCGGGTCCAGTGAGCCTTCGACAAAGCTCCCAGTTTCTACAGCAATTTGTGCATTTTCATTTCCAGTATCCATAGTTATTTATTTAATTGAAAATTTGTGCGGTGCCTATTAATTTCTGGAGAAACTCAGCAGGTCTTTCAGCATCTGCAGAGACAGAGAAACAGAGCTAGCGTTTCAAGTCCAGTGTGACACTTCTTCAGAACTGAAAAGGATCGGAAACTGGGCATTTTAGTTCCTTGCCAGAGGTGGGGGGTAGGTGACGCGGAAAAGAGGGTGTGACAACAAATAAACAGGCTTTTAGCAGTGGTGAACGAGAAGATGATATAGAATGAATTTAAATTAAGATGTGAATGGGAAAGTGGTTCTCTCTATTGAGCGCAAGATAAAGAAGACATAACCACGTAAGGTCATAGGCAGGCCAGGAGGGAGAATGTTGAACATGTGGAATTATATAGATCTGGCCAGAGATACAATTTGACTTTAGAGATCATCACCACCATCAGACAAAGGAATCCAGGTGCTTGACGGCTTATTGTCACTAGTAACATTTTCATGCTTCCTTCGTATTGTAACATAAAGAAGAAAACAAATAACAGGATGACGTTTGGGCTGAGTGCTGTTTACCTCTCACTTTTAATATTGTTTCAAATTTACAGTGCTGATCTTTAAATGCTTGTTCTTGAAGTTAATATCAGGTGGAGTGAAGGAGATTGAGGGGTGACATTATAGAAATTTGTAAAATCAGGGGAGGCATGGACAGGGTGAAAAGCCAAGGTCTTTTCCACAGGATTGAAAAATTAAATCATAGAACCAAAGGTTTCTGGTGGAAGAGGGAAGATTTAAAAGGGAGGAAGAGGGAACTTTTTTTTTCCACAGAGGGTGACGTGTTTATGGAATGTGCTGCCAAAGGAATGGCAGATGCAAGTACAGCTCCAAGATGTAAAAGATATTAGGACAAACATTTGAATGGGAACCATTTATAGGCATATGTGCCAAATGCAAGCAGATGGGAATTGTTTAATTTGGAAAACATGGCCGGCATGGACAAGTTGGACCAAATACTGTGTTTATACGCGATATTACTGTATAAATATAGGAAGTGAAGAAAAGGGAAGTAAAGATGTGATGTAAGCAAATTGGCAAGAAATATAGAAATACAAGCAGCACGAGCTTCTCCGTGTATGTAAGAAGAGGTCAAGAGGTGTGTGTGTGTGTGATCTTTGGTAGAAAGAAAGTCAGGAAAGTATATTGAGGACATTTGAAGGGTGTGACTGGGGAACTGGATACAGGGAACAGAGATAATTTACACCAGTATTTTACATCGTTCCTCAAGGTGACGGTGCTGTAAATATTTCAATGGTATAAACAAAATGATAAAAGGAGGGAAGATCTTGAACTGTCTCTAACAGAAGGAACAAGGCAGTTCTCAAACAGATAAGACCAAAGATAAACAGGTCATCAACAATTCACAGCTGGTTTTAAAAGAAGTAGTCACAGAGTGGCTGGAGGCACTGTGTGAAATAGTCCATAATTCTGGATTATAGGAGTGACCCAGTGAAACTTGAGACCCTCCAATGTGGCGAACGTCTTCAAGAAACGAGCGAGACTGAAAGCAGGACACATTTAGCCTCACCATTATTGCTGGGAATCTGTGAGAGTCTGTTATTAAGAAAGGGTCTGCAGAGCATTTAGAAAAGCATCACACGGAATCAGCATGGTCGAGTTAAAGGCGAACTACATTTTGCCTGTAAAATCATGCAAGGTTTTTTTCTGGAAATCCATGAGAATGTAACTACTGGCCTTGTTAAAGGCGGACTGGTAGACATGAGGCTTTCCAGAGATTTTCCACAAGATATCACTAAACAAATGTTCTTACGCAAGACAGAACCTCATAGTATGATGGATAATGCATGAGCATGGGATGACACTTGGTAAACACGTGGAAATCGGAGAGTCAGGACTTATCGATCTTTATGACAAAAATGTATTTACTGGAGTACCACAAATATCAGTCCGATGGCAAGAGCTGATTACAAGAGCTGCACTCATTTCCTGGCGGCGGGAACTGAGTGCAATATATATTCGAGTTTGTGGATGACACTGACAACCATAAGGCAGCTGTTATTAAATGGAGAGAAGGCCCAAAAAAGGAGCAGTACAAAGGAGTGGCGTGTTTCTGTGTCTGAAACATAACGTCAGCATATTGATGCAGAAATTTTGGTTCATTAGACTGGTTCTTGGGATGAAAGGATTGAATTATTGAATACATCAAAAATGCTGAGGCAATTATTCATTGTGGTTTAAATGAATAAGGGTGTCATTACTAAAACGGACAATATACAGAGGGGGCTTGACAAGGTCGGCATTGAGAATGTGATTCCACATCAGGGCAGAGTCTCGAACTCAGAGATGTAGATACAGAGTAAGGAATATCGATTTCAAACTGAGATGTAAAGAAATGTCTTCTTTCAGAAGGTAGTAAATGACTGGAATTTCCTAACCGCGAGAGTTGGGGAGGTTGGGTCACTGATTGTATTTACAGATGGCTGGATTGGTTTGTGACATTTCAGCGAGTTGAGAGATGCAAGGGGTTAGCAGGAAAGTAGAGTTGAGCCATGGAGTAGATCAGCCATGTTCTTATTGAATAACAGCGCAAGTTCCTATTTCTTACGATCTTATTTACGTTTTTGGAAAATACTTTGATTATTTTCCTGGAAGTCATGATGTAAAATGTTGCATTCAGAGACAGCAGAGGATTTGTGTGATTTAACCTTGTGTGGGACATGGGGGTTGTATTCAATGCGAATCTGGGCTGTAACATGACCTACATCAGGAGCAGATGTTACAGAGAGGAGAAGCCTGAAAAGGGGAATTGGGGGAGAGGGGTCACTGCCTGACACAGCCTGGATTTTCTAATACATTTCCCAAACTACACCAAACCATCAGACTGGCCTCAATCTGCTCCTGCACAGCAGGACCGAAGGGCTGAATGGAACATCAGAACATAGGGCTGACGGACTCGACTGGGCCATTCTGCACTTTGACACTATTGCACACTCAATAAGGTCATGGCTAATCTCATTGTGTTCCCAGCTGCACTTTTATCTGATTTCACAATGATCCCTAATTTACCTGTCTCTGGAAAATCAGACAAAGTCAGCCTCGATATAATATGAAGATTCAGCCCTCCCAATCTTCTGGGTGAGAACATTCCTACTTGAATTAATTCCCGCTTTGTGAATTTCTCTTCACTCCGGTTCTGACTGAGGTTGGAGGGTGTCACTGTTTCCATTTCTAATCCCACTCCTCCACTGCTCACAACAAATTTTAAATGTAACCAGGTTGGCGATATGTCCGATGATAAAGTTCTAAGACTGGGTCAGGTTCAGTTATCAGAACATGCCAGTTGGATTTCTTCATTCAGCTACAAGTAATTAACAGAACTAACTGAGGGATATGATGGATATGTGGCTAGCACTGCGGCCGCACATCACCAAGGAGCTGGGTTCAATTCCAACTTGAGGTGAGTTTGAACATTCTCCACGTATCTCTGTGGGTTCCATCCCAATTGTCCAGTTTACTCCCAGAGTACAAAGATGTGCATCTTAGAGTGGATTGGCCATGCTCGATTGCTCATTGTTGAGAGAATGTCCCCTTCATGGTAACCTCTGTCACTGTGGGAGAATTGAACCTGCACTGCTAGCCTCCCTCTGCATCACAGACCGGCCATCCAGGCAACTGAGTGGGAGACAGTGTAACTGTTACAGACAGAAACAGGCACAGGCAAAGGGCAACAGGAAAATTCAGAACAAAGAAAATGGTACAATTCAGATAACGGTCAAGATAACAGCAGAGGATAAAAAAGTTCTCTGCTCAAAATTGTATTTCATCCCGGGACAAGTGTTTCGAAGCTGTGTTTGGCTGAATACAACAAAGTGAGACAAAGTGAAATAGCCAGAATTACTAATTGTGATTGGATATAAAGTAAGTGCATTTTTATGCAGAAACCCAGGGGGTTGAATGACTGCAAGTCCCTGCACCTGAAAGTGGGAATTCTTTGGAAACACTATCTGGAAGGTTCCATATTCAAAGTGAGTGTGTGTGTGTGTGTGTGTGTGTGTGTGTGTGTGTGTGTGTGTGTGTGTGTGTGTGTGTGTGTGTGTGTGTGTGTGTGTGTGTGTGTGTGTGTGTGTGTGTGTGTGTGTGTGTGTGTGTGTGTGTGTGTGTGTGAGAGAGAGAGAGAGAGTGAGAGAGACCGCAGATACTGCACTGAGCTGGGTGGTGAGCTCAGACCATGCTCAGGCCTCCTCTGGGAACAGAATGGACCCCGCTGTTCGAGCCCATCCACTACGAGCTCTCTGCCCCTGTTGAAAAACCGTGGTGTTAGTTCCCCTTACCTGTCATACTCGGGGTCAACTGTGCAGGATGGCTCCAAAATGAGGAATTACAACAGTGTGCCCATTGGCCTTTGAAAGATGGCACCAGTGTCAGTGATCATAGAATAGCCAGGGGCATCAGTGCGATGGTGAGTCCCTCCAGCCATGTTGGTTTTGAGAATCGGGGTGGCATTGAATGCGAGGAACACTATGAGATTGAGTGGGTAGTTAATGAGGTGAGTTCGATAAGATAGCACCATGAAACTAGTTCAGTCTCGTACAAACAATCCCTCTGTCACACTCAATAAAAATGTCACTGAGACAATCTATTGCTAAATTCAGCACAATGAGTCGAAGACTCTGCTGAACCCACACCCAGTTACAAAGTTGCAGAGCAAATGTTCATCTAAAACTCTCCCTCATCTTTATTGACGCCAATATTCCCTTCACCTATCATTCCTAGGAATAATGGCTCATGTTGCAGGATGCTGTCGAAATGTCTTCCTTTCAGCATTCTGAAACCTGTGATCAACTGGAAATTGTCTCTCAATCTCCCTTTCGCTCTTTTCCCCAAAGTCATAGTTAAACTGATTTCCCTGCCATTTCTCTCTGGCAGGAACTAGGGAATACGGACTAGGCAATTTCACTCAGCAACTGTTAAGATTTATTTTTATTATTTCACTGATAGTCTTTGCTAAGAAGCTTAATATTATTACCCAGTCTGAACTCAGTGTGACTTCAGACCGACAACAACATTGTTGGCTCCATTTTGTCTTGACTAATGGCCGTGTAGTGACAGACTGTTAGTGATGGACAACAAATGCTGCCCTTGCTCGTGATTCTGGCATCCCGAGAAACAACAGAATGAAAGGTGAAATAAACCAAGGAACGGTGAGTGCTAGAGATCGAAAATAAAATTCTCCAGCGTCTGAAAGTTTTGGAGAATCTCGCAGGTATGGCAGCCTCTGTCAGGAGAAATGCAGATAACGGTTGGAGTCCAGTGACCCTGCCTCACAACTGAAAGAAAACTGGGAAATAATATTATTTATCCTGGTATCATGGATGGTTGAGTTGGAGAGAGAGGTGGGGTGAATGTTTAAATTGAATGGACGGAGAAATGGACAGAAAAAGAGAGGAAATGAAATGAAAAGTAAGCAAAGGGATTGCTGATGATGAACTGAAAGGAAAACAGAATGGCAAGTTATTCTCACATTTCCCCATTTTCCCATATTCCTGAATTTCGCGTCCATTTAGATTTGTCCCTGTTTAAAAAGTGAGTTAGTTTCCCTGTATCTCTCTTCTCTGAGTGTGATGATCAAATCCATTAGCAATGCTGGTGCTGCCCTTATAGTTGCTGAGATATAGAGAAAAGTAATGTTACATTGTCAACTGATTCTTTGGAGAGAGGAACTCTTACTATGGGAGTGTGCAGAGATGCAACGGCTTTCTCAGCCAGGAAGAAAAACTCAGGAGTGGAAATAATTTACAACACTGAACCTGTGCACGTTCCGTGTGGGGAATTGATTTGTTCCTGTCTTTGAAAATCAGTGGAGTTTCTGTGGATGATTATCTCGGGTTTATATTGTCAGCTTCGGGGTCTGGTGACCCCATTCTATACACTGCATTTACAGAGTGTCTGGCTCCATGGTAAACAAATGGAGATGAGGCTCCACGGAAGGGGAGCTCTATAAATAGGGAGGTGCAGGATAGTGCAATATCTCTCCTGGGATTTCCCGGGACATTTGTCTAAGCTGGACCAGGTGTCAGGTATGACGCCAGTTTGTTTCAAAATTGAGGTGGTCACTGACCTGTGTCCCCTTCAATATACTGTGTTGCCTCACACCAGTGACAGGAC